>NW_011494682.1:1580899-1581491 GCF_000754665.1 Bison bison bison
TATACAGACACATAGTCACATTCCCTCCTCCAAGTTAGGTGCTAATACCACTTTCTAAGTGACTTCTGAGGTTAATTGTTAATCTTGACTTTTCTCAGTCATAACTTAGGTTTCAGTTAAACTACTCTCAACATCCGTTTCTTCCTGTGTTGACTTTTCAAATGAGCTAACAAGGTTCCTGTAGTGAAATGCATGCACCTTAGCAAACTTCAGTGCTAAGGGCACCAGATCTGAAACTGGCTGACCTGTTCAGATGTGGTTCCTGAAGTAAGGAACAGCCTCACTAACTGAAGTAATGAACTGCAATAGTCAATGCTAGACTATTGAACCCTTGTTTTTAAATCTACATTTCCTACAATATGTTGGAAACTATATTAACAAGACAATTTCATTTCCCAGATCTTGGCAAAATTTTGCCTGGCACAAATGATTGTTGAACTCCTTTTTTCATTTTTCACTGATTCTCATATTGACTCCTTTGTATTGACCCAAAGTTGCCAGGTGGAAATAGCCACAATTGTCACCCTGTTTATTTAACTTATATGCAGAGTACATCATGAGAAACGCTGGACTGGAAGAAACACAAGCTGGA
>NW_011494682.1:1582081-1655433 GCF_000754665.1 Bison bison bison
GGGATTGGGGGCAGGACGAGAAGGGGACGACAGAGGATGAGATGGCTGGATGGCATCACTGACTCGATGGACGTGAGTCTGAGTGAACTCCAGAAGTTGGTGATGGACAGGGAGGCCTGCTGTGCTGCGATTCATGGGGTCGAAAAGAGTCAGACAGGACTGAGCGACTGATCTGATCTGATCTGATCTGATGGATACTAGTACCCGAATGAGGGGGAGCCAGAACATGAGTACTTAAGGAAGGTCAAAGGAAAAGCAAGCTTATGCTCAGTGATCCCTTATACCTATATCACTCCTTTCTCTGCGTTGTAATCTGTTCCTGTAGATAGTAACATGTTTTACAAATCAGGAACAAAAAGAATCAGCATAAAATGAAGAAATAAAGTTCTTTCAGCTTTAACGTCTCTGCAGCCATATTTGGGTGAGAAAAGAGTTAGGAAGAGACCCTGCATTTCTTCCTAAAAATAGCAGTTTATACACTGTTTGTTCTCTGTGTCCCTTTGGAATCAGGCATGATTACTCAGTTGACAGATTCTCCAAGATAAAGCCAATCTGCTATAACAAAAAAAAAATTTAAACACATCTGACTTTTTTGAGTTAGGATTTTATACTGCATTCATGAAAAGAAATTATATAAAAATAAAAGAAAAAAGAGTGGGTGGTGATGAGTACATAGGAACTGACGGGAACATTTTGACTTATTTTCACTAGTGGCTACGTACTAACAGATCCTAGAAAAGAAACTCTGCAGATGTGTCATATGATGCGAGTCCACCTTCAGGGGTTCCAGGGGCAAGTTCCTAGTAGAGCCTTCCACAACTTGAGGCTTCAGTGATCTAAGAGCTGACCTGTCCACATGACCATGTCCATTGGCCATGTGGGAAAAAACTGTCATTAGACTTTCCACCGGCTGATGTGCTGGGGTCTATGGGGCGACAGAGAACACACAGCACTTCAGCAGAGAATTTGATGCTATGAAACTCACAACAACTCAAATCTCCCCCACAACTTGCTCTGCACTGGCAAAGTGACATTAGATTTCCCTCTGTCCCCACAGAACATAAGACCTGCCCTTTTTTACGGTCCTCTGTTATGTAACCAGAAACAAATTCCCTGCAGTTACTTTTACTTCCCCACACAGTACATGAGATACATATTCCTTCATCATTCCAGTCAAAAATTAATTACACGAGTTAACTGATATTGTGGAAATAAAAGGCAAAAGAGGAAAACTTAAGTATTTTACTGTTTACAAACTGTTTTGTGCATATTGTATGCATTAATCTAATTATTCCGAAGGTAAAGTCAGTCCTGGCAACCCACTCCAGTACTCTTGCCTGGAGAATCCCATGGATGCAGGAGCCTGGTAGGCTGCATGCAGTCCATGGGGTTGCTAAGAGTAGGACACGACTGAGCTACTTCATTTCACTTTTCACTTTCACGCATTGGAGAGGGAAATGGCAACCCACTCCAGTGTTCTTGCCTGGAGAATCCCAGGGACGGGGGAGCCTGGTGGGCTGCCGTCTGTGGGGTAGCACAGAGTCGGACATGACTGAAGCGACTTAGCAGCAGCTAAGTCAGTCCTAGCTTTGAGATCATATTTCTACGTTCCACGAATTCATCTAGTTGGCAATTGTCATATAAATGTGTGAACTTGAAAGAAATGAAATTTTGCCTTTCCCTGTACTTCTGTATTGTTTGAATTCTTTACAAGAATGCACTGTTTCATTACTTGTATAATTAAATAAGCATTTAAAAAACCTTTTTAAAAATTAGAATTGTTTAAAAGCAAACAAAAATTTTCAGAGAAAAATTTGGAAGGATACTGCTAACAGTGGTTATTGACAGCTATTATTAGGTCCATAGGTGATTCATGCTTTGTACTGTAATGCCAAGCATAAGATACAAATTATCAATCACTGGCAAGTACTGTTTCTATAATAAAAAAGAATAAAACATTTGTGTTGCAAAAGAAAACGGGAAACTTCATGTTATATATATATATATATTTAGTACCATCTCCACTTCTAAATAGGCTTTTTAGTACCATCTCCACTTCACATACAGTTTATATTTATCTGTTAAAGAGACATTCACCCCATCAATCAAACCTGCATATTGACCCTAACTTTCTAAATAACCTATCATTTTTATTCCTCAAAAGTTCATTTCTAAAGTTTTCCAGTTATAAATCAGTAATTTCAGTCTCTCTTTGTGGACATTAGGCCTTGTGATTTGAAGAAAACAGAAACAGTCAGCAATCACTAAGAATAAGAGAACAATTACAAAATAATCATCCTGAGTCATTCATGTTATCCAGGAGTCTAATGTGGGAAGGGAGGGTATGATTTAAAGACAAGTAAATGGGAAGTGATGGGAGGAAAAGATGCAGAGAGACCAGGAGAGTGAAAAATGTTGGGAGTGGAGTTCAGGTAGTAAGTGAACTATATGAAACTGCCCTAGCCATAGGTCAAAAAATTTGAATAGTGGTAATTTAATATGGTTCAACCAAACTACTACAATAATAATAATAGAAGGAATGAAGGAGTGAGGAGATCAAGATGAAAGGTTTTAAAGTCTTCATTCTACCTGATCCCTGCTTCATTCAGTGTGTTATGCATGTGGTAAGAAACTCGCTGATACTTCCTGGAGAATTCTACTCTTCACATACCCAGTTATCTGTCAGTATTCTGAGAAGGAGGACAAGGCGAGTATTTTATATATTTACCTTCAAGATGGGAGCCATAAAGACTGACAGACCAGTCAGAATAAACACAAGGGTTCCAGTGACTCTTTGTTCCCTGAAACCAAATCAAAAGATTACCAATCTACCTCTTGTTTTCATAAACATGCTCTTGTCTTTTCACCTTCAAAAAAAAAAAAAGACTCTACATTGACCAAATCGATATTTCACAAAGGTGTGGATATCATATGCAATTAACACCTCAAGGACAGCTTATAGGCTCAATAGAACTATAAAATTCTCTTAAAACTAGTGCAGTGTGTGATCTGAATTCATCAAGGGAAAAAGTAATTCTGCTAAATCCTTTGTCTTTTTAGAATCAGGGTTTAAAAATCGCTTGCTCTTGGTCAGTTACTGACCTATATGAAACCCTTATTTTTAAAACAAGTTGTACCATTATATAATTACACCTTCCTTCACAGGAGACAGTTATTACATTGCCCCACATTCTAATTAACATCAGCTCAGGGAATTTCCCAAATGCAATAAATCCCATCAGTCTCATTTCCAAATCAACCAACAACAAAAGTAATTTTTAACAAATATGATTCCCATACAACAATCCCCTCCCCCAGCTCCCAAAAAAGAATCACCCACTGTTGTGGTGTGGGAACTGCTGGCCCGGTCATGTGAGCTAGTCACTCGAGCACTTAGGAGCAGAGTCCATTGTGAAAAATACACAGTAGAGTATAAAGGTCTCATAAAAGCCCTTCATGGCTACCCAGATTGATCAGCTGGAGGTCAAGGTTTCTCAGTGCTTATGAGACAGAAAATTAAGTGGAAAATAAGAATTCCTTTCCTTTCATAGAATCTTGAAAGTCATAAGCAGACTCAAGAGTTTTAGAAAGTCTCAACAGAGCTGAAAAATGAAAGGCTTTAGCCTTTAGTTATGATTGTGATATAGTACACACCACAGCTCCAAAATTACTTGTGTGTTGAAGAAACTGAATGACCTGTTTGAGTTTTTACTCTGCAGCCTTTAGCTCTTTGCTAATCAAAGGAAATGTATGTAACTTGAGAAGTGAACTCAAGAAATTGTTGAAGACTCTCTTTCAAATGAAAACTTAGTCCTTTCTAGAATAGCAAGTCCAGAATAAATCATTCGTCACCAGTCCTTTCTCCTCCACATTGGCGCATCTCCTGCCTGACACATAAATGTGTGAATGGCATGGTTTGTAGAGCCTTTTTTTTTTTTCTGATTTAACATACCTCACTCCTAGGAACTTGGGCTGTTCTCCAGGTGCAGAAGTCTCTGTCTCCATCTTCAAACTGTCGATGTGAGCGATGGAGATGACAGTAGCAGCCACATACCACGGAAGGGCCATGAAGGAGCACACCACCATGAGGATGGCCACCCAAAAGAGATCCAGGTGATATCCAGCTCCTTTCTGCAGCAAGAGGTAACAATCCAGATAGGAGTTAAGATTACCAAAAGTAACCAATGCACTCTGCTTGGAATACGTATCTACTGAAAGGTGAGCTCCTTGAATGAGGCTTCATCTTCCTCATGCTATCCCTCAATAATTAAATGCAAAGCTGTCACATGATATACGTCCTTGAGCTTGCTTGTTTATTGTTAATTATCCTCTCTGCATCCAATCACATAATTTGAACAATAGAAATGTACAACTACCTTGAAGAGCTACTGAGATCCTCTAATAAAGTAACTGAGACAAAGTTTCTTGTGGGAGCGTAAATGGTAGTGATGGTTATAGAGTAGGAGCTCAATAAATGATGATAGCAGCAATAGTGATACTGGTTTTTAACATAAGCACAATAAGCTCCTTAGAAACAGATGCAATGCATTCTTTGCTTGACTACTTAACAGTATGCTGTTCACTCAGAGAGTACTCAGCACATGTAGACTAGAGATCCGAAAGCAACCTTAAGAAAAGCAACCTTGGCACTTTATGTGGAATCTAAAAAAAATGATATAACAACTTATTTACATGACAAAAATAGACTCGCAGACACAGAAGACAAATTTATGGATACCAAAGGAAAAATGGGAGTTGGGAATTAGGAGTTTGGGATTAACATAAACACAGTAATATATATAAAGTAGATAACCAACAGTGGCTGACTATATAGCACAAATAATGAATCTTAAAAAGAAAAAAATTTGTATATATATGTATATATATATTTTAAAATATATAATATGAAAAACTGAATCACTGCTGAACACTTAAAGCTAATACAACATTGTAAATCAACTATACTTCAATTAAAAAATAAAGACAAAAAAGTACATAAAAGACGATTTCTCACCTTTCATAGTACAAGAAAATAATGGTTTAACAACCTATGAAACATTACACTTAAGGTAATTATACCCCCTTAATAAGAACAGGCTGATTTCAAACACTGCCGGAGAGTCACAATAACATTTACTGACTGGAAGAGCAGACGATGTAACAAAAGGTCTAGCTCTTTTACTCACTAAATAAATATTGTTAAATGTGTCCACGATGTTATTCTATGATTATATTTCTCTGCTCTGTTTGTGAAGAAATCAAATGCCTAACCCCCCTATGGAGCCTGAGAAAACAGAGCAGTCCATTTTCACAGCATGGGAGCAGCAGCACCAAAAGCCAGTGTGTGAGCAACCTGAGGGAATGGAGAGGCTGACTGTAAAAAATGAGAGTGGGCTTTACACTGGGAACCCGGTGACTGCTATCATTCAGATCCTGTTACATTATTCCGAACACTACTCTCTTCTCACCGAAATGCCAAGATTTTACCCCTGGCTTGCACCCATGGGTCTAATGTTCTCAGAGAACTCATCACAGGGAAGGGTAACTGACCCAAGAAAGAAAAGCATATTTTTACTTTGTCCAGGTTTAGCTAAGAATGAAAGCCTCCTTGAGAGACAAATAGGGTAATATATATTCATAAAACCAGTTCATTGCAGTACAAAGCATAAGGGTTTGAACTGGGAATAGTTTAAGGTAGGGGAGAGGAGGGCAAGGTAGTGACTAATGAGGTGAATATATGCTACATCTGGGGGTCTCAGTCATTCACTCTGTCAACAAACTCTGACTGCCAACTTATGAACAGACACAGGCTTAGGTGTTGGTGACATATTTGCAAATAAACCAGATAAAAATTCCTGCACTAGTGGAGTTTCCATTCTACCAAAGGAGACACCAGTAAACAACATAAACAAGTAATCTATACAGTATCTAAAACAGTGGAAAGCACTAAGGAGAACTGAAATTGGATTTGGAGGCTGAATACTGCGGGAAGCCACTGTAGTGTTTTAAAGCAAAGAATGACATGACTTGCTTACGTTCTAAATGCCATGGCTGCTGTATTAGGAGCAGACAGAAGAGAACAGTAAGCATGAAGAGGCTGCTGCCATGACCCGTGCAAGCGACTGTCATGGTTAGAATCAGGGGGGCACCAGTGAACAGAGTAAAAGCTGGGTGAATTCTGGCTTTATATTGAGGTGGAACATAGAGGATTTGCTGACTTCTGCCTGTGGGTGTGTTGGCCATTCACAATCTGGCTTCTGTTCACATCATCAGCCTCATCTTTGACCTCTCTCCTACTTGGATCTTACAGCCACTTTCAACCAATTCCTCAAATATGTCTTACTGATGCCTTTGGCGTCTTTGACATCCCTCCCTAGAAAAGTCTATATTCTTCCCTTGGCTCAGTCCTACTCATTCTTAAGACTTAAATGGTTCCCTGTTAATTTATGCTTTCCTCTATCATGGCATTCATCATGCTGTTTTGAAATTGTAGGTGTGTTTATTTGTCTTTGACATTTGACTATAAGTAACATGAGGAACTGGACTGCATCCTGAATACCTAAGCAGAGAACATGATGTATAGTCAATGCTCAACTGACGTTTATTAAAAAGTGAATGACAAGTAGAATGTGTACATTCTTTTGAGTGGCAAATATAAACTCTTAGTTAGCAATACAAAAAATTAAAACTTACTTGCTGATTGGCATAAATGTGAACCTTTTGTTGCGGTAAGGGGAAGGTGGAAAACATCTGGAAATATCACATAGCTACAAGTTTTATTTAGACTAAATCACTCAAGACTATATTAGGAGTACCAACATGGTAATTGATGGGCAGAATATCTTGTCACCATGGAAACTGTAATAACCTAAGGATGTGCACACTGGGTCAAATGAATAGTGGTTGCAGAAAAAGTCATGGAGGTGAGCTACCCCATGCTTTCTCTCTCTCTCCTTTTAAATCAAGCCAGCTTCTTAACCTTTTTTTTAAAGAAAGAAAATTATTTATTTTTGGCTGTGCTGGGTCTTCATTGCTTTGCATGGGCTTTCTCTAGTTGTGACATGCAGGGGCTAACTCTTGAGTTGGAGTACATGGGCTTCTCATTGCAGTGGCTTATCTTATTGAGTGGCCTGGGCTCTAGAGTGTGGGCTCAGTGGCTGTGGCACATGGGCTTAGCTGCCCCTCGGCATGTGGCATCTTCCCAGATCAGGGATCACACCAGGAATCTCAACAGGTGGATTCTTGACCACTGAACCACCAGGGAAGTCCCTCCATGGTTTCTTAAACTATTTCAAGTAAAACAAGTCTGAACTAGATATCCAAGAGACGAGCAAAAAGGAACCACATAATACTAAAGAGGGTGGAATGAGAACTGTAGAAAGTAGAATACAAAGGTAACTGCAAAACCACCAGAACAAATAAAAGTTCTGGGACAAAGTTATTATAGATACATAATTACCCTGCCTCTTGACATCACCCCCTTCAAAAAGTCTTCTTTTCCCTCAACCAGGTGAGAGTACCTGATGCTCTTAAAAGGAAGGGAAAACCATCAACTTGACCCGAAGGCCCTACCTGGTTTGTTTCCACATTGTTCTCTCTCCAGGCCCAACCCTCCTTCTTTCACTGCAGCCACACTCAATTATTTAAGTCATTCATTCTCAGCAGGTTACCGGCTCTGTAAAGCCTGTTCCTACATAATGAGTCCTGTGCCCTCCTGTGTTCCTCTTACTACCCAGGCTCGCTCAGCTAATCCTACTGATGACCTGTGAGATCTCAGTGTAAGTGCTGCTACCTTGGAACTCTCAGTACCTCTGGACTGGATCAAACCCTCTCTTACAGACTCTTCAAGCACCCTCCCCTTCTTTCATACTTCTCTGCAATGCTACAATGTGATTGATTATTGGAATGACACATCTCTCCCTCAGGGACAAGAAGATCCATGAGGACAGGAACCATATGCAAAGTTTTCTCTACTACTGAAACCCCAGCACATGACACAGAGCCCACCACAGAGTGGACACTAGATTAATGTTCGTTGGATAAATGAATGCATGTTAATGCATCTGTTCAGTGGCACTCTACTAGATCCTAGAAATATAATTACAGCTAATACACAGTCCTTGTCCTCAAATGGTTTATAGAGTAATAAAAGAGTTGGCAAAATCAACAGGCATTCTCAATACCACAGTGCTAAAGGTCTATAGTAAGGGTGAGGTTGCGATGCCATGAGACGGGGAGCACCTTTATTCAACTCAGCTTAAAATCAGGGATGGTTTACATGGGAGGTGGTATCTAAGTTGAGCCCTAAAACATGAATCATAACCAGCTGGAAGACAAGATATAGGGAATCAGGGGGAAAACAACAGGCAAATGGGCTGCCATTTTGAGAAAATTGAGTTGGTGCTTAGAAGGAGATGGGAAAGGTATAAAATAAGGCTAAAAGAGTTAAGAACTTTCATGTTTTGTTAAAGACTTTGGAAGTTTTAATTATAAGAGCAATGGGAAGCATTTTTGTAAAATGCCACGTGTCATCTTCTCCTTACCCCTCATCCCTAGTGCCACTGCCTTCTTCATATTCCTGGCTTTCTTCACATTCACTCAGCAACCCTCGACCCTCAATACAGCTCTAGCCACAGAAACCTCTGCTTTATACTTGTCCCTGAGAGTTCACTCTCCTCATAGAGTAATCTCTCTAAAATCTCAGTCACTGTATGGTCCTTCCCTTAGTGGCTTCTTGTTTCACTTAGATTCTAACACCTAAGCACTGTACAATTCTCCTATATTAGTGTTTCTTACATCAGTGTTCTATATCAGTGTTTCTTACCATAACCATTTTGCCTACCAGAAGACAGGTGGTAATGTCTGGAGATATATTTTGGTCACAACAACTTGGGAGAAAGAGTGCGACTGGCATCTAGTGAATAGAGGCCAGAGATGCTGCTAAATAGCCTACGATACACAAGATGGTCACGACCAACAAAGAATAGTTCAGAAAGACAATAATGCTGAAGATGAGAGTGTTTGTTCAATGGTAATTTGGCCCCACTCCTACTGACTTTATCTTGAAACACTAATTCCCAGAGGCTCTAGTCACACTAGTTTATTACTTGTTTCCCAACACACCAAGCTCTTCCTCACCCCAGGGCCTTTGCATCTGCTCATATCTTTGCTTAGAAAACTATTTTTTAAATAAACATTCATTGGACACCTATGCTAGATCTTATGTTAGATAAAAACAAGAAGACAGAATACCTCCACTTGAAAGGTTTATAGATTATTAGTTGAAGCCAGAGGTGGAAGAAAAGAACTTATTGTTTGTGCAAGATACAAATACAAGGTCAGTTTCAGCCTAGCGGTGGATATGAGTAGTGAAGAGGGGAAATCCATGAAACTCCTTCAGGGTAGAGACCATGACTGAGAACAATTTTTAATCTTTAATATCTAATGCAAGTGTTTTATACATAGCAAGGACTCAGTAAGCTCAAAAAAGGTTAAGTCTGTCCTCTAAAGTGTATAAAAGTCTTTATCTTCATGGATATGAACCCAAAGGATGTTCTGCTTTCTTAAACTGGAGAATATTTTAAGTACAAAGATAGGCATTGAAACTTTCACTTCCTTCTGATACTATATGTACTTTGCAAACAGAGAACACCAGTCATTCAGGAGTAAATCCACAGAAATAAGAAATCTCTGAGGGGAAATGACAAGCCCAACAGTGTATTTGGTACAGAGATGATAACAAAGGGGTCAGGGGCAGTACACACACATGAAAAGATGCAGAATAAACATTCATGCTAAAAGCCGCTCTGGATTCAGAGAGCAAGGTGGTTTATGAGGACACTGAGAACCATGACACAGTTCTTCCCACCAAGGGAAGGGACACAGATTTGTACATAAATTCTAATGTATTCTAAACCGAGATTCAAAGAGGTCTGAAAAAGACACCCAAGAGTACAGAATGTTTAAGTGTATCTAGTGTGAACCTACAAAATCTTCCTGCAGTGATGACATCTAAACAGGGCTTTGACTAATATTAAAGTTCTCACATTCCCTATGAGAACCAGAGATGGGTTAGAAGGGTCTCGGTTATTACCCACCTTACACATTGAGTACAACAACTCTGAGGACCATGCGGCCCCAGATAACAAAATTCTTCAGTGTTTAGTATATCTACCTTATGGAAATCAGTGTGATGGGCCACATGAGAGCTGGAAAAAGGACTAAAACATGGTCCTTGCCTTGAAAATGTTTTGGCTCAGAAAAAAAAAAAAAGGAAATTATACTAAAAAACTACTGCACGAGATATTATGTGACCAATGTATAGCATGCATGTGTGTGTTCAGTTTCTCAGCAGTGTCTGACTCTTTATGACCCCGTGGACTATAGCCCGCCAGGCTCCTCTGTCCATTGGATGTCCCAGGCAAGAATACTGGAATGGGTTGCCATTTCCTCTTCCAGGGAATCTTCCCAACCCAGGGATCAAACCTGCATCTCCTGCATTGCAGGCAGATTCTTTATCACTGAGAAACCAGGGAAGACCAATGCACAGAGTAGTACAAATATAATAAGAGCAAAAACAGGTGTAATAGAAATTACATATTGCATATATGATTACATCATGTAATAGAAATTAAATTATGAGTGAAGATTTCACTGACAAGTTTTTACAAGGATGAAGATGATTTTGATAGGTGGTAATCATTGAGCAGCGGAGAGGAAAGTTTGAATAACCAGCAGAAGAAACTGGCAGATTTGATGCCAGTAATTCATCTGACCAGTACATTGTATAGTACGCAGAATCATTTTAAATTTCGGGTGAGATCATATCACTTAAATCCCAAGCTAGGGCAAATGGACATTCTTCAAGGGGGAAAGGTTTAGAGGAAATAAAGTGCATAAACGTTTAGAACTATAGGACTGACATATTAGAGCAAAGTTTTAAAAAAAAGTTCCAGGGTTTGAAATGACACAAAGGAGATTGGTCATTAACTCATGGTTAAACCATTAGAATAGTCTAGACATGAGATTAAAGCACTGAGTCTAAGGTATGAGAGAAGGGATAGAAAGGAAAAAGGTAAAACAGGGCACCTTTTGTAGTTATTCAAGAAAACACAGTCAAATTAAAGGTTTTACCATAGAGTATATCAGAGAAAATTTATTGCTACAATGATCTAATACCTATCTCTGGATACTGATTCCAAATGATTTTCCCTCCCACGTCCTATCTTTACACTTAAGATCACTTTCCTTCTGAGGAGTATGCCTTGCTTTGAGGTCTGAAGCTCAAACTCTTTCTGCTTCTGCCAATGACTCAGGGAAAAATCCTTGAAGAAGTTATGACCTTGCTGAAGCTCGTTTGCTTTTGAGTGCACTGCAGGAATAATGTGGAACATAACTAAGCAAAATGATGGCCACAAAAAGCCAAGTGCCTTGGTGTTCCTCATCAGTACAGAGCTGATCTGCACAATGGAAAGGTGGGTCCCATTCCAAACAGAGCAATCAGCCAGCCAGGGCCACTGGACTCAGAGCCAAAGCAAATACCACCCCCGAACATGCTGCTTTTCACATCGCAATGCCTCCATCTCCCTCACTGTTTCAGGTTTCTCTTTCGAATCAATTTCATAGCAGTCAGGGCTCTGTATCGTTTTAGACAGAATTTTCAATTTTCACATTCCACAGCCTCTTTCCAAACAAAATCTGAACATAACAATATCCAGAGTGAGAAGCCTTCAATTCATGATCATGGTCCCACTGGTATCTTTAGATTTGTGTCAAAACACTGGCACTTATTCTAGAACTATTGTCATTCAAAGGAAAGATTTCAAATAAGCAATTCCAATGGTGATGAAAACATTTTTAAAATATATTCAGCTCCTATTTTAAGAGGTAAATCCTAATATGCCTTGATTTTCCAATGCTTTCTACAGGGAATAGAAGAATAAAATTTCAATATTTTATCTACCCTAAACTTGCTAAATTCAAAATTCTGCATTTATTAGTAAGGAAACTTAATGGGCAAAAGAATAGGCATTTGCCTTCAAGGATACATACCAAATCTGACCAACTAAATCTGAAAAGTAAGAAGATGTTTCCAAATATTTTAGGAATTAAATATATTAGTCAACATCCATTTCCAGCCTTTCAAACTAAACAAAGACCAAAATGCCTCCCAGTACAGAACATCTAAAAATGCTCAGCAAAATACAGAAAATGTCTCATAGAAATCATGGTCTATCTGTCAGAAAGTAAGAGAAATACTGGAAACAAAAAATAATGGCAGCAAGAAAGAATAAATCTACCACATCAGTAAACCCAAGAGCCTGAGCCTGCCCTATAACACTGGGCTAATCTTTGCGGGGCTCAGGCATGAGTTAGAATGACTGAATCCTAGGGACTGAACACCAATCCTAGGGACACATGAGGGGAAGGGTATAGATGGGAGACATCCCCTGAAATAAAACTAGGATACTCTAAACACAGTATAGCCATTTGGTCAACTAGGAAAAAAAACAAAACACCCCCCCAGAGAGAAAGACAGTGAAGATACATACTACTTTTTGCCTTGCCACTAGATATAATGCCATTACAAAAAATCTCTAAAAATATTCCTAACCATAAAACTACAACTGAGTTTGGGGCTGGCATTCCCATTACCTTTGCAGTTTGGAAAACTCTAAGCCTAAAACACAGTGTAAAGTTATCCTGGCCTTCCATGAATTAGTCTTACCACCACCCCCTCAAAAATATATCGATGGATATAAAGTATGAACACTATATCCATCAAGCGTCTAAGCAATCAACAACATCTTCTTTGCCACATATTGTCCTGCAAGGTAACAGTACCATCCCTCCATCAAACAGCAGAGTCCATCCGCACCTCCTTGAATGGAGGATGACACTGTGACTATTTTGACCAATTAACTCTGGCAAAGGTTGAAGAAAACCCACACTTTATTTCAACAGTTTTTTAGAAAAAGCATTTGTCTTTGCCTTCATTAAGGACAGTTACCAAGTTAAAATCAGAAGGATAACAGTGGCTTAGTGGTAAATAGTTAATGCTGCCCTCTCCAGTGGTGAAGAAAACATGATTTGAAACAATCTTTTCCAGGATTAAATAAGGTCTTCCAAAAGTAGTACACTGAGGACATGTGTCCACACAGGGTGATCTACGACTCTGTCAAGTCTTAAATAACATGCCAATTAAACTATCTTGCTTTTGAAGTAATCGGTATTTTTAAGCAGTACTTACAAAGAAAGGAGAAGGCAATGATAGCTGTTGTTACGAACATTACCTTGAGTTTGTGTTCTTTCCTGTTTACAATCACAGCTGTGATTTGCTGGTCCATGAAAATCAGGATGGTGACCAACAAAGCAGGTATGGCAGCTGCAAGGTACACCCACCAGGGGTTTCCACCAAACGGTGCAACAAACCAACCTCGGTTTGGACTCGTTGGCTTGAAGAAGAGGGAAGACATTATTTGAAACAATATTAATACATACTCCATGATGAAAAATAAGTGGGGACGACAGTTTTGTATTTGGAGAGTCAACGTGTTAAAAAACAGAAACAGTTTTACTGATAGGTTAGACAAAGATTATTCACCAAAAAGTTCCTAAAGGAGGTTATTTTTTAGGCAATGTTTTAAATGAAGGAAAACTAAGAATATAGGGTGATGGAAAAGAAGTAAATGTCATTTTGCATGATCAGGATGATCGAAGATAAGACTCAGGAGGGAAGAAAGTGATTTAAGGGACAGCCATAAGAAAAACCCAAATGCAATATTCAGTAATGAGGGAGGCAAGAAACTACAAAGTGATCTTGAATTTTGTCCATAAGTTTTAGCAACTGCACTGAAGTTATGTCTACTACTGCCAAATTGAAATGGTTTCATAATTAATACATTAAAAGCTGCAAATATTTAAAGTTATATTAAGTATTTCTTATTTTCTTATTTTCCTATTCTTTTCCAAATTTTAAACAATACAAATAAACTAAAATAGAATCCTATCTATGAATTATTTTCTCCACATTTACTATTGAGAAATCCTCACTTCTCCTAAAGATATTTCTGTTTCGCTTGGCTCATAACCCCATCACTGAACCTATACACATTTTACTACATTTACCAGGCTGTGAGCTTAGAAAGAAAGGAACTCTGTCTTGCCCTTCAATGTATTTCAAATCCCTAGTACAAGGCTTGACTTAAAGCAAACATTCAATAAATGCTGACTTAAATAACTGAATAAATGAGAACTTATCTTTGCTAATGGCAGAGAAAATGCAAAAAAAAAATTTTGCTATAACACTGATATTCCTTTCTCATTAGGTAGTCATGAAGCTAAAACTGCTGTTAGTTTAATTTTTCTTAGCAAATATATGGTTATCAGGGATGAAGAGAAACATTAGGGGTGTTCTAGAAAATAAGTGAAAGACTTAAAATGGAAAATTTAGACAGGGATATTAAAAAATGACTGAAATGTAAATTTTACCCATTAGGTCTTCACATACCAACAAGTTTATAAAATGAATAATTCTCACATCTTCTTTGTATAGAAACATGTGTGTTATAGCAAGTTGTTTGGTAGCAGGAAAACAGCACTGAATTAGTAATGTAACCTTGGATAGTTTAATTTTTATAAGCTTCAATCTCAACTTCACAAAATCAGGATGATAATAGTTACATTACATCCTAGAACTATTATATGCATCAAGGTTACAAGTTGTTTTAAAATGTTTGGGATATTTTAAATACTCTAGATAAAACAGATTTTATAATTGTATATTTTCAATCAAAATCAGTATAATGTGAACCTTGCATTTAGTTCTAGTCAGGCATTTAATTTTAGTGAAAAAATAGATAAAATGTACATTGGTTATAAATATACCAAGAGACCATTTATAACATAAAGAAATGGGTAACTATACAAAACTAACTCGGAGATAAGACAAAATAGAATAAGGGAAAAGAAACAAAATCAGGGAATGACCAAAAGACAGAAATTCACCTACCTTGAACTCACTTGGCACAATTAGTTTCGGAGTATCCACACCTACTAGAGCATCTATTACACAAAAGATGAGAATGGACAAGATAATGGCAAAGTCACTGATGAGCTTTCTCGCCTGGGAAGAGAAAAAAGAAACAGGAACCTTTAAGCATTGGATATACGTATGTCATATATATATGACATATATATGTCTCTGAAGTGAATGAAGAATTCTGTTATTTGCTAACAGTTTCTAGTAACAGCTTCATCAACAAATTAAAGGAGGTGTCATACTGCAGGGAGATTATTTTTTTTAAGTTGCTTTTGCATAACTTTCTGATCTGGCCAGAAATAATCTAACTGCACCAAGCAGGTGTGTGTGTTGTATGTGTGTGTTTAGACAAAGGAAGGGAATCAAAGAAAATATATCCTTGAAGTACTGTACTCTCTTCCCGTATGTCACAGAAAGGAGAGCTGGATATGGATGAAATTTCAAGACATGTTATAAAAATCTGCACAGAGACATAGAATTCTTTTTACTATTTGGGAGGTAGTATTGTCTAAATGCACTGGAGAAGGAAATGGCAACCCACTCCAGCATTCTTGCCTGGAAAATCTCACGGACAGAGGACCCTGGTGGGCTATAATCCAAGAGGTAACAAAGAGCTAGACATGACTAAGTGACTAAATAACAACAATGATGAGTACAGAGCAAGATAATTTCCACAAGGTAATCTGAAAACTCCAAGAACTTAGCAGGGAAGGGGTTACAGTTTCAGACTAATGAATGGACTGAAGACCTCAAAGAAACAAAAAGTGATGGAAGACAGAAATCTGATGGCTTCACTAAATTGGCCAAAGAAAGTATTTTTCACTCTAGGCTAGTGCTTAAAATTTCCTGTATGTGGAGCCTCTCTCTCTCCACTACTTAACTGTGATTACCATTAGCTTACAGCCTTTAAACTTCCTAAGTACCTGCCTCTGGCTAGGACATGGGCTGGGCTTTGTGGGATGTGCGTTAAACTCGTCTTTCCCATGGCGTGGGTGCAGAATGGCCATATCTGATTCAGCAGGGGAGCCTGGGACCATTGAGTTGATTGTCAGGGCCTCTGCAGTGACTAGTGGCACTGACAATGGCCTACAAGCATTACTGGTGCACAAACAGCTGAATTTCCCAGTAAGGTTTGTATTCACGGTGGTACATAGTTTGATCATTCAACAGAAATTTACTTAGCACGTTCAGCTCTCTGTATTCACAACTTCTGCTTCCATGAAAATGAAGGACCAACTGAACCTGATACTTGGCTTGATGCCAGGGATACCAGTGAACAAAACAGATACAATCCATGTCTTCATGAAGCTCACAGTCAGTCATACTCAAGGAAGCCTGCCAGGATTGATTCAGCAGTGGTCACATTATCTTAGGGTGAGCAGTCAGCTTTCTGATGCTGCTAGATGAAGAGAGATCAGTGATGGGGCTTAGTGGCTGCACAGTTCTTAGGACAGACGGTCTTCTGAAAGAGCAGTATGACTATGGCAAGCAGGTATTCAAGAGGAACTAAAGTGGAGAATGGAATTCCTTGGCAATGTGGGTGTGAAGGACATGTTGTAGTTGTTCAGTCAGTCAGTTGTATCCGACTCTTTGCGACCCCACGGACAGCAGCACACCAGGCTTCCCTGTCCTCCACTTTCTCCCAGAGTTTGCTAAAGTTCATGCTATCTAACCATCTCATCCTCTGCCGCCCCTTTCTCCTTTTGCCTTCAATGAAGGCTGAGTCATGCTCAATTCTTGACTGTCTCTGGGTGGCAGGAGCCTTGAGGACTCACTAGCAGCAGGATCAAAGATGACCCTTTTGACCAGGAGCTCCTTTCCCTCTTGGAGGACTGGGCTAGCTTTCTGGAGAAGTCCACACAGAGGAGCAGAGAGCCAGCTATGAGACTTTAGGGGCAACTTAACACCAATCCCATACAATAATACAAGCACAAATAGATGGCAGGGATCAATTTGGGGAACATATAGTATAGCAGTTAGAAACACAGTTTTTATAATCAGATTGTCTGGCTTGGAACTCCAGCATCATTATTTCCCAGTTGTAAATACTTATCCTTTCTTAGCTTTAATTACTCCAACCACATAATGTAGCCAAAGTAATCCCTATGACTTCATCAGTTTGTTATAAGAATTAAATAGGATAAGCCATGAAAGTGCTTAGCATAACACCTGCAACACCATAAACTCTCCTAATATACATTGACTCGGGTTATTTCAAGTTCCACAAAGTCTCTTTGGCTGCAGAAACCACTGGAATAACTCAATAATCTACTGTCAGGAGGTCTTTGAAAGGAATCTTGAATTCCAAGAAACAAGAAATAAAAGCCCAGTAATAATATGAAACTGCCACGCAGAGCTCATTTTGGTTGGAAGTATCTGGAATTCTGGCAGAAAAAAAGGCTCTTTCCAGGGGCTCAATATTGGAAGAAACACCCATTTCTTTAGATTGTGCGAGTTAAGTTTTGACACAGCCAATTTGGGATGGTCTGGCAAGTGATGGTCATTGTGAAGCAGGTTTAATATCAAGATGTTACAACTGCTCTGGTCCAGTAGGTTGTGAATCACTGAAGACCAGAGGTCACTGCAAAGGCAAAAAAGGAGTTCTCTCTTCTTTATCACCTTCCCAATCCTCATTTAGCAAGTCCAATTTTTTGACAACTCTGATATCCTAGAAATTGCTCCAAAAGAGGGTAATGGCTATTAAAAAGTCAGTGTTTCTCCTCACCTCAGCCCCCGGCCCCATAAATAGGAAGAGGGAAGCAGAGGCTAGCAAATGAACCCAATCTGCCATTTCTTGGTAGAAATTCCATAAGGCCCGCACCTCTGGCCCTTCTAGGGGAAAGACCTGCCCGACTGAAATCACTACCAAGTACCGGAGAAACGTTGCTTCTTTACTTAGGAGAGGAGGCATTCTCAGCCTTCCACACACTGAGCACCAAAGCCCTAAAACTGCTCTTTCAGCAGTTTTCTCCATCTTCATTAACGGCGATTTTTTTTCCCCTATTGCTTAGGCCAAAAACTTTGGACCATCCAAACAACTCTTCTCTTCCTCTCACATCCTACATCTAACAGGTCAGCCAATTACCTTCAAAGATCCTGTCTCTTTCATCACCTCCATTGCTATTCCCATCCTATCTAAACCACTATGTTATCTCATATGGTTCCTGCGTCCCATCTTCCTGTCTCTCCACTCACATGCTTCAGGACGTTGCCAAGGTATCACCCAGGATAATTATGCAAAAATTTAGGTCAGATAATTTGGAAGGTAGAATAATGCTCCAGTAAAGATGCCTAATTCCTTGACTCTGTGAATATGTAATGTAACATGGCTAGGGAGAATTCGAGTTGCAGTAGAAATTAAGGGTACTAATCGGATGACCTTGCGATTGGGGAAACTAGGATTATTCCAGTGGGTCCAGAGTAATCACAAGAATTCCCATTAAGTGAAAGAGGGGGCAGGAGAATCTATGTCAGAGAGTGATGCAGCATGAGAAAGACTGGACTGATCACTGCTGGCTTTGAAGATGGCAGAAAGGGGCCAAGAGCCAAGGAATGTGGGCAGCCTCCAGAAGCTGGAAAAGGCAGGGAAACTTAGTCTCCCCCGAAGCCTTCAGAAAGAACAGTCCTGCCAACATCTTGATTTTAGCCACTGAGACACATTTCAGATTTCTGACCACCTGATCTCAAGACAATAAATGTGTTTCAGCCACTATGTTTATCGTTATTTGATATAGCAGCCATGGAAAAACAATATAAATAAACAGATAATTTATCTTAGTTTAATCGTTAGTTTCACAAATTTATATATTATATATAAATTTGTAAGAACCCTTGGCAATGGCATTCTTGTCACGTGTGGTAATATTATACTATATGTATCGTTGTTGTTCAGTCTCTGAATCATGTCTGATTTCTTTTGCAACACCATGGACTGTAGCCCACCAGGCTCCTTTGTTCACAAGATTTCCCAAGTAAGAATACTGGAGTGGGTTGCCATTTCCTTCTCCAGGGGATCTTCCTAACCCAGGGATTTAACTTGCATCTCCTGCATTAGCAGGTGGATTCTTTACCCTTGAGCAACCAGGGAAGCCCATATTATGTGTGTAACAGTACCTAAGAAGTCAAATGATAGTAATTCAGGATTACATTTCTTAAAATGTATGGGGAAAGAAAAGCTATACTATTCATAATATTGTTTAACCCCATTAAAAATCACAGCCAGGGTGATATGCTCTGTACAATATACTGGCTTCTATTTCCCCTTCCTTCCCGTTAAATTGTACAATACTGTTCAGGAACAGCAGAAACCACCCCTGGAGGGTGTTTATTGTAAGACATTCATTTCTAAGATATTGGATCTAATTTAAACTTCATAGTCAAGGAAATTGATTTTTCCCTGGCCACTTTTGTATTCAACTCTAAATCCTCTAATTAGAGAAGGTAGGTAGGGGTGCTATTTTAGCAGGCTCTTCTTATCCTATACTAAAATTAACCTTTAATTTGAATGAGGCAAAACCAACAGCAGAAACTAAAAAATCAAGCATTAAAAATGCCCTAAAAATGTCAAGCACTGAGTACACCCAGTTTACTAGATATACTCTAGGACTCAGATACAAGAGCGTGGCATCTGACTTTAAGGAATAAGAATCACCCTCTTTGGGCTTTTCTCACATTTTCCAAACATATTTAGCAAAAGAAACATGTATGGATTTCCTTCCATTTTTAGTTTATTTTATCCTCCCTCTTCACCAAACTTGATCTCCTTCAAAAACACCAAAATAGTACTCTTTTATATAAAGAAATCAAATTAGAAACCCATAGTTCCTAATCTCCTACTAGCTATTATTGATAATGATTAGAAGTGCCAAAGTTTTCATGAGAAAACTGTTCCTACAAGATTTCATGCTAACCCTGTGGATTCAGAGGCCTCAAATTTAACTTGGACAAACATCATAACTAATGGGTCTATCCAATCAAATGCTCTAAGCCCCTAAGTCTCTCCAGGCTCAAACTTCAACATCCTAGGAATATAAACTATTACAATCTAAGTGAAACACAAGTTGACTCATATATCAAGGACTAACTATAAAAAAAAGTTTGCTGTTTTTTGAATGGTACACAGATGTGCTATGACATATAATAATTCCTCCACTCATGAATGGTGAAAAGCAAAGCATATTTCAATGAAGACTTTTTTATATCAGAATAGTTTGAGTTTATTTACCATTTTTTAATTATAAAAATGAAAAGAAAAATATTTCTGTCCTCTGCAGACTTACAAAATATCTCAATGAATCTAATAAAAAACAACCTGGCTTAAATATTTAAACTACCAAAGCAAAGAAGAAATTAAGTGGGTGGGAAGGAAAATTCAAATAACCATACGCTGTTCTCTTGTTCTTAGGCAAAAACAACCTAATAAATCTATTATACACATACTCTTCATGAAGAATGATACTATATTAATTATTAAGAGAGTCATAATTGTTGAGACACCAACAGTGAGAAGCTAGTTAATTTATAGGGATAAAAAATGGATTGGGTTCCTCAGAAGCCCCAGAGGGTATTTGGTTTTCACTTTGCAAGGATGCAGCTGCTCCCAAATTAACTGGGGGAGAGGCTGTGAGCCTGCAGAGCAGTTCTCAATGGATGGAGCTGTTACAAAGAGACAAGCACAGCAGCAGGCACCCTGTGGGTTCTCAATAAATATTAATTCATGATGTCAATTCCTCTCATGATTGCAGTGCATGGAAAATGCTAAACAATACTGTAAAAAATGCATTTATTCTAGACAGAAAAAAAAAGTATGTCAGAAAAATATGTGCCTTTTGGCAGTCATGAAAAGGCAGAAAATATCATAAAAAAATTTAAAATTTGATCCCCTCAATTAGAATTAGAATTTGGGCTTCCCAAGTGGCGCAGTTGGTAAAGAATCTACCTGCTAATGCAGGAGATAGAAGAGACTCACATTAGATCCCTGGGTCAAGAAGATTCCCTGAAGGAGGAAATGGCAACCCACTCCAGTATTCTTGCCTGGAAAATTCCATGGACAGAGGAACCTAGTGGGCTACCGTCCAAGGGGTCTCAAAGAGTCAGACAAGACTGAGCGTGAGCACACACACACACACACACACACACACACACACACATAATTAGAGTTCACTAAAAGGAAAGTCTGATTTAGACTCCAGGATTTCTATGTCATAAGCTCCAGGGTCAGAGAGATCCAGGGAACTAAGAAGGGAACTGGATTGTGTTATTTATCTAGGAGGGCCTCAGAGCCTACCAATAGAAGTCTACCAGAAAGAGATTGTTTTTCCAAGCAGGGGCAGAGGGGAGTGGGCCTAAGAAAGTGGTTCAGCAGGGAAGTTAAGGAGACTCCAGCAGTCACAGCCTCTTCCTCTTCCTCCATTCTGCCTCAAACTGAGCAGAAGAAAAAGACCCACATGAATGAGTGCCAGACCCAAGTAAGTAAATCACCTGGAAAATACTATGTCCCAGTCTGGTCACTATATTCTAAGTTGAAACTGAAAATTTGGAACTGACTCAGAGAAGGATGACCAGTAGAACAGGAGTCCAGAAAACATACCACAAAAAAAAAAAAAAAAATGATGAGAGACCTCAAAAAGCTGTAGCGAGTAAACTACCTTCATACATGTGAAATCTGTCATAGAAAAGAAAGACTACACTTGTTCTGTGTAGCTTCAGAAAGCGAGGGCAGACCCCGAGGACAGAGGCCATGGAAAGGTTGATTCGCGTTTCTATCAGGAATGCCTTGGAGATGTGAAGTTCCCTGAGAGTCATTCAAGCAGCCCACAAATGAGCACTTGTCAGGAATGAAGAGGCAACATTGGACTTGATGCTGTTCAAAGTCCTAACACTAAAATTCGATGATTAAGACTCAGTTATCAAAACTTCTTGATCCTCTAATAGGGCCATCTTGGCTATATCTCCTCTCCCCCAAACCATGATAATAAAGGGTTCCAGGGCTTTAAAAGAAGGTGGTTCTATAATTTAATATTAAGGTACAAAAATTAAACTCCTTAAACAAATAGTTAATAAGTCATACGTATAAATTAAGGGCTTTCCTGGTGGCACTAGTGGTATAGAATCCACCTGCCTATGCAGGATACATGAGAGACTTGGGTTTGATCCCTGGGTTAGGAAGATCCCCTGGAGGAGGGCATGGCAACCCACTCCAGTATTCTTGCCTGGAGAATCCCATGGACAGAGGAGCCTGGCAGGCTGCAGTCCATAGGGTCACAAAGAGTCAGGCATGACTGAAGCAACTTCACACGTGTATAAATTAAACAATCTAGAAGTGGAGCAGGAGACCATTTTGTATTAATGAATAGATTTCAATGCTGGGGACTTTTCTGTGATGGATAAGTAAGTTGATAGTGCTTCTGACCAACAAGGTACCACAGCCAAAAAAGGCTTCTTCTTTCCACAGATTACCTCTATGTAATCATTAAAACCTTTCACATCACATCTTATTCTAAGAGGAGGAAAAGAGGAAATTAAGTAGATCCTTGAGAAAAACACTTTCATGCCAATTACATACATCAGCCTTCCACACTGCATCTGACTATGCCA
Organism: Bison bison bison; assembly: GCF_000754665.1. NCBI lineage: Eukaryota > Metazoa > Chordata > Mammalia > Artiodactyla > Bovidae > Bison > Bison bison. Next base: position 1,604,718 of record NW_011494682.1, read on the forward strand.
AAGTACCAATTCAGTTCAATTCAGTTCAGTCGCTCAGTCGTGTCCAACTCTTTGCAACCACATGAATTGCAGCACACCAGGCCTCCCTGTCCATCACCAACTCCCAGAGTTCACTCAAACTCATGTCCATCGAGTCAGTGATGCCATCCAGCCATCTATAGTTCTGCCTAATTGAGAGGCTCTATAGATTTGAGTTCTAATCACAATCCTGCTCTATCTTTAAGCTGACTGCTTTCATTTTGCCACCATATGTTGCAGTGATGGCATCTATGCTCCAGGAGTAGCATCACTGGTTGGTAGAGGACTCTGGAAGAACATTTCCTGTTAAAGCCCCGAGGCATCTGCTAGAAAAGATCACCGATTATGCTGTGATGCTCCTTTAGGAAGTTCTGATGACAAAATATTGGTGAAAGGCTTGAGGCCGATAGAACAGAACAGGAAATGTATGGGACAACAGACCACTGCACCCCTCCTAAAGGGATGGGAAGCACAGGGGGCAGTCAGGGCGGGTACCACTACTCGACCACATTCCACTGAGCATCTGGAAGTATCTGATAGATTAAATTCCTGGGACTTCCCTGGCAGCCCACTGGTTAAGTCTTCGCCTTTCAATGCAGGTGATATGGGTTTGATCCCTGATCAGAGAGCTAAGATCCCACATGACTCATGGCCAAAAAACCAAAACATAAAACAGAAGCAATACTGTAATAAATTCAATAAAGATTTTTTAAATGGTCCACATCAAAAATAAGAAAAATTCCTGATGGACTGTTAGTTACCAAAGGCAAACTGTTTCATCTTAAGTGCTCACACTGATGGACTGCCAGTGGCTGGCTTCATGAGGGAAGGTGAGAGCAGATAATCAACCCTGATGTTGGCAAAGACAGTGAGAGAGACTGAACTGGGGGACAGAGGTATACATGTAAGTGAAAGTGTTAGTCACTCAGGAGTATCTGACTCTTCGCAACGCCATGGACTGTAGTCTGCCAAGGCTCCTCTGTCCATGGAACTCTCCAGGCAAGAATACTGGAGTGGGTAGCCATTCCCTTCTCCAGGGGATCTTCCAGACCCAAGGATCAAACCCAGGTCTCCTGCACTGCACACAGATTCTTTATCATCTGAGCCATCAGGGAAGCTCATGTAAAGGAGAGCTATTACAGCAGGATAATCATATGGACTGATGAGTTTAACTCGATAAAGAAAATCCTAGAAAGGTAAATATGATGGATATCATTTTTGTCATATCAGATCCTTTTCCACTCTTTTCTACCAAGCTCACTGCCTTGGGAAGCTGACTTATGTGGTCTACGATAGGCTCCCTTGCTCTCCAGATTTCAGATTTCAGCCCAGACAGGCTATCGGGAGAAGAGAGAGATCAGATTATTGATTCCTATAGCTATATCCCTTTGAGGTTGAGTCAGGCTGGCTAAATTTCTCAATCCAAAGGAGTTCACGGGGCCCCTCTGGAAAGCTCTACCACTCTCTCTTCTCCCGGGTTCTAGCAACCGCTCTCATTCCACATCCTTTCATTCAAGGATCATAACAATTCCACTGTTATTATCACTGGACATTAAACGCTCCCTTGTAGTTTCCCCCAACCTAATGTCACCTTTGTATATCACACTTTCATTAAACCCCTCAGACCATCCTCATCTGAGTGTATAATTTTGAATTTGCTAGATGACAACTGTGGATCATCCACAGACAGAGGCTGGCAGCAGCTGCAAAGGCAGACCTGGCATAAAAATGGAGATTATTAATAATGGACTCTGGGGAATCTGTACTTCCTTCTCACTGCTATAAGCACAAATTAAATGTAGAGACTTTTATTTTAGGAGATGGAATCAGAAAACTCTCTTTAAGATTATAGAATATTAGAGTTTAAAGGATATTAACTGCCATCTAGCTGGGCTCCCCTGTTACGGGTGTGGACTGAAGTCCACAGTAAGCTATCAAAGGGTGCCCTGTTAGTTACTTGCAGTGCTGGCCTTAGCATCCACAGCTTCTGGGTTCCTGCATATGTGCTCTTTCCATAAATTGCAGCATTGACCTCTACTTGACTGGGCTCCACTAGCCAACAAGAATTGAGGGCCTAGCCTGCATCCAATCTGGTGCTAACTGATGTGAGGAATAAAACAGAAGTGTAAGAGTTTCCTAGCAATTCTCAGTCTTGATCAATTAACAACTCATACAAACATTTAGGAAAAGAAGTACAGAAGGAGAGCGATGGCTGTGTGAATTAAAGGAGAATTGGACATTTTGTATGGCAAGGGCACTGCCAACTAGGATTAGCATTTGGCGATTTTAGAGGTTCCACATGAATTGTTGGTGAGAGTGAGGAAGTAGTAACAGTTAGGCTTGAGTACTAGCACAGTAATCACATTTAAGCATATAAGTTTTAACTATAGAATATAAAATACAAGTATGTGCTATGCTAAGTCAAGTCTGTTGTGTCCCATCTCTTTGCAACCTTATGGACTCTAGCCTGCCAGGATTCTCTGTCCTTGGGATTTTCCAGGCAAGGATACTGGAGTGGGTTGTCATGCTCTCCTTCAGGGGATCTTCCTGACCCAGGGATAGAACTCATGTCTCCTGCATTGGCAGGTGGGTTCTTTATCACTAACGCTACCTGCGAAGCCCAAAATACAAGTATATGAATCTATAAACATATTTGCTCCTACTTACAGAGATCATACTTCTAAATGACGGCTTAAATGAAAACATATTTTGGCAAATGAGAGGAAAAAAAGATGTTCTTATAATTTATGTATGTATGCATTATTAGTTAGCTATAACTGTGAAGTGAGGAGGGGAGGGAGATGATAGTGTGAAAGCCTACACATTTGAACACTTCTCCTTGGAAATCAAATATATGTCCTCCTACCTGTTTATTTTATAATTTGGTGTAAGCAGCTGTAAACAAAGTTGAGAACCTTCTCAACAGGAATTGTAACTAGAATGCCTTCATTATTTTATTTTCACATATTCAATATTTTCCCAACTTTTCTCAACAGCGTTTATCAATGTCTGAGAAGCTACCTGCTTGGGCTCTTATAAGGAGAAATTTCTTTAAGTTCAAAGAGCTATTATCGATTTTGGAATTTGCAGGGAAAAAAAGGTGATGTTTACATAAACAGTTAAAATGATCACTATTCATCTTAAGGTTGAAATTATTTTGCTAACTACGATTTACAAGTGCTTCACAAATTCTTTAATTTTCACACTATGGCAAATGGGAGAGACAAAAAGGGTGATGATTCCCAAAGTGTGAGCCAAAAAAAAAAAATGTGCCATAAATTAATAATTAAGGAAAAATCTCAATAGAGAAGAAGAAATCGTCTTCAAAGACCTTTACCCAGGAAACTGTTCTACACATAACATACCACTGAAAAGGTGGATCAAGTAAGCACATTTCCCAGTATGGGAACCGGTGTTACAAGCTCAAAGTCTCAGGGACAAGCACTTAACCTGAATGTGTGAAGCAGACAAGTCTTAGACAATAGAGAGCAGTAGTAGTGAGAACAATTAACTACCTGCAAAGGACAGTTTCCACCTATGCCCTCAAGTGTGTGTGTGTGTGTGTGTGTGTGTGTGTGTTTACAAACTATGGGCTAGACAAATAATGGACGAGGGTTGAATTCTGCCTACGGACCACCACTTCGTGATGCCCTTTCAAGGCAGACAAAGTTGAACACTTCTTGCTACACTTCACTTTGAGGAAATTTTTCATCCTTTGAGCCAGCTATTTCAGAACATTTCTAATGAAATCTGCAGACCACAGTAACCTGCTGTGGTCTGAATGCTGTCCTTCCAAAATCCATATGTTGGAATTCTAATCCACGAAGAAGATGATATTAGAAGGTGGTGCCTTCGGAAGAGCATAAGGATGGAGCCTTTGGGATGGCATTAGTGTTCCTATGAAGGACACCCCACAGAGCTCTCCAGCCCTTCTGCCACCTGAGGACACAGTGAAAAAGACACTGCCCAGGAACCAGGAAGAGAGCACTCACCCAACCATGCTGGCACCTGATCTTGGACTCCCCAGCCTCCCGAACCATAAAAAATAAATCTGTGTTGTTTACAAGTCCTCTAGTCTCTAATATTCTGTTATAGTCACCCAGACAGACTGAGACAATCATCAACTCTTGCTTTTACTTTCCATTTCATAAGAAATATCAAAGACAAAACATTTCCTAGCTGAAAATGAATATATTAATTTTCAGTCTCATTTCCCAGGAATAAAAAAGGAATTTTATCAACTACATATCCTGTCTTCCAAGTTCTCCTGGTCTTTCTACACAGAGCTCAGGAGGAGAGATTCATGAGATTCCAGTTGTAAAGAGCAGCTCACTGATAAAAATCAAGTATAATCAAGATTACTAAGAACTACTGACATCCTAAATAGTGAGAATTGAACTGTAAAGCAAAGGATTAGCTTCGTTCTGCAGTTAAGAAAACAAAATGCCATTAACTAAATGTTGGTCTTATCTTGTAGTCTCTCCAGGAACCACAGTTTTGACTTGAAGCTCACCCAAGCATATTAATGGGAGACAGGATGTCTGCACGAGACAAGCCAGCTCAATTATCTGTGTTTCTCTATCGTGGCATTCGTCACTATGGGAAGGGAAGGCCGGTTCAGATGACACCCATATCTTATACCAGTACTTGTGTAACAACACAGTTTACATTTATTCCCACAGCCCATAGCCCAACTACTAAATTACTCACAAGTACAGCTGATGAGCAGAGAATTCTACGTCAAAATTCCTAATTCATAAGGAAAGAGTTTTTGCTTAAGTACTTAAACACACCATGGATCTCAAAGATCCATGGATCTAAATGGTCTTGTGCATTTTTATATAGAATACACCTACTTTTTCCTTTCGGTACAGTCAGAATTCAGACAGGCAGAATTTAGGATAGAATTATGCGAGCAAAATCCTGAAAGGTTTTTCAAAGCTAGACTATAATTATGTCAAAAATACGTATGCACAGAGACTGGAAAGCAATTTTTAACACTCAAAATCATATTGGAAAGGTTGAATTACAGGTGCCTTTTTCATTTTGTAAAACTGTATTTTTATTGAAACAGTGGGAATTCAATAAAAATTATTTAAAGCTCAAGTACTCACCGTGGTTGGAAAGTAAGGACTGGTTTTGAATTTTTTCAAAGCCATAGAAGAAGTGTAAGTGCCCAAGAAGAGGATGAAAGACATGAGTGTAATATCAGGAACAAAACCACAGTTGTTGCCCACAAGCTTTCCTCCATATTTCAAACACTCCTTTGTCGTCAGAAATGCCCAGTCAAAGGTAGCATTATGGTACTGCAGAAGAAAAACATGAAACATTTTCTGGAGAACAGTGTGACATATCAAAAGCAGCTTTTGATCCTTGATGGACTATATGGGAATTTATACTAAAAACTTCTGTAGAACAGTCCAAGGATAAACCACTGAAGGGTGAAATCTGAGGAGGTGTTAATGGAATAACAGGTAAGGGGGGCCAGGAGGCTGACAGTTATTGAAAATACAGTGAGAATGATGCAATCCATTACCTGGTTTATACTACAACCCTACAATCACCCATCTGTTCAATAGACACAAACCACAAAGTCCTTTCCTGTGAACCTTCCTGAGAGTAAACCAAGACATAATAATCTCCTAAGTCTCCAAACGTGAGACTCTTTGAAACATATCTGATGTCCAAAAAAACTTGACTTCTTGTGCTTCAATCTGATGGCCCTAGATTCAATGCTCTAAAGTTTATATTTGGCTAACTAATTTACCCCACACTTTCACAATTGAGCTATTTCTTTTCAAAATAACTAGAGATTGGTGACTTGAGGAACTAAACTCTAAAAATGTTGGAGATCTCTGCTTTTCCAATTGTGTATCCTAATGAAACACAGCTTTTCTTTTTGACTCCAGGGTCAGCATCATGAGCATCCATTGCTGGAATGTGTTGTGATGGGCTGAGCAGTAGGATATGGGATCTCCTTCCCTGTGTTTCATGGCCTCAAGCTCACAAGGCCATTTTCAAGTTTTCTTCTGTCTCATGAATTGCGGTCACATTGCCAATGCTGCACTTCTCGATAGCAGTGTAATTCTGTTCCTATTCACTGTTTCCAAAATGCAGGAGAATCCTTTAGCTATGGTACTAGATAAGGCCAGGACACCCATTCTCCAGATGCTGAGTTTTAGCTGTTATAAGCTCACAGCTGTCTTCTTCTCTAGAAAACTGCCTTTCATGACATAAGAGCAGCCTCATTTGGAAGGTTATGCTCTCTTGCAGCCACTTACTGACCAACACTAATGGGGTGCTACTGTCCGAATATCTGGGCTCTCCTAAAATTCATATGCTGAAACCTTACCCCCATATGTGATGGTATTTGGAGGTAGAGCCTTTGGGAAGTGATTAGGTCAAGAGGGTGGTGCCTTCATGAATGGGATTTGTGCCCTTGCAAAACAGAGAGCTCCTTGTTCCTTCTGCCACGTGAAGACACAATGAGAAGACTATCTAGAACCAGGAAGCAGAGCTTCACCAGACATTGAATCTGCTGGTACTAGGAGTCAGACTTCCTCTTAGTTGCAAGGCTAATGTGTATGTCACGTGCTAACAGAAGAATAATTTGCAGACACCTCTCAAATAAATACAAAAAGATAAATTTTTCCTGTCCTTTGAAGGCAGGCATTCTACCTCACACCCAGTGCATCACCAATATCCTTTACTATTCATGCATTTTCTTGATATAAGTAATCTAGTAATAAAAGAAGATCACACACATAAAAGAAGAATCTCTGGCCAGAAAGAGTTCATATTTTTATAGCACTCAAAACGTAAAGTTCTTACATAAGTCAGGAAAAAAAATAAACTCTAGATTTTTCCCTGAAATATTAGTTTCAACTTGTAAACAGCTGACTTGCAAAATTACTCTTTTATTAAACTCTGTTTCTGAGAGGTGATTAATCAGTTTCATTTTGTTTTTCAGATTTCTGTAAATGGATATTTTTAAGCATACCTTTAAAGTTTAGAGGTCATAACAGGTAACAGATTTCTTTGGTTTCAAATAAACAAAAATTTACCATAATTTCAGCACTTTAATATCAGCAGAATCCTTCATTACAGCTGCAACTCCCCAAAGAGGTGACTGGCATTAAAACAATCTCAACAGGAAGCTTTATTGATTTTCTTAGAGAGATGAAAACTATACAGATGTGCAAGAAATGACAGACATGTTTCTTGCTTATGTCACCTTAAAATGCTAGTATCACATTTTTTGCATGCCTCAAATGATTCTTTGTGTTGTTGTACAGAAAATATAGCCTCCGACATCTTCTTCACTAAGGCTCCAGCATAAAATCTTTAGGTAGCATGTATAAACCTCGGTATCTACACCTTAACACACAGTTTCCTACTCCAATAGAACTTAAACTCTAGCTAATAACTGTATGCTCAGTTGCTCAGTTGCTCAGTTGTGTCCAACTCTTTGCGACCCGAGGGACTGCAGCCCACCAGGCTCCTCTGTCCATGGAATTTTCCAGGCCATAATACTGGAGGCTGCCATTTCCTTTGGACATGAAGATGTTTGTGGTGGAGAAAGAACCCAGTTATGGGTAAAAACAAGAATGGAGGAAGATGAAAGATTAAGATAGAGAGAGAGGAAGATTGACTAGGTTCTGGCCTCTCTGGACCACAGATGGGTAAACCCAGAAAAGACTAGAGTGTCTGCAGACCGAAGGGACTGTGTGTCAACAAAAAAATAAGAAAGAGTGGACCAAGACAGAGGCAGAATTCAGTTTAGGATATAGCAAGCACCAAAAGAAATCTTAGTTAACTGAATGAATGAAATCACTCACCAAGATCCTAACATTTGACATATTTAAGGAAGACTTCCCGGTAGCTCAAATGGTAAAGAATCTCCCTGCCATGCAGGAGACCAGGGTTCGATTCCTGGGTTGGGAAGTTCCTCTGGAGAAGGGAATGGCAATCCATTCCAGTATCCTTGCCTGGAGAATTCCACGGACAGAGAAGCCTGGTGGGCTACAGTCCGTGGGGTTGCAAAGAGTCGGACACGACTGAGCGACTAACACACACACCCACAAGGAAGATTATCTATGAATATAGCTATTCTTTCTATCTGGAGGACAAAGTTAAAGTCAAATAAACTTTCAATTTAGATTATCAGGTAAAGTATTTCCAGTTATATATGAATTTCAAGTAAACAATGAATAACATTTTTAGTATGTCCCATGTAATATGTGGGGCTTTCCAAGGTGGTGCTTGTGGTAAAGAATCTGCCTGCCAATGCAAGAGATGCAAGAGACAGGGGTTCTACCCTTGAGTCTGGAAGATACCCTGGAGTAGGAAACAGAAACCCACTCCAGCATTCTTGCCTGGAAAATTCCATGGACAGAGGAGCCTAGTGGGCTACAGTCCATGGGTTCAGAAAGAGCTGGACAAAACTGAGCACACACACACACAACTATACACACACATACACGCAATATGTAGGATATACACTAAAAAAAAATTTTTGTTCATTATTTCTCTGAAATACAAATGTAACTGGGACTCTATTTCTTCCTAACTCTGATGATGCAACTTCTCTTAGACATAGGCTATTTTGAGTAACAAAACAAAAAGTGGAAAATTTAGCCAAAAGAAAACAGAAAATGCACTGGGCCCCTATTACATGGATAACTATGATAAGCTTTAAGGGAGCAATAAATAAGAATAAAAACAACATTTTATTATTGGAGAAATAAAATATGTCCATGTATATATTAACTAATAATGCAAGGCAGTAAAAGAAAGTGTCTAAACAAATAGTACAGAGATTAGTAGATCAGAAGAGGAGCTAATTAATTTCATTGAGCACAGAGAAGACAAAAGTTAAACTGCACCTTGAAAAAATGCCCAATCTCTATGGAACTCTCATACTCAAAAGGCAGTAGGCAGAAGAGTGGCAAGGCAACAGAACCAGGAAGGAATGCAGAGAGAGTAACGAAAGCCCACGGAGAGGGGCATAAACGTGACAAACTTTGGGTGTATATTTCTTCTCTACTAGCAGAAACAGAGAGGTACAGCATTAGATAGACACCATGAGCAATGATGTGGATCTGGGGACATATGACGCTTCATTCACTTATCTAATAAGTCCTTTAGGCACCACTTATGAAATGTTCACCATGAGGAGGAACTCAGAGTGAATGGACCAGGTGGGCCAGAGCTGAGTGTCTGCGTAAATGGGCAGTGAGAGAAAAAATACAAAGGAAATGGGACTAAGTTGCTGAGGGTCTTAACTGAGCTCAATCTCATGAAAAGAGATTTCAAGCTGTTTTTTTCTGAATCTCATTTTCTAGAGAATGACCCTATTTGTATCGAGTGGATACATTCATAAACCTTAAAAGTAAAATGTATACTGAAGGATTACTTTTAAATTTTAAAATACCACAGCATCCTCCACAAAGACAAAAGTGGGGGATATACGAATGAGAACGGGCAAATGTTTGACAGTCACTGAAGCTAGGTGATGTGTATATATGCAGATTTATTGTACTATTCTATTTTAGGGCATGTTTGAAATTTTCCATAATATTTTAAAAAGTAGGAACATGTAATCTTTAAGGAGATTTAAGGACAGAATGGTTTGTGCACTTGACTTTCTTAATGAGATAAAATCACAAAAATGTTATGCACAGGAAGATTCATATGACATTCCATTTCCCATGAAAAGAATGTGAACTCCTAGAATCACCCTGAAGGTACATCAAATCAAAGCAGTTGTGCTTCCATGTCTGACTGCCAAGTGGAATTTATGAGACTGTAATAGGTCCTAGACCCATGATTAACAGCATCTCCATGTAGACATAATATGTGTCACTGGGCAATACAATAAGCAAAACTTCAGACATAAAAATGAAAGATTCTACTTTGCTCTCTTCAAGTATCAACTGGTAAAATATATGCCTTTAAACAGTATATTTGTGTAGTTATATACCTATGGGTAATGCTACAAATATAAGTCTCAAGCTTAAGTAGTTAATGCACTCATTCAGGATTTTTTCCCTGCAGTGGGTAAGCTAGATTTGCAGTGATCTGCAATCTTACTTTATGATATATGGGATGTATATGAGCTGCAACTGTAGCTACATATATTGTTGTGGAATATCAAAAGTAATTGGTTGTCCTACTTATGATTAAGATATAGAAAGTTGCAGGAGACTGTTAGTAGTCCCAACCTAACAACCAAAGCACAAGGATAAAAACTGGAGTGGGCAGCCATTCCCTCCTTCAGGGGATCTTCCTGACCCAGGGATCAAACCCGGGTCTCTTGCATTGCAGGTGGATCTTTTGTAATCTGAACCACCAAGGGAGTTCTCATAAGATCATAGTTTTAAAAATTCCACCAACAAGATAAGAATGTAAAAATCCTAAGTAAATTAAATGACAAAAAGCTACAAGATCTTCATAGGAGAGAAGAGGTCCCTGACTGCCTCATCCCTGGCAGAGTAGCAGGTGGACGATCATAGCAGGTGGAAGATCGTAGCAGGTGGAAGATCAAGGCACTGGAGGTCTGGAGAAATGAGCCACATTTTTCATGAATTTTTAATGATTCTGTAGTCTGGGTGACAAGTTAGAATTCTGTGAAGCCCTCCCTAGGCATCAACCAAGCCTGCATCCACCCACCAAACTTTCTAATTGTCTTTGCCAAATGCACAGAGAGTTCATATAAGGCTAGAGATTTGACATGGAGAAGGCAATGGCACCCCACTCCAGCACTCTTGCCTGGAAAATCCCATGGACGGAGGAGCCTGGTGGGTCGCAGTCCATGGGGTCGCTAAGAGTCGGACACGACTGAGCGACTTCACTTTCACTTTTCACTTTCATGCGTTGGAGAAGGAAATGGCAACCCACTCCAGTGTTCTTGCCTGGAGAATCCCAGGGACAGGGGAGCCTCGTGGGCTGCCGTCTACGGGGGTCACACAGAGTCGGACATGACTGAAGTGACTTAGCAGCAGCAGCAGCAGAGATTTGACAAGACAGCTGAGAGAAACACCACTTAGACACAGAAACTCCATCAAATGCAAGAAAGACACTTTCCTAAGACAGGAAGCAGGAAAGGACAGGCGAGAGAAATCCCTGTGAGGCTTTCAGGCACTTCTGAAAGGGCTAAGATAGCTGACCTCTGAAGGAGTGGAGTGAGCAGAGCAGTTGGGCAAAGATCTCCCAAGGCTCAAAAAGCTGGGGCCTAAAACAAGAAATAGGGCATTTCAGAGGACTTTCTGGGATGATGGAAATGTTCTCTATGTTTCTTCAGGTGGTAGTTACATGAGGTATAAAATTGTCAAAACTCATTGCAATGAGCACATTAAGAACTGTGCATCTTAACGTATGACTGAGTTTAATAAAAAATCAAATTATAAAAATAAATCTAACATGAAAAACAAATACCAACTGATCCATTCAATCATGTTTTCATAAGAGAAACTTCTGACATTAGATTCTGAAATCTGTTCTCTGCCTCTGAGAGCTGGTAATCTCGATTACCAGCCAATTTCAACACTTACTGTTCAGATAGAGTGTGGATAAATTGTGGCTGGTCTCAAAGACTTACAGAGACCTTTGCAAGAATTTCGTTTGCAGGTTAAAGGGATATTCCAAGTGAGAAATCCATGGGAAAGCTGATCAAAGAGAGAAAAATTTAAAGACACAATGACAGAAACACAGATGTAGAAAACAAATGTATGGACACTAAGGAAGAAAGCAGGGGATGAGGAGTGAGAGGAATTGGGAGACTGGAGTTAACATATATATACTATTGGTGCTATGTATAAAATAGGTGATGAAGGAGAACCTACTGTAGAGCACAGGGAACTCTACTTAATGCACTGTGGTGACCTAAATACGAAGGAAATCCAAAAGGGAGCAGAGATATGTACACATACAGCTGATTCATTTTGCTGTACAGTAGAAACCAACACACAACATTGTAAAGCAACTATACTCCAATAAAAATTAATTTAAACCAAGACACAATGATTCCAACAATAAAAGGAAATGTGGAAAACCTGGCTTTTTATTCTTGAAGGGTTGTTATTCCAATGTTCTCACCTCTGTCTAAATGCTCTCATGCCCTGTTTTTCCTGCTCTTTCCCCTGAAAACAGACCCACACCACTAGGAAGAAGAAAGCTTGTCTTCATGCTAATGAAGCTGAAGAACAAAGGCCTCCCTTGCTCTGACAGGATGTTCTTGGGGCCCTGTGAGAGGGAGTCTCACGGTGCCCAAGGGCTGCACGTCACTTTTACAGCATCTTCTTTCCTGACCTAATTATTGCTGAATGAAAAGAAGGAGATGAAGCCCTGTTGACTGTAGGTCCTAGGAAAGGTTCAGGCTAGCCAAGCTAGGGTGGCCAAACACACAGAGGACCCAGTAGGTGGTCAGAAGCAGCGGCTACCAATTTCTTCTCTCCACCAACCTGAGTGATGGTGGCAAATGGCCTAGCAGAACAATAAGAATACCTGAAAAGAATAAAAATAGCACCGGACATTGACCGAGAGACAAGTATACGTGCCAGCTACTTTGCTGGCTGCCTATTTATTAATCTGGCTCTTCTAGCGTCTCAGGGAAATACTCTTCTCATCATCATTTTACAGATAGGAAGCTGAGAAGCTTCCATAGCTTGTGATTTAAGTAGTGGAGTCCTGCATTTGCAACCAGGCAGTCTGGCATGAGAACTCGGTATCTGTAAGTCCTTCTACATGATATGCTGTTCTGCTTTCCTAAAGAATGGAAATAGGCAGATTTTGGAGTTAGAAAGCCTGAGTTCAAATTCTGATTTTACTGTCTACTGGTCATATGGCCTTTGAAAAGTTAAGTAAGCTTTATAAGCCTCTGATTCATCTATGAAATACAGGTGACACCATAACTCATAAAGGTATTGTGAGGAGTATAGACAATTAATGTAAATAGCCTGGCCCCTAGTAGGTGCTATAATTGATGATAATAAGTCATACTACCTTTCTAACATTCATTTCTGGGTCATGTATATATATGTGTGTGTGTGTGTGTTTATGCAAAGTATACATAAAGGGATTGATACAGATAGAAAAGGAGAAATGAAGACTAGAAAAAAGTTGTCCTTTATAATTACATACACACACACATTACATATTTTGCCCTAAATTCTTCTCTAGAGAAGCTGGACATAGAAACTGAACATTAATTAAGGTACATAATTGATACACACACGAGGGGACTATTGCCCTGGAGTACAGAGCATTCGTAGGGATGAAGAGAGTAAACAATAGTAAACATTCCAATTTGAAAACACTGAAGCATCATGGTGCACTAGCAATACCATAGGTTATGGAACCACCCAAATTTCAGTTCAATCTTTGTTCTACTAACTTATGGCTACATGACCTAAACCAAGAAAAGGTTATTTACCTTCTGGGGCTTCAGTCACTCTCATTTATAAAATGGAGATAATTATGCCTGGTAGGTTATGTAAATGATCACAATACACATTAAGGTTTACAATAATGATAATATGTATAAAACACCTGGTCTCTTGTAGATGCTTTATAAATGGTAGCTAAATTATTATCATTAGTGTGAGTGTACTTCACAGTCATATGAGAAGTCAACCTCAACTTCCATTTGTTTTCCATAAATCTTATAGTGACATCTTAGTATAATTACATGTCAATTGCTAGAGTCTCTCCAGGACTTGCCCAAAGACAGGACTTAAAAATTTATTAGTTCAGGGCTTCCCTGGTGGCTCAGATGGTAAAGAACCAGCTGGTAATTCAAAAGATCCAGGTTCAATCCCTGGGTTGGGACAATTCCCTAGAGAAGGAAATGGCAACCCACTCCAGTATTCTTGCCTGGAGAATTGCATGGACAGAGGAGCCTGGCGAGCTACAGTCTGTGGGGTTACAAAAAGTCAAACATGACTGAGGGACTAACATTTTCACTTTAAAGCTTTACTTGATTAGTTACAACAAGAATTAAGTTAGGAAACAATCTCTTTTGAAGTCATTGGAAGTAAATGTTTTATTAATTTTTATTCCAAATTAACCATCTTAATTAGTTACATATATATTTTAATTAGGTTTTAAGTAAGTTTCTTAAAAGTCTAGAAGGAAGTATTTTTCTCTGTTTTAAGTTATATCCTTTTAGGCACCAGGTCAGCTGGCTCAAAGATTGAAAACTGAATTTTTTTCTCTATGTGGCCCTTAAGACATATACGTATCTCTTACACACACACACAGACACACACACTTGTGCACGCACGTGTGCTCTCAAACATGGATGAAACAAAGAGGCAAAGTTTGGAGAAAGGCAGAGAAAACAGTAAGAAAAGAAGTCAAGAGAGCCATTGAATGTGAAAACGAGAGAAACAAGGTCAAGTGAGAGATATTCAGGAAAGATACAAAGCGTCATCTTTGAAAGGGATGTTGTGGGCACTGATTATATAATATCTTCAGAAGTGTTCTGGTCTCCTGAGAGATGGGCACTCTATCAGGACAAAGTATTATGGTTTCTGCCTTTATAACTGAAAGACTGAAATTCCTTGGTAAGATTCCATGTCCAGTGCAGAAGGAACACAATTGCAAGCACTTGCCCCTTTTTCTCCAACACAAAAGTCTTCTTCCAGTGTGTGACCTTCCATGCAAAACAGCTCATTTTTAAAGCTTAGTTCCAGTCTCTTAAACAGCCTTGGTTACAAGCCATGGGAAAGGATATCATGTGACAGAGGCACAGTCCTTTCTAAGTGACACAGGAAACATCCTGCTACAATCACCCTCAGTGAAGAGAACACAGCACCATCTGGTCATCAGAAGAGTTTGTAATCGTACTAGAAACAAAGAGAGGATTCCATGCTCCCACTTCGCAACGTACCTCACTTTCCCTTGTGAAAATATTTAAAGCTGATAATTAATGGATATAGCAGTCAAATTCCTGAGAAGGTTTGAAAATTGTGTTATAGGAATAAATACTGAAGTTTGAAAGAAAAAAGGAAAAGAAAAAAAAACAGTTGATCAGAGCGCAGAAAGTGTTTTTTCTTTCCCTACAATATCACTGACTATTAAATATGTATTCAGACTAGGATCGCTGAATGGTAGGAAACATCATATCATGAATATTATAATTAGAATATATAATATGCAAATGATTTAAAATATTAAGTCACTTACCATGTCAGAAGAAGAAATGGTTGGCAAATCTTCAGGAGCTAATGTGGTATCATTAGACACTGAGATATTAACTGTAAGAAAAATACCATTTTTTACTATAAAAATAAGATTAAAGTGACCCATATTCATAATTAGTAATTTTAAAAAAGCAGGAAATGGCATTTAAAAATGTCTTCAACAAAAACATAAAGGCACAATAAATTTTTCTTTATTATAACTGTATTTACCTTTCACCTAGATTAAATAACCAAAAATTTGGATACATCTTTTATGTTCTAATTTGAGAAGAAAGAATGACAAATATTTAAGGAGATGGTATTGTAATTTGTTTAAGGTTTCAAAAGAAAAAGAAATCTCCTCTATTACAAAAACGCATTCAACATATTTTACCTAGTGGAAAAAAATGACTGTTAATAAGTGAGGAAATTGGTTGATTATGGCTTCACATACAGTTAAATCTTATAAATTGAAGCTTTACTAATTAAGAATCATCTGATTCTGGAACTGTGGAATTCATAGGAGGCAGTATATCTCTACAAAATGTGTGCAAACAAAAAAATACTAAATAGTGAATTATATATAATTTATTATAATGGGCATGTACATTTAATCTAATTTTAAATTATCTTTATATAGTTTGACATCATTTGTTGAATTAATAAGATGTCACTTGCATAACAATTTCTTGGGCTCCAAAATCACTGCAGATGGTGACTGCTGCTATGACATTAAAAGACACTTGCTTCTTGGAAGAAAAGCAATGACAAACCTAGACAGCATATTAGAAAGCAGAAACATTACTTTGCTGACAAAGGTCTGTCTGGTTAAAGCTACGGTTTTTCCAGTAGTCATGTATGGATGTGAGAGTTGGACCATAAAGAAAGCTGAGCACCAAAGAACTGATGTTTTTGAACTGTGGTGTTGGAAAAGGCTCCTGAGGGTCTCTCAGACTGCAAGGAGATCAAACCAGTCAATTCTAAAGGAAATCAACCCTAAATATTCATTGGAAGGACTGGTGCTGAAGCTGAAGCTCCAGTAGTTCAGCCACCTAATGCAAAGAACTGACTCATTGGAAAAGACCCTGTTGATGGGCAAGATTGAAGGCAGGAGGAGAAGGCAACAACAGAGGATGAGATGGTTATATGGCATTACTGACTCATTGGACATGAGTTTGAGCAAGCTCTGGGAGTTGGTAATGGACAGGGAAAGCTGGTATGCTGTAGTCCATGGGGTTACAAAGAGTTGGACATGACTGAGTGACTGAACTGAACTGTAGAACCTAAATTATTTATTAAACCAACACTCCTCTTTGAAATATTTCATTGTTTTCTTTCCATTTATGAGTCCAAAATCAAAACACAGCATGTCAAAAGTATTCTATAAGATTTTTCTTTATCAGATAAGCCATTTTCCTACTACATGGAGCTTTATATATTAAAAAAATATGGAAATATGAAAAAGCACATCAAGTTTTTGTTTTTGAGGATCACAAAGCTCATTCAATATCTAAACTGCTAATTACTGTTTGGTCCCAGATCATTCCCACCCCCAACCCAGGCCCCAACATCTGTAACTTGTCCTCTTAGTTTGGCATGTTTTAGGTCTCACTTATATAAACTTTTTAGAGGAAACAAACAGGTTTATTTGACTGCTGAAAGTTAGAACATAAGAGCCCTGAAGGAAGTATGCACTGTTTTTTCCCAGAATCTGCCCAGGCTGGCACTTAACTAACAGGAGCTCAAAAATATTTATTGATTATTCAACCTTAAAAAAACCAAATCCTGCCACTTTCAAAAACATGGATGAACCTGTAGGACATTATGTATGCTAAGTAGCATAAGTCAGACATGGAAAGATAAAACTGCATGATATCATTTATATGTGGAATCTTAAAAACAAAAAAAGAAGTCAAACCCATAGAAATAGAATAGAATGGTGTTTACTAGGACTTGGGGGTGAGAGAAATAGGGTGAGTTGGTAAAAGGGTACAAATATCCAGTGGTAAGAGAACTAAGGTCTGAGGATCTAATTATAAGATGATGACTACAGTTGATAATACTATACTATATAACTGAAATTTCCAAAGAGAGTGTAACTTAAGTGTTCTCACCAAATACATATAAATATGTGAAGTAATAGATATGTTAATTAACTTAATGGAAATCCCTTCACAATGTATGTGCATAATGAGATTACGAGTTGTACACTTTAAGTGTGTATATTTTATTTATATATAATTTTGTCAGTTATACTTCAATAAGGGCTTCCTTGGTGGCGCTTGTGGTAAAGAATCTGCCCACCAATGAAGGAGACGCAAGAGACACAGGTTCGATCCCTGGGTTGGGAAGATCCCCTACAGTAAGAAATGGCAACCCACTCCACTATTCTTGCCTGAAAAATGTCATGGACAGAGGCGCCTGGTGGGCTACAGTCCATAGGATCACAAAAGAGTCAGACACGACTGAACACACACACACACATACTTCAATAAAACTGAAAAAATATTTGTTTACTAACAATAAAAGAAGCTAGGAATGGGGTCACATAGTGACTACAAATGAATGACAGCAGATAAAGGCAAAAGAATTGAAATATGGAAAACAAATAAAAGGGAATAAAATACTTAGCTTCAGTCCTAGTTTTTCTCACTCCACTCTGATCTTTGAAGGCTTTGGAATTGTTAAACTTTTAACTTCATTCTAGCTGCTGCCAGGCAGGGCTTCCCTACTTCATCACCTGCAGACTCAGCTTTCTCATTCTTAGCATTTCATTACAGGTCACAGAAAGACTCAAAATAGGATAGAGGATGCTTGGCCCAAAGAATGAAGATGTTAGCAAATTATTATTATTAAAGCCTAGAAGTCTATTACTATTATGTTCTAAAAAGCTTCAAGCACACTTTCTTACATTATTCCATTTGTTTATTTTTTAAAACATAGAAGACACATGCGGCAGGTATACTTTTACACCTGTTTTACATTGCATGGGACTCTGAGGCAAGATATGCCAGGTTTCTTGCCCAGGATTACAGAGTCAACCAGAAGGAGAGCTGGTGCCAAAACCTTGCTCACCCTTTTTTGCCCCCACCTCGCATTTCTATTTATCAGAATCAAAATGATTTATGTTGGCCACTGGATTCAAGGCGGGGAATTACAATTCACCCACGTTAGATGGCTCTCTCTACCGTAAACTGAAATGTCTGACCTGTCTGAGCATTTGAAGAAAAACAGCATCTGTGACCTCGAAGGCACTATTTAGCTGGTATCTGTGAATCTGTCCTTTGTGAGTTAGATTCACAGATAGTGAATTAATGCAATTTTGTGAGCTTCCTGTCATAAGAGAGTGAAGGTTGTTTTGTAACATACTTTCTCCCTAAACTCAAGGAGTGAGGAGGGAGGAGGAGGATATTCGAAGCTCCTTTTTTTGCGTGAAATAAATGACAGATAATAAAGGCCATTGAGTTCCAATCTGAACTTTTAGTAACTGCTCTCCGGTTCTTGATATATGTCAATTTGATCATCTAAATAACTTTTGTATTTTTGGTTTTCCTCCGAGACAAGCTATGCACACTGGCTCCCCAAATCTCAAAAGATCAGTATCAAAATGATAATAAGAATAATATACTTTTCCTACTTATTACAATAAGTAGTTGCTTCAAAAGAAAGACTTCAAAATAAATATATAAGTAAGCACTTCTATAAATACATATTGGCAAAATATGGTTGAGCCCATAAATAAGATTAAAAGTAAATTTCTATAAGCTCACAGGCGAGAAAATGATCAATTCCAGTTGGGAACTTGGTCTACAAGAGCCCTTGATCACCACTTGGATCCAGACACATAAAATGCAAATATTTTGGCAACCAACTGCAGAATGATCTGTGCATACAGTATCCGTAATATCCTTAATTAGGATTCTGGAAAGGTGAAATGGAAAAGCCAAAACACTGTATTCTGTGTCTTCACTATTTGCTCAGCACCACGGCTTATGAAGCAAGAACACTTTGCCCTAGGAACCTGGCTAATTTAGAACGAGCCAGTTATCACTGGGACAGTCTGTGTCCCATACTTGGTTTCAGGTAATTTACACAGGTTGGTCATTTTACGTTCCTTGGACTTTCACATCTTGATCCTCTTTTCTGTGTATCAAATGCTAACTGATCCTCTGGAATGGAGAAAGGAACACAGACAGTAATAGACATTTAAAAATGTGTCTGTCACACGGATGACCAGCAGGTACATGAAAAGACGCTCGACATAGCTAATTATTAGAGAAAGGCAAATCAAAACTACAATGAGGTACCACCTCATACTGGTCAGAATGGCTGTTATTAAAAAATACTGGAGTGGGTTGACATTTCCTACTCCAGGGGATCTTCCCAACCCAGGGATCAAACCTGCCTCTCTGGCATCTCTTGCATTGGCAGGAGGATTCTTTACCATTAGTGCTACCTGGGAAGTCACTCAAAAGTCTACAAATAATAAAGGCTGGAGAGGAAAACCTTCCTACATTGTTGGTGGGAATGTAAATTGGCACAGACACTATGGAAAACAATTTGGAGGTTCCTCAAATAACTAAAAATAGAGTTGGCATATGACTGTAGTCCCATTCCTGCGTCCATATCCAGTGAAAGTTGCTCAGTCGTGTCCGACTCCTTGCAACACCATAGTCTTTACAGTCCATGGAATTCTCGAGGCCAGAATACTGGAATGGGTAGCCTTTCCCTTCTCCAGGGGATCTTCCCAACCCAGGGATTGATTGAACCCTGGTCTCCCTCATTTAAAGGGATCCTTTACCAACTAAGCTACCAGGGAAGCTGCGCTAACATATCCAAACAAAACTATAATTGAAAAAGATACATGTACCACAATGTTGACTGCAGCATTATCTATAAGACATGGAAAAACCTAAATGTCCACTGATAGATGAAGAAAGTAGATGTGGTACAATGGAATACTACTCAGCCATAAAAAGAATAAAATAATACCATTTGCTGCAATATGAATGAACCTAGAGATTATCACCCTAAGTGAAGGAAATCAGGAAGAAGAAAGCAAATACCATATGATACCACTTATATGTGGAGTCTAAAATATGACACAAATGAAATTACTTATAAAACAGAAACAAACACAGAATTAGAGAACACACTTGTGATTACCAAGTGGGAGGGAGAGTGAAGGAGGGAAGGACTGGGAGTTTGGGGATAGTAGATATAAACTATTACATAGAGAATAGATAAGCAACAAGCTCCTCCTGCAAAGCAGAGGGAACTGTATTCAGTATTCTGTGATAAACCAAAATGGAATATGCAAAAGAATGTGTGTGTGTGTGTATACACACATATATATAACTGAATCACTTTGCTGTACAGTAGAAATTACCACACTATAAATCAACTATATATCAATAAAATGTGTTGCATTTGAAAGGCACTTAGTAAATGTTAGTCAAACCTGAATTTGTATCTTCAACCTAGCTTCTTAGGGGGGAACCGATTAACTTGCTCTGAGTAAGAAAAAATTTAACAATATTCTCCATGATAATGAAACTTTAATGCTATATTCCATTCTATTTAAGCAACATCTTAAGGCAACAGAGTAACTGGAAAATAAGTACAGAATAAAATTGAATAAATTTCTTGCCTGCATGGTCATGTCAGATTTATTTAAGGGTTCTTAAAAACTTGAGCACATGAGTGCCTCTTGATAACTCACATATTTATGGCTTAAGTGTCCAGATCAATAAAAGGGCAAATACAGATTTTCAAGGATGACAAAGTGAAGGAGGAAAACTTTGGGAGGAGTAACTTTTGGGAAATTTTGTGTCATTATCCCAGCCTGAAGTCTTAAAATTAACAGAAAATTTTTATTCACTATTTCTTGTTATTATCCTTTGTTTTCCTGTGTTAACCGAGCCTCATGCTTGAGATTTTCAAGGTCAATGGACAAGTTTAAGTTATGACGCTCTTTATTCCATGAACACTATTCACATACTTATGATGTTGCCCTGGAGCTAAGCTACTATCTGGTATTAAGCTGGATATATTTAGCCACTACTTTCACAAAAACTTCTCTCCCATCCCCACCCATCTTTACATCTGCAATATACGTAAGACACTATTCTGGGATACATTTTCCTAGTCTGGATTTTACACAAACCCAAAGCCAGAGAATTATCCAGGTCTGGTGATTATCCAAATTCATTGCTTCTCCTTTTCTGATTCTTGCAAGTGTTATACAGATGCTACTGAAATATAAGTTAGGTCAGTTAAAGGAAATTAAAATGATGGGTCTTTCAAATGTCCATGGTTATCTCAAAAGACCATGTTACCTTGAAAAACAAAATGTCAGCTGTGCTGGTAAAGTAGCATGGCAAACGCAAACCTAAGCAAGACTATACCAGAAGGCTCTGCCCTTCCTCTTCAACCCTCAGACTACAATTTCAATCTACTTTATCTAAAGAGGAAATAACATATAATAAAAGTCAAACTGCATAGAACATGATGCAGGTCATGGAAGATGAATTAGGATTACCTTTTATGTCCTCATTTTCTTTTAATGGGCTAACTGTGAAGCAATTACATGCATGTGCACATGCTCAGCTACGTCAGACTCTTTGCCACCCCAAGGACTATCTCCCTCCAGGCTCCTCTGTCCACGAGATTCTCCAGGCAGGAATACTGGAGTGGGCTGCCATTTCCTCCCCCAGGGGATCTTTCTGAATCGGGGATCAAACCCGCATCTCCTGTGTCTCCTGCATTTCCCTCACTGACTGTAATATGGGATCACAGGAGACAATGAGCCGGCAGTTCTTTTTTAACGGTTATGACACATAGGTGCATAGCATTTGCTAAGATAATAGAAAAATTATACACACAAAAAATAGTAAAAAAAATTCCACTGTAGAAAGAACTGTTTTAGAGCATTTGGAAACCTCCTCAAGCTGTAAATAAAACCAAAGTGTAGCAATGGAAGCCATGCTTACTACCATCACTTGGTCTGACAGTTTCATGCCAGAGAAAAGACCACATTTTACTTAGAAATACTAGACAGTAATGCACTGGGTGCCTGCGAGAGGTTTTATTCCTCTTCATCATTCATCCATTATTAAGCATGTTCTCCCTAGAACAGTCAACAGTGAATCAATAAAATATATCCCTTCTGTTAAGAGTAAAGTATCGTGTCTGTCCCCTTGAGGCTATTTTTCTTGCCTATCTAATTTGCTTGTCATATTTAACAAGCCTTTTTTTCTCTCCAGATACAAAACCAACACCTGCTCAGAAAATTGATTTTGACCCTTTCCAAAACATTAACCATGCCCTTAGGTGTATAGTCAGTGCCACCCTTGACACATTAGGTAAATGAACACAGGTAATACAGTAGAAATGTATTTCTAAGGTCTAGGTCAAATGTATGTCTGACCTTATTCATTCTAAAGATAATTAACACTATCTTAAAAGTAAATTTTATAAAAAGCAATGCGCACGTGAGGGGGCATGTGTTCTACTTCATTGCAAGTAGCACAATTCTTAAGCAATGAACTAGAGACTTAGTGAATTTTTGTTGATGGCAGAAGGGGAAGGGAAAAAAAGGCAGAAGAAAGAAGAAAAGGAGTGGGGAAAAAAGGGAGTCAAATCTACTTCCTGGTCCCTATTTAAAGAATTCTAGCATTTATATTTTTGAATAGATAGTTTCTTCTTAAAGGAACTAAACATCTCATCTCTGGGGCTTGAAAGCCTTTTCCTACATGACTATGTATAGTGTACAACACTTTTAGATCATTTACTATTATTCCTCTTGAGATTCAGAGGAATAATAGTAAATGATCTAACTATGATGCAATGAACTTCTTGACATTTTTTCTAACAATTTTGCTGCAATGTTTCATATTTATCTACAACAGTTCCTTGGTTTTTGTTTGTTGGTAAGCTTCCAGTGGAAGCCTAGTCAGAGTCTTTTTCTAGGAAATTTCAGGGGAAGTTAAATGCTTGCATCCCTTTAAAAGAATGCAACTAAAAGATTTAACTGCTGGGGCATCTTTTGTGGGATAATGGGAATGAGAAAAAGAACAAAATTTTACTCAGTGTCTATTATGAGCCAAATAATTTTACATATACTATTTCATTTACTCCTTATAGTCTCTAAGAGTAGGTACAATTACTAACCCAGCTCACAGGTTATCGAACAGATTAGGAAATTAGCTTGGTCCAAGATCACACTGCTAACTAGAGCTAAAATTCAAACTCAGTTTTCTTTACTCCAACACACTTCTGGTTTACACTTTATCACACTAACAATTTTCTAAATTGGGATTTTGGTGACAAATAAAATACCATGAGCTGTCTTTCAACTGGGTATGTTTCAGTTTTCACTTTGGCTTTAAAAAAAAAATTTATTGAAGTAATAGCTGCTTTGCACTTCCCAAGTGGCGCTAGTGGCTAAGAACCCACTTGCTGGTTTAGGAGACATGAGATGTGGGTTTGATCCCTGGGTCAAGAAGATCCCCTGGAGGAGGGTACGGCGGTCGCCCACTCCAGGTTTCTTGCCTGAAGAATCCCATGGAGAGTGGAGTCTGGCGGGCTACAGTCCATGGGGTTCCAAAGAGTCAGACGTGCCTGAAGCAACTTGGCAGCAGTAGCACAGTTGCTTTACAATGTGCTGCTGGTTTCTATTGTACAGCACACTGAAACAACTATACATATACTGTAGCCCCTCGGTTTTGGATTTCCTTCCCATTTAGGTCACCACAGAGCACCGAGCAGAGTTCCCTGAGCTACAGGTTAGGGAACTAACTTATAGGTCCTCATTAGTTATCTATTTTATACATAGTATCAATCATGCATATGTGTCAATCCTAATCACCCAATTCATCCCACTTTTGGTTTTCTGAACCATCTTCTTCCTTATACACCTCTGCGATGTAACCATCAAGGCATAGTGGGAAATAGAACACCTATTACCTCTACATTAAATTAATAACTATCATATTTCTAAGAAAAGTGAATGTAAGCACAAAAACGATGTGCTAAAACCCTGATGTGTCCCACGGCTAACTTCCCTTTTAGCAACTGAAGACTGAGGTTCCCTAGTCTTTCAATATGTGAGAAGCTGAGTATATGACTTGGGTTTACTGAGCAGCAGAGGGGTGCAGGAAGAAGGGAGGAAAAGGTGCCTTAAGAAATGGAAACTCAGGAAGTGATAAAGTTTTATGGAAGCAAGTGAGAACAAGAAAGATCAGGTAGGGAGGAGAAAGAGCTGTCTTCACAAAGCACCAGAAAAAAAAAAATCCACAATGTTATTGTGGCCATGAAAATAGTGTTCTTAGTGATTAAATGACCCCGATTTCCTTTCCTGTAAAATCATTTCTCAGTTTGCAGGATCACGACTCCATCTGCGCAGTTGCTGGTTCATTGTTACAGACTGTACCAATGTTGAAAAACAAGTCATCCGCCAGTTTAAATATTATTGACTCATTGATTGAATTCTTTTACCAGGAGTGCATGTTGCGATGAAAGGCCAGTCTTTTGTTGTTTTTAGAACACTTACTCTAGCTGTACGTGCAACTGTATTATTCTCTCACTATTGGTTTTCAGTTTGTTGTCGAAGTACTAAATGTATTGTGGGTCTATGTAGTCTTCTATCAAAAAGTATTAAGGTTGTGAGAGAAATACACAATCATTAAACTTAAAAGTTTTGTAAAACATGAGATTGTCCTGGAAATGCATTTGCCTTTGTCCACACCAGAAACAGATCTCATCTCCTTGTGTGTGTGTGTTACTCAGTTGTGTCCAAATCCTTGCAATCCCATGAACTGTAGCCCGCCATACTCCTCTGTCCATGGGATTCTCCAGGAAAGAATACTAGAGTGCATTGCCACGCCCTTCTCCAGGGGATCATCCTGACCCAGGGATTGAACCCTGGTCTCCTGCATTAGCAGGCAGATTCTTGACTGTTTGAGCCACGGAGGAAGCCCATACTCCCTCACATTTATGTACGTACCTTCCATGAGTGCCACGTATCTGAATGAGTCTAAAACTAAGGGGTGCAAGCAACAGTCTTGTTGCAGAATGAGCCAATGGTGCCACAACATTTGCTTAGAAGGAAGATGATGAAGACTGGCTTGTTTGTCCTATCGTTCATACTTACAAACCCTAAATTTTTATAACAACACAATTATAATGGTTGTTAAATGGCTAACATGTAATTACTTATTAGAAACTGTCCTAAGTATTTTGTAATGCCTCATTTTTTTTCCTTCAAAACAATTCTATAAGGTAGGGGGTATTATTAACCCCATTTTACACATGAGGAAGGTGAGGTAAAGTTACCTTGGATAAAGGAACTTGTCCAAAGTCATATATGGGGCCTTAGCCAAGCAGGACTTGAACACAAGATTTTCTGACTTCAAAATCCTGCTACCCTGCTTTACTGGTACCCCATAGAGGTAGCAGGAATTGTCAGAATCCTTTCAAGACAAAAACTAGCTATTTAAGACAGGCTTGTTACACAACCGAGGGGAAGCACGTCAAAGGAAGAATTATCACCACTTCAGCCAGCACTTGCTATACATGGATAAAATCGGTTCAAGCCTCAATAGCAGTGTCTCAAGAAAACAGAGATCCTTCCTGAAAGGAAAATTACATGTAAAATCTTTGTTGTATTTTTTGCAGTGAAAATGCATTCAGGTATGTCTTCCTGGTTCCAAATGACTTACTCCACCAGCATCCAATTAAAACAATACATGCAAGTTTTTCCATTAGCCTCAGGTCAGTGTGGGGCTGATACCACGGATATCTTTGTGGCAGGTGTGCTGACAAAGCCCTCATCTGGCTTTATGAACACTTCAAACCTCAAAACAGCTGGTAGTATTTTCTTTCGTCCAGAAATTCTTAACATAGAATTACTCAGAATGCCTAAAAAAGCCAGTATATAGACTTGTCCACAAGTAAAGAGACATATAAATGCATAGAAATAAATAAGTAAAAAGGAAAGTCCAAAATCCCACTATTAAATATGTCTATAATTCAGTATTTTTCATATGCGTAGTTTAGACTTCCGAAGAAGGCAATGGCACCCCACTCCAGTACTCTTGCCTGGAAAATCCCACGGACCAAGGAGCCTGGTGGGCTGCAGTCCATGGGGTCGCGAAGAGTTGGACATGACTGAGCGACTTCACTTTCCCTTTCTTTTCACTTTCATGCATTGGAGAAGGCAATGGCGACCCACTCTAGTGTTCTTGCCTGGAGAATCCAGGGATGGGGGAGCCTGGTGGGCTCCCGTCAATGGGGTCACACAGAGTCGGACATGACTGAAGCAACTTAGCAGCAGCAGCAGTTTAGACTTCACCTCAAAGTCTAGGCTGTATGATTAAAAGAGGTCTTATCACCTCCTCTCCTAGGAAGAGCTCTAAGACTTGTGTAATGGTAATACATGCCTTCTGGGTTTCTCTGGGGAGCATACTTAATTGATTCTAATCATATCTATCATGTACTGTTTACTCTTTCCAAGCACTTTTTAAGTTCTGAAGTACTTCTAAACAGTGTACATCTTAACGGTAATAGGCCTTTATATCTATAGCATTCATCTTGCCTCAATCTTTAAATTTCCACGTTTTACTTGTTTCTCCTTGCTTTTAAGCATAGGGTTTATTTTAATGTGAATTGACTTTTCTTAAAAGAGAAAAAGAAACCATAAGTGCAAAGCCCAACAAGGCCCCATCTCCTCACCAGTGTCACGGATCAACCCATTTGTAGAGAGATGCTGCTCTTTTTCATGTCTCAAGATGCATATAGGTCTTGTAAGACTTCTCCACCAAAATGGTAGAGAACAATGCAGATACATCACCAAAATATCTGAGAGTCACAGGACACAGCCTGCACAGGCACTGAAACTCTTTATAGGATCTTGTTGAGTTTTTAAAAATTCATAAGCATTATTCATTCTAGTCTATAATATAACCATGTTTGTTTTATTGTGACTAGTAAGTGGTTTTTCCTTAGAATCTATAGATAAAAGTGGCTATTACATGAATGTGTCCAACTTTTAATGGGCTTCCCTGATGGCTGAGTGGTTAAGAATCTGCCTGCAATGCAGGAGACCTGGGTTTGATCCATGGGTTGGGAAGATCCCCTGGAGAAGGGAATGGCAACCCCTTCCAGTACTCTGGCCTGGAGAATTCCATGGACAGAGGAGCCTGGTGGGCTATATAGTCCATAGGGTCACAAAGAGTCACAACTGAGCAACTAACACTTCGACTCTGACTTGCCCTACTTAAGCCCAGGTGTACAAAACCCTCAAAACACTGGTGTGCTTCTGGTGCTAAGGATCTTAGTCAAAAAAGCATGGATCATGCACTAATTTTTATTTTAAGCGAATGTAGCTAATGTTACAACCAGGGACCACTAGGACTATTAGCATTCATTGTCTGACACAAATGCTTACTCCTCATTCCACTGTGCTGTGCTTAGTCACTCAGTCGTTTTTCACTCTGCAACCCCATAGACTGTAGCCCACCAGGCTCCTCTGTCCATGGGGATTCTCTAGGCCAGAATACTGGAGTGGGTTGCCACGCCCTCCTCCAGGGGATCTTCCCAACCCAGGGATCGAACCCAGGTCTCCTGCATTGCTGGCAGATTCTTTACCATCTGAGCCACCAGGAAAGCCTCATTTGACTAAAGCAGATGTTAAAGCAACTTTACCTGAAGTGACGCTTTTTCCCCAAATGCCTTCCATATTATAAAATATGATGAATTTTATAATTCCAACGAAAAAATTCCAAGAAAAGATTCAAAGAAAAATAATTCCAAGAAAAAATTCCAAAGACCAAATTTAGCACTTTTTTTGTGATGAAGTTCTTATGCTGACTCAGGTTTAGCAAGATGGATATTTAAGTGCTAGGTTTTATAGAATCATATTCTTTACTAATAAGTTACTTTTACATCTTTCTGAACTCTAGAATATAAATCTTCTCCAAGGCCATAATATTCTTCTTTTATTTCTACTTTCCCTTTCCTTTCGTATTTACATTGTCTAACACAGATGACGGAGAAGGCAATGGCACCCCACTCCAGTACTCTTGCCTGGAAAATCCCATGGACGGGGGAGCCTGGTGGGCTGCTGTCCATTGGGTCGCACAGAGTCAGACACGACTGAAGTGACTTAGCAGCAGCAGCAGCAGCAACACAGGTGAACTAACTATAAAGCTCTATTTTATCACTAGGTGATTCTAGTCTGAATTTTTTTTTTAATTTCTTGCTTCAAATTATATAAAGTGAATTCATATTTGTTTATTCTGTAAGTTTAAAATAATCTACTTAGAATTTACTTAAGAGGAGATTCCTAGTAAAATAAGGAACAGAAGTTCAGAGGACTAGGTTAGTCTGGTCCTTATATCTGTCATAGAGATACAAAGAAGATCCAGAATAATATACACAAAACTATTTCTCACCTATCAGAGACGATCAAGAATAAGGTACACAAAATTTCCTTGCAAATTCTGTCACTTGAGTTAGTTTCAAAGTATTGAGCTAATGTGAATGTACGTTCACATTCCAGAGCTCCTGGTTACACCTCCTGGTTGAATCACATGGCTAAGACACCTCAGGCAAAGAGACTATAAATTCAGCTGCATGGTTTCTCAGAGGAAATAAAATAAAACCCATTTTTGAGGATCATAATACCAGGTTGAAAGTTCGCATGCATGGAGCCTCCGGCTTCTTCCAAATAAAAGGTAAGCATAAACACTAAGCATAATGTTCTGACCTGGGTCGGGCGGCATACACACACAGGAAAATTGAGTATTGTAGCCCACTTTGAAGTTGGAGTTGATGGGGTAGTAATCAGCTAGCTTGATCATCTTCTTGAAAGCATCGTAGATAAAAATGAAGCTAATCAGAGAAGAAAAGCCCTCTTCAGTGAAGCGAGTGAAGTACTGAACCAGAAAGCTGGCATCGGTGGCTACTAAAATGAGACACAGAAAGGCCGACCAGAGGCCGATCCAAAGGCGAAACTCCAAATAGTCAAAATTATGGTCCCTGGAAAGAAGAAAAAAGGTATTTAGACTCCTCCTCCATGGAACACAAACTGCAACACAAAACTACCAAACTGCAGAGTGATTGTTAAAAATATAAGATCACTTATAGCTACTAGACAGAAAGATCATTCTTAATTTTATCCAGGAAGTATTACCTTTAGGATTTGGCCTAATGGCACTAGGCTAAGAAATAATTTCAGGTGTTTGAGAAAAGCACAACAAAGGAATCGTACCATTTGAATATAATTGACTCATTAATTTTCTTCTTGTATTGATTCTTTTATCATAGAGTGTCCTTTATCACTCTTTATGGTCTTTGTTTTAAAGTCTATTTTGTCTGATATGAATACTGTGACCCCCACTTTCTTGTCATTTATGCCTGCATGAAATATCTTTCTCTATCCCCTCACTAAATCTTCTCATTCAAAATGATGATCCCTATGTAGAAAAAATAAACAGTTTGAAAGCGTAACACTGGTACCTAGCATATGTTCAATAAATGTTTTGGGAGCCTTCTGGTTAAGGAAGACACTAAGAAAGTATTCTGTCTTCCTCAAGTCATCAAAGTCTACTGAGAAAGACAAACTGATAAACAATCACACCGCAAAATACTAAGTGATACCTAAAGTTCCCACAGAGTGTCACAGAAGTGGGACTAATTTGGGCTCGGCGAGGTGGTGGGGATAGATAATCTTGCAGAAAAAACTGAAAGTATTTAAGGAAAAGCAAGAACTTTTGAGATAGACCAGGGAGGGTCAGGTCAGGAAGACGAAAAACAGTGCTCAAGGAGACATGTGGCATGAACTCCATGCAATGCCCCTTGTGAACTGAGTGTCACCAATACAGGGAGATGGGATCAAATGAATTTGAGTCAGCTGTACTGAGGTGGACGAACCTAGAGCCTCTTATACAGAGTAAAGTAAATCAGAAAGAGAAAAAAAATATCACATATTAATGGATATATTGGGAATCTAGAAAAATAGTACCAATGAACCAATTTGCAGGGAAGGAATAGAGATGCAGAAGTAGAGAATGGATTTATGGACACAGCTGGGGAAGAAGAGGGTAGGACAAATTGAGAAAGTAATATTGACATATATATACTATCAGGTATAAAATAGATAACTAATTGGAAGCTGCTATATACACAAGGAACCCAGCCTGGTGCTCTGTGATGACCTAGAGGAGTGGGATGGGAGCAGGGAGGGAGCTCAAGAGGGAGAGGACATATATATATATATATATATAATATATATAAATAATTATGACTGATTCCCACTGTTGTACAGCAGAAAACAACACAACACTGTAAAGCAACTGTCTTCCAATTAAAAAGTAAAAATAAACAAGTGATTCAATATTTTAAAAAAGAATAAGATGCCTCCATTTAAGTAGGCCATTTTTCAATACCCTTTACACTTCTTACAAGTGAATTAGTTCAAGATTCATATTTTGGAAAACATGGGTCAAATGTTGGTATTTTACCATTTCACACTCATTATTTTACAATTATGTGGACAGTGCATTAAAATAGTTGTTTTTATCATCATTTGCAATGAAAAAACATATTGGTAATCACATTTCTTGTATGAGAAAAAATAAATCAAGGATCATGCATGCTTAAAGCTCTATGGCTTTCCCTTTATACAGTGAGTTTCTGATAACTGACAGCCACATATTTTAATGCTTCCCCAAAGACATCTTGTCAACATGTCCATTACCAACAGCCTAGTCTAGGCCACCAAGAAGCCTTTCCCTGATTCTTGTAAGAACCTCCTTACTAATATCGATGCTTGCCCTGCTCAAAGCTGTTTTCCACATCACAGCCAAAATAACCTTTTCAAATGTAAATCAAATGTCCTAGTTTAAAGTCTTTTGGTGGCTTTGCACTGCTCTTAGAATAAAAATTCAAATTCTCTTCCTAACACAATGTCTGGTGCGTAAAAGGGTTCCAATAAGGCTATACCTGCAGGCTACAACTTGAAAGTTGTAATGTCAGAAAGTTACTGAACTGGTTTATGAGCTATCACAGGTACCCAAGTGATGACCAACCAAAACTTCTACTGAATATTAGAATTAAAAGTTGCTTGATTTCATATGTCAACTGGACTAGGCCATGAGGTACTCAGGTATTGGGTCATACATTATTCTGGGTGTGTAAGGGTGGTTTGGGTAAGGTTAACATTTAAATCGATAGACCTGAGTAAAGCAGGCTGCCTTCCATAATGAGAGTGTGCTGCATCCAGTCAGTTCTTCAACTGAAAAGAACAAAAAGGCCAGCTTCCCTCAAGCAAGAGAGGACTGTCCAGCAGACAGCCTGCCTTTGGACTTGATCGATAACATAGGCACTACCTAGTTCTCCAGCAGAAGGCCTTGGATCTGGAACCTAAGTTCTCCTGGGTCTTCAGGTTGCTAGGCCACCTTGCAGGTTTTGCACTTGCCAGCCTCTAGAACTGTGTGAGCCAATTAGTTATGATAAATCTCTTATAGATGAATATACACATCGTATTGGTTCTGTTTCTCTGGAGAATCCTGATTAATCACCAAGTGGTCATATGTGCCTCACTTTATGGATGAAGATACCAAGGCCAATAGAAACTAAGCCATTTATCCAATGTCAAGGCTTTCACGGCAGAGCTGGACCAGAAACCAATTCTCTGTACTACTGGACAGGTCCTTTTAAAAATTACAGCATGGTTCTTCCTGTACAATTTATATTCAGTGTGTGGTGTGTGTGTGTGTATGTGTTAGTTGCTCAGTCGTGTCTGACTCTTTGCGACCCCATGCACTGTAGCCCATCAGGCTTCTCTGTCCATGGAATTCTCCAGGCAAGAATACTAGAATGAGTTGCCATTTCCTGCTCCAGGGGATCTCCCTGACCCAGGGATTAACTTCGGGTCTCCTGCATTGCAGGCGGATTCTTTACCATCTGAGCTACCAGGGAAGCCCTAGCACACGAGTGGGCCTTAAAGTCACTGTCCTCTATTTCCTTCTTATCAAATCACACACATTGGAATACATTACCAAAACAGGAGATTAGTAACACTTAGGTAGAAAGTTATCTTCTACAGATTTCCCAAAATCTTTCTAAAGACATCTTTGGCATTTCTTTACAGTTCCCTCCACATCTGGAACCCCAGTGTTGAATCCTATGCATGTCTTTCTGAGATAAGTAGACTCTAGAAAAAGCTAAATTTTAGGAGTTTACACTGTAATTTACATTATCACACCATGAGTCAGAGCCTAGAAACAGTTTTATTACTTCAGACATTTTCCTTAAAACAAAGTTTTAAACAATTACCTAGTTTTGCTTTCCTAACAAGATTAAAGTTAGAGCAATCCTTAATGTGTTCTAAGAATGCTAATTCTTATTTACAGAATTGATGTTTACAGGACAGGATAAGAAATAATCTAGTCATCAGCTAATGGTCAGGAACACTATCAGTTTGAGTACAAAGGGGGAAAATGCATGTATAAACTTGAATCTTAGGACCTAAACAGGATACCCAAACCAGCTCCTCTAAAATACTTAAATACTCCCAGAGAGTCTCTGTAAGAATAACCCAGATAAATTCACTAATACCAATCACTCCATTAGGAAAGTGATATGTTTACAGCAGCAAGAAGAAAGAGGAATAAAAGATGAGAAACTTTAAACAAGCCGATCAACAGTGATTTTAAACAAGCCGATCAACAGTGATGACTACAATAAAAGGCAATGTTAACGTCCAATAAGATTATCAGGCCCCTTGGTGCCAAGTTTAAATTGCAATTAAATTATAAAAGTTATAAGCTACAGAAAGGAAATGATAGTAGAAACCGAAGAAACTATGGTGCGTTAGAAGGACAAAATCAGTGTACATTTTTTTGGTAAAACTCAATGTTTCTAAAGATTTACACGATAGTTTTGAGCAGCAGAAACCCAAGGGTACAGGAAAAACGAAGAACTTACCTTTGAAGCATGTTTCAGAAATCAGTCACTGACAAATATAAACTCCCTAAACTGAATGAATAAATCCAGGTACTTAATAGAAGACAATAATAATTTGAAGGCCTACAAGTAAACTACTCAAATAATATAAGAAATAAATTAATAAATGACCAAATGACAAACAGGATAAAATCCAACTTTAATCACGAAGTTTCTATATGACTTAGACCACACTGCTTAAACTCCCTTCAGATTTCTCCCAGAAGAAAAGGAAAAGGAATCCAATTCTCTATTATTGGGATTGTTGTTGTCGTTTAGTTGCTAAATCATGTCCAGCTCTTTTCCAACTCAATGGACTGTAGCCCACCAGCCTCCTCTGTCCATGGGATTTCCCAGGCAAGAATACTGGAATGGGTTGCCTTTTCCTTCTCCGGGGGATCTTCCTGACCTGGGGATCAAACCCATGCCTCCTGCACTGGCAGGCAAGTTCTTTACTATTGAGACATGAGTGAAGCTCATTACTGAAATACAGTGTGTAAAAATAGTTCAAAAGAGACTGCAGAATTGGAGAAACAAAACTATGTGTGTTTTGGAAAGTTGTGAGCTATTCTTTCATTGTTACTAATTTTAAAAAGCGACAGTATATCATTCATATGCCTTTTCATGGTTTTCCAGTTGATAAGCCAAATATTAAATCCTGTATTCCAAGTCAGAGATAAATCTGTGGATTATTTGGAGTTACTGTTTGAGTCCATTAAACTCACAAAATAAGAATTTATCTCTTTCTTAAAAAAATAAAGAAGGTAAAATATGATGGGGAAAACCTGGGCAAAAGATAGTAAAATACTTTCTTTACTGAAGGATTTCTCAGATCCCTTAGTAAACTGAAGGGTAAAGTGAATTATCAATAGGGGGATATAATAAATAATGTACAGCACTCCCTAGACTTATTGGGATCACAGATTTTTCTTTTTCATTGAGAATCTAATGCAACTAGCAAATGATGAAACACACTTTGAGAAACAGTGGTCTACACAAATACTCTGTATCTAGACATATCAGCACTGCTGTTACCATATGTAAGCAAATGATATAGCATTGTGAATAAAAGAATAAGGTTTGCCACATAAGTGTCATATGTTACTCGGTGATGGATTTAAAGTACAGTTTCTCAAATATTTCTTGTTGCTTTACTGCTATTTTCAAATAAATCACTTGAAACTATGTTTAAGTTTCCAATTTTGATGAAACAGAAGGGAAAATGAGAAAGGAACTTGCTTAGCAAAAGGAAATAATCTCGATTCTACAATTATCTAAAGCAAACCAGGGTGCAAACATTTTCTGTAGATTAAGGCTCTGATCACATTGTATACAATAAATCTTTCTGCAAAGGTTGCACATTTGTCCCTGTTTATAATATGTGCTTGTTTAATCTTTCCACAAAGGCTTTCTTGTCTCACATGATGTTTTCTTAAACATATAAAAACTGTTTGACTCTTTCTATAAACTGACAGGAGCAGAATTTTTTCCAATGGTCTCCTGAGAATTATAACGGAGGAATTTCTGGTAATGATCTACAGAGAACATAACTCTAGTTAAAATCTGAAGCTTTAAATGCTTGGAAGACCTTTAATTTTTGCCCTCAACCCAGTTTTCAAAACCCTCATTTTAAATTCTCATTCCCTCCTCTCTCGTGATCACTTTTGACAGCATACATGGCTTCTTTTTTTTTTTTCTTTTAGTAATTTTTATCCCTCTAAGTTGATTTTTTAAGATTTCATTTATCTATTTATTAGTTATTTATGACTGCACTGTGTCTTCGTTGCTGTGCAAGGGCCTTCTCCAGTTGTGGAGCACAGGCTCCAGGCACATGGGCTTAGTGGCTCCAAGGCATGTGGGATCTTCCTAGACTATGGATCTAACTCGTGTACCCTGCGTTGGCAGGCAGAGTCTTAACCACTGGAACACCAGGGAAGTCCCCACACAATTTCAAAGCCTCCTATTTGAGTCCTTAAGTCTACGAGGCATTAAGTGGGTAATAACATTTCTAACATTAAAATCCTAAAACTGTATAATGGTAGAAGTATATGGAAATTCCAACAAGGAATGCTAGCAAGCCATATGAAGTTCTGCAATCTATCTGTGTACTGAGATCTGCCAGTAAAGGCAGTTCTCTCTCAGAGGTACCAAGTTCACTAGAAAGAAGCTGGAATTCCCAATTTGATTTTGAAGCCATTTGTGGGCTAATGTGGCTATTTAGATAATTTGGTTAATTCAATTTTCTCCATCTTAAAATGATCCATCAATTTCTAAAAGAAATACTGGTACCACAATTGCCAAGCCCATTAGTAATGTCTAGTGATTCCACAAGAGGTTTAGGCTCTGGAGTCAGAAACCAGGGATTCAAATCCCCACCCTGCAACAACTGGTTGATGCAACCTTCAGCAATTTATTACCTACTCTGTGCCTGCTTTCTCATCGATAAAACAGGATATAGTCCCTACTCCACAGGACTGCTACAAGAAATAAATGAGGGAGTACATGTAATGCACTTAGGACAATACTTGGAACACGGCCAAGCACTCAATAAATGTTAGCTGTTACCCAGTTGATTCTAGAAATCCATCATTAGTTAAGAACACAGGAATGGGATTTAGGAGCAGTGGGCCACGGGAGCACCCGGCCTCTTCCACAGACAAGCTATGTCACCTTGAACAAGTCACTTCACTTCTCTAGTGTCAGTACGATCATAGCAGGAAA
Source organism: Bison bison bison (assembly GCF_000754665.1). NCBI lineage: Eukaryota > Metazoa > Chordata > Mammalia > Artiodactyla > Bovidae > Bison > Bison bison. The sequence goes on from NW_011494682.1 coordinate 1,640,648, forward strand.
TAGAAGGCAACCTCAGATGGAATTCTGAGGAAAACTTTTAAGATGTGAACTATTTACAGAGGAATGAGTAACAAAAATGGCAAGGTTCTCAGGGACTAGAGATGTCAGGAAGCCATTTCTACCCTCGTCCCCCGCCCCCCACAACAGCTTAGAAAGGCTAAGGAAAGAAGAGTCACCAGAGCCTGATGAGGGCAGAACCAGGGTGGGGTGGGGGGAGCCACTGGATGGAACAAGCCACTGCCAGACTGCCCGGGAGAGCAGTGACCAAGCGCGGCGGGGGAAGCAGACATGCCCTGACCTCTCTGCCTTCCTGTGCTCCTGAGGCTCTGCTTTAGCCAAACCCAACAGGAAGCCAGAGGGCAGAGGAGCCTGCGTGCTGGGGTCCACCGGGGTCAGCCTCCAGAGGCACAAAGCAGCACAATGAGGCAGAGAAGAACGGGGGCGGAGGAGAAGCAATGTGACAGAGGGACCTCCACTGAATCAAATGTTAGCACCTGCCAGGTGACTTAATCTCTGAGGGCCTCTCAATCTTCAGATGCTAAAATTTCCAAATTCCACTTAACTACTATTCTGTGCAGGCTTCCCTGGTGGCTCAGACAGTAAAGAATCCACCTGCAATGCAGGAGACCTGGGTTTGATCCCTGGGTCAGGAAGATCCTCTGGAGAAGGGAATGGCAACCCACTCCGGTATTCTCGCCTGTAGAATCCCATGGACAGAGAAGCCTGGTGGGCTACGGTCCATGGGGTTGCAAAGAGTCAGATGCGACTGAGGAACTTTCAGTTCACTATTCTGTGCTCTATCTAGACTGTGAATGTTCTACAACTCAACAACTCTAATTTATAATTTGATATCTATATACATACTTGCTGAAATTAAATAGAAGCCTCTCAAAAACGAGAACAGGTCCTGTGCTGCTCAAAATAGTGAGTGGTTGACCAGCAAAGAGGCAAAAGATGGCTCCAGAGACAGCGGTGCCCAGGAAACTCTCCAGCACACCCTAATAGAAAGAAAACAGAGGTGTTAATAGAAACATGCCTTATTTTATGTGTGATGTCACTAGGGGACTTAAACCACATGAGTATGCTATTTTGAGGGCTGTCACAAACATCAAACAAATGTAAAGAATATTGATTTTTACCAATATGGATATCACCTTCTATTTCACACACATATGATTTAGCCATTCCTGCCTATTCCAAGGGTTGAACTGCTCCTAAGTACTATAATGACTGTAATGACTCGTGGTTGACTACAGAAGGCAAAGGATGACTCCAATACTCTTTAAAAAAATACTAATTGATGCTTCCATACATAAAATCACACTATACAATCCCACCAAGTGTGTAGAAGTGACTTAGTACTTCTGGTGTTGTTCTCTCTGTGGTTACTTTCAGTATTTGTTTTAGCTGAATTTCACTTTGCACACAGCAGGTACTTATAACTAGCTACATTTTATGCACAATAGCTATTTTCTATAAAGGAAAGCTTTTTAAGAGGAAAGGAGAGCAAAGAGAATAGAAGAAAATGATTTGCCCTCTATCCTGCAGTCTCTAAGACATCAATTTCAAAAAATATTCTACTGCATATTCATTGTCCAGTGTAAATGTACACAAGAGCTGCAAATTACTTTCTCTCTAGAGGTAATAAATGCGTGGGGACATGAGTAACTAAACATTTGTGGCCATGTCGCCCTGTAGATGTATCTCTTAGAACCAACCCATTATTGCCCCTTAGCATAATAAGAACAAAGGATTATAAATATACATATATACATACACATATATATAATATCATATAATCACATAATGTATACATATAATGTAATTATTATAAAGAAATTGGTCTTTTAAAATTGATTTACAGAACTTTAAGCGCTATCCCCACTAAAAAGCCATCCCAGGAGACTCTTACTACGATGATTACTTGAAATATTTTTTTATGTGGCTTTAGAGCTAGTAATATTCTCTTCAGAATGACATTAACAATAGTACATCCTTCTCTTTTAAGGGTAGGGTTCAACTGGGAAAACACAAAAATCCTTTAGCACAGCACTATGTAATAATGAGGTTGGGGTGGAGATGGCATAAAAAAGCAAGAGTTGACAAGTAAAAAGACTAGTTCCTCACACAGTGTGCAGACACATTCTAAATACCTCAGTACACCTACTTTTGCCCAAGATATTTAGGTCTGAAGTTTGGCAGGTGAGTGTTTTAAGAGGACCCTATTTACATAAACTCTATTGCATGGCCGAAGGGTACCATCTCGTTATTTACAGCCTTTGCACACATAATCATTGTATCCAGCTCATTCCTCCTAGGGGAGCAGCAAGCAGAATGATAAACAAAGCCAGTAGAACCAGGCTGCATTTATGCAGAGAAAAGAGAAAAAGGTTCCCCAGTGCCCACTAAATAGTATCAGTCTTGATCTCTTATCCCCGAAGATATGGAGTTTCAGGGGGTTAAATGATATGCACAAATCCATGCTCACTGTGGCACAAGTCTTTGGAGTATGGTTACCTGCCCAACTACTACTGCATCCTTGGCAAAGGGAAAAGGTATACATGCAGCTGGGATTTTCTCAGACTTGCACTTTTTTTTTTTTACCTCTTGTGCATTGACACCGGGCTTTTTATGTCTTTGTCATTTATCTTTGTGTGTGCGTGTGCCTTATTTTAGTGTGTGTGACATGAAAGAGTAGGTCCTGGAAGGCTCCTCATGGCAGGACAAGCCATGCTCTGGGCACAGGTGACAGGCGAAGTGTCCCTGCATCGTTCTCTCTCAAGTATGGATGAGTGACTGTTTCTCATCACTACTGCAGGATCAAACTAAAGCACACAGCCTGGGTCTAAGAGAGAACACAGTGAAAAAAGGAGGAGTATGAGATTAAGAATACTCTATTTGACTTGAAGGGCTTCCCAGGTGGCTCAGCAGCAAAGAATCTGCCTGCCAACGTGGGAGATGCAGGTTTGATCACTGGGTCTGGAAGGTCCTCTGGAGGAGGAAATGACTACCGACTCCAGTATTCTTGCCAGGAAAATCCCATGGACACAGGAGCCTGGCAGGCTACAGTCCATAGGATTGTGAAAAAGTTGAACATGACTCAGTAACTAAATAACAACAACAACAAATTTGATTTCATGTAGCTATTAACCTCTGTGAGGGGCAAGAGCAAGGTCTCCAGCATCATCTGTATTTCTCTTTCCCCCATAATGCTACACACCATTCCCCACATGCTCTCCAGGCACCCAGGAAACACTAAAGGAATCTAAGAAGACGCCCAAATCACACCCTAGGTCCCACTTATCAAAGGCCAACATCCATGACTGCTCATCCAATAAAGATAACAACTAATCTCTTCCCGAAAACAGCTTTGATTTATGGAAAGTCATGTGATCGTTAAAAGGTAAGATTATTTTTATTTCAGTACTTGATCCTTTGCTAAGTGCTACAGTTTCCATTTGTTGCTGACAATTTTAAAACAGAGACAGATGATTTATTATACACATTACACTGGAAACTTGCTTAAACTCCGAGGTGTTTCCAGTGTTTCTGAGAAAAGAACTATTTTCATCACATTTTGACATGTTGCTCTTGACAATATAGAAATTTTAAAAAATAATCTCATGCAATGAATAACTTTAACTAGAATTTAAAGCAATTTGTAAAGTGAACTATCAAAAAAGCCCTTTTTTGATTTATTATTGTCAGTGTTCATGAATATAAAAAGGAAATAATGTGTGGATGTGTGCATTTTTAATAGCTATGGCTCATAAAACCACTTCTACATCTGATTCCCCACAGAGGAACATACTCCCTAGCAATTCATGAGAATGTAATGTACACGGCTGAACTCTGAGGGGTGCAGAATCAGGTGCAGCAAAGCACTCCAGCTACATTTTGATTCGGTTTTTATTTTATTCCATTTCCGATCAGATGATACCCACCGCATAACAGAGGAAGGAGCTAACAACTTGCCCTTGGAAAACAGAGACTGGACTCTATTCTGCCACCAAAGAGCTGATGACCTTGGGAACGTCACTTAACCTTTGTCAATTTCAGTTTCTTCAGGTAGGAGAAAAACATCGAGGCATAGTACACATACTGTACAGTATAAAAATGGACTCTGGAGTCAGATCACCTCAAGCTGACATCCAGACTGTATATGATTTACTCTGTAATGACTTAAACAAGTTACTTAACCTCTCTGTGCCTTGTAACGTGAACATCAGATTAGATAATATGTCTAATGTTTATCACAGTCATTGACAGATGTGCTTTTGATGAACAGTATAGTCTAAAGGAGATCAGTCTTTGGAAGGAATGATGCTAAAGCTGAAACTCCAGTACTTTGGCCACTTCATGTGAAGAGTTGACTCATTGGAAAAGACTCTGATGCTGGGAGAGATTGGGGGCAGGAGAAGGGGACGACAGAGGATGAGATGACTAGATGGCATCACCGACTCAATGGATGTGAGTCTGAGTGAACTCTGGGAGTTGGTGATGGACAGGGAGGCCTGGCATGCTGCGATTCCTGGGTTCGCAAAGAGTTGGACACGACTGAGCGACTGAAGTGAACTGAACTGAACACATACATCAGTCCCTCATGCTGGGAAAGATGGAAGGTAGAAGGAGAAGAGGCCATCAGAGGATGAGAAGGCCAGATGGCATCACCGATGCAATGGATATGAACTTGGGTAAACTTCAGGAGAAGGTGAGGGACAGAGAGGGCTGTCATGCTATAGTCTGTGGGGTCGCAAAGAGCTGGACACAACGGGGTGACAACAACAACAACATACACATTATGAATCTACTCAGGTAAGAGATGAAGAGGCTGAACGAGGTCTCTTCCAAGGTCTCCTCCAGGTGGCTCAGCACAAAGAGCAGGTCCTGGAGTCAGGGATACCGGAGTTTAATCTCAGCTCCACTACTTATGAACTTCTCTAAATCCTAATTTTCTCCTCTGTAAAATCAATGGCTATTTCACAGGATAATTACTTGGACTGAATATGATAATACCATACAAAAAGCTAAGAATAAAGTAGAGAGACGATAAGATGCTGGTTTTCTTTTCTTCCTGCTTCCTGTCTCCTTCTTCCCAGTCTGTCTCAGTTACTTCTCTCTCCTTCAACAGAGGAAGGAGATGGAGCGTGACAGTCAATAGGAGTGACAGGAAAAGATGAAGATTGCTCCTCAGGCAAAAAGAGGGCAAAAGCCTCTAGATTCTCAGTGTTTTCCAGGGTTAGGTTGCTGTTCAGTCATGTCCAATTCTGCGATCCCATGCACTATAGCCCTCCAGGCTCCTCTGTCCGTGGCATTTTACGGGCAAGAATACTGGAGTGAGCTGTCATGGCCTACTCCAGGGCATCTTCCCAGGGATCACACTCAGGTCTCTGTGTCTCCTACATTGGCAAGTGGATTCTTTACCACTAGGGCCACCAGGAATCCACAGAAGCCTTAGACGGCAATGTTACAGCCACTGATTTTGGTGTTTCTTTTCATTCCTTGTAGTATCAAACATATGGAATCAGCCATAATAAAACAAAATGGTGTATTTCCCTTTATAGAAATGAAGTAAAAATCCACATGTAAAGCAATTGGTGAACCTTTTTTTGCTCACACGAGGGTATAACATTAAACCAAAGATATTCCTTGTTTTATAGAAGGGCCAAGAGAGTCAACTGAAGTCTCAGAAAGATCAAGCATAAAAGAAATTTGAGGAAGTGACATATGGCAGAAACCAACACAATACAGTAGAGCAATTATCCTCTAATTACAAATAAATAAGCTTTATTTTTTTTTAATTTTATTTTATTTTTAAACTTTACATAATTGTATTAGTTTTGCCAAATATCAAAATGAATCCGCCACAGGTATACATGCTTTCCCCATCCTGAACCCTCCTCCCTCCTCCCTCCCCATACCATCCCTCTGGGTCGTCCCAGTGCACTAGCCCCAAGCATCCAGTATCGTGCATCGAACCTGGACTGGCAACTTGTTTCTTACATGATATTTTACATGTTTCAATGTCATTCTCCCAAATCTTCCCACCCTCTCCCTCTCCCACAGAGTCCATAAGACTGTTCTATACATCAGTGTCTCTTTTGCTGTCTCGTACACCGGGTTATTGTTACCATCTTTCTAAATTCCATATACATGCGTTAGTACACTGTATTGATGTTTTTCCTTCTGGCAGTATGTTACTGGCGCAAAGACAGAAATATAGATCAATGGAACAAAATAAATAAGCTTTAAAAAGTGACAAGAACATGAAAAAAAGGAGGAAATCTCACCATAGGAGCAAGATTCTTTAGAAAAAAAAATCCAACCACAATTGGTAGCACCAGAAGTTTGTCTGTGAACTACTTGTGATAAGTCAAGGCCATCACACCCGTCATGGCTAACACAAAGCAAACGCATTCAAGATGATAAAACATTCAACATTTATGCTGTCAACTTTGACTTTATTGCAATTTAGTACATTTAATATCTTCATATAACACTAAAGAATGACCTTTGTTGTTTTATGTCCTTTTTATTAAGAAATGTATTACTTGGATTAATAATTAACCCCAAACTGCCTTAAAATACAAAAGATTTTCTATCTCTTTGACAATTATCAACCAAGTAAAACGAGAAAAGAATATTTAGGGGGCAATAAATGCTAAAATATTCACCAACATTACTGTTAGATTTCAAGACTTGAAAAAAAAAATGTCTACTAACCATAAAAAGAAATTTCAGCCTGTATTGGCTGTAATCTATTAAAACTGTGTAGAATGTTGATCAATAAAATTAAACTTCTCTAGCATTTGAATCTGAAATTTAGCCAAGAAAAATGATGCAGCCTAATGACTTTTAAACATGGCCATTGGAAATAAGCAAACAAACCTGAATTACCTGCAGATCAGATCCCCAACGTAAAGCCACAAGATCAAAAATAAGTGATGAGATGATGAAAGTACCTAAATCAAATTTGAGCCACATGAAAAATATCTGTGAGGGTTGTTTTTGTTTGTTTTGTTTTTTGTTTTTTAGGGAAAAAGAAATACTGAATTTTTATTTCCACTTTGGGCTTCCCAGGTGGCTTTGTGGTAAAGAATCTGCCTGTCAGTGCATGAGTACAGGAGACACATGTGGGAAAGATTCCCTGGAGAAAGAGAAGGAAATGGCAACCCACTCCAGTATTCTTGCCTGGAGAATCCCATGGACAGAGGAAGGAGCCTGACGGGCTTTTGCAGGGGGTTGCAAAAGAGTCAGACACGACTGAGCGACAAAACACATCTTCACTTTGAACAAATAAATCAAGATCTTCAAAGATTAGGTCCCAGGAATCCATAGGTTTCCAAAGTTCCCAAACTGATTTTTATACGGTCCATATTTGAGGTGCACCCATTCAGGCAATCTTCCTTCTTCTATCAAAATAAGAACTACCCGCTAGCATGGTTAATGACCAGCAGCTACACAGACCATTCATCTACACTAGGAAGGAAGATTGGATACACAACCCTCATTTCTTACTTCACCTGTGTAGCTACAGACTATAAATCAATGATTTCTCTCCTGACAGATCACAGCTGCCAAATCCTTAGTGTGCCATCTCTGCCTAAAAGTGCTTTGTCGTCATAAACAGGATTTCTGTTTACACGGCCCAGCAGGAACAGAAAAAAGGAGGCAAGACTTGAAAAACAAATTATCTCTCTGCTTGAAGAAAAGTATGAGCCAAAATCTCTACTAAAGAGCTCCAGTTCCAAGTCCAATAGAATGGATAGCAAGAAAGAGAGGCTTTACAATATTGTTTTGTTTGAAGAGCTGTGAATAGGTATCTAGATCCTCTGAAGTGTCCAAACATCAAATACCAGTATAATCTTACACAAAAATTAAGTCCAGATGGATGAGAAATGTAAATGAAAACATAAAAGAACTAAGATATGTGGGTAAATATTTTTCTAATCTTGGGGTGGGGAAACTGCTCTAAATATATCATGAATATAAGAAACTATAAAAGACTAAAGATTTTGACTACATAAGAATTGAGATCTTTACAGCAAAAGAAATCAAATATGGTTAAAAGATACATAGCAGATCTAGGAAAAATACATTTGTGATATTTCTGACAAGCAAAGGGAAAATATCCTTATTATACAAAGAGTTCTTATAAGTCAATGAGAAAAAAAGAATGCCCCAAAGAGAAATATCCCAAGTGTACAAATATAAAGACACATAAGTAAGCAATAAGTATGGACGGATATTACCTCTCACTAAAAATCAAAGAAATGTAAATGGAATAAAAATGAGCCGTCATTTTTAAGCCACAGAATGACAAAAATGAGAACATGAGACAAATTCTGTTTTTGCAAGAAAGTGAGCAAGCCAGCTCTCTTGTCCATTACTGGTAGAAGTTTAAATCAGTATACCTTTGTGAAGTGTAACCTGAAATCAATATCAAAAATAAAATAAGTATATACTGCAATCACATTCTGCTAAAAATTTAGCTAAAGAGGTAATGACAAAGAAGGAAAGTGGAGTTAAGCACCAAGATTGTTTACAAATGAAAAGACTGAAAAAAACTAAAAGTCCACTAATAGAGAATTTATTAAGTAAATTATAGCACATACACCATGTGTATAAAGAAATGCAGCCATTAAAAATGCTGTGTTCAAGACCCATATTGAGGTGGAAAGACTTTCTTGAAATGCTAGTTACATAAATGATTGCATATATGATCTCATTTACAGAAAATCCTACACAGTGATCTGTTTATACAAGCATTGCAAGATACAGAAAGATATTCATGAACAGGTTAATAATGGTTATTCCTGGATTTAAGGGCAAAACGATCTTCTATGCAGTGTTTCTGTACTATTTGAATTTCATACCATGCTTAATTTTATCTTATTCAAAACAAAGCTATTTCAAAATGATTTCAAGCTAAACACAAAATATTGTTTAGAATTTAGCATTGTTTGGGATCTTCACCGCTGCTCAAATGACCCATCATTTTCTGACCACCAAGAAAATAGAGTTGACAAAGGTCATTTACATGGGAAAAACAACCAAATAGGTTTCTGCTAAATGGAATTTGGTAAAACAAAAAAACAAACTTCAATCAAACAGGTTTCATTCAAAACTTATACATGAAATGAAGCAAATTGTCTAAAGTTAAAGTTTCTTCCAGGGAAAAGGAATGACCAACATACCCTGGAGGCAAGTAAACAGTGTGGTGCCCTTTACTTTGTAACTGAATACACATTTATTGTTTTCTTACCAACACAACCTAATTGGATCATTCCAACAGACAACCCTGCCCAAACTGGAATATGTTTCTGTTGCAGATTAACACATCACCTTCTATTTCCACTTCAGGGAAGAAACGCACTTTGGTACCAAAATGTAACATTCAGGGAAGATGAAATTATTATCTAGTCTTCATGCAGTAAAGTAATTATCAGTTGCTTTAATCCTGCTGTTACAAATTGCGCATGATGCTTTGTAAAGAAGTGTCTATCTTATTGAGGAATATCATATATGAGTAAGAAATGATACATTTCCAACTTAAGCAGATTGATCGAATATTCTCAGCACAGCAGTATGTTAAAATAAAGCCTCAAAGTTGGAGATGCCAAATTTATATTTATAAATGTTCCTTATTATGAAACAAGTTCCCTTAAAATGTGCTCTGTTAGGCTCCATAAATATCACAAAATTCAACAAATTCTAAAATCCTAAAAATCTTACGGTCTTCTTTTACTAAAAGGTTTGTGAAAATAGGATTATATTTATTCCTGAAAAAAATTTAAATGACTTTCTTCACTCAGTCTTCACTCTAGACTGTGCTCAGTCATTCACAACCAACAGTCAATTTAAATTAAAGCACTTCTCTGTGTTCCATAAAGCTAAGAAGGACAGCTTTTAAATAACAAAGACTTGACACAAAGTATCAAAACAGTTTTCCTTATATCAGTATCTTACCCACAGACTAACCTATTCATAAATATTTGTTAAATCAACATTTAACAATTTAATTAACAGAACCCACTTGGCATCGGAGTAGGAAATGGCAATCCACTCCAGTGTTCTTGCCTGGAGAATCCCAGGGACGGGGGAGCCTGGTGGGCTGCCGTCTATGGGGTCGCACAGAGTCGGACACGACTGAAGCGACTTAGCAGCAGCAGCAGCAGTACCCACTTGGCAACCAAGAATATAAATCTAATGCAATGAGTTCATATGCATGGTCATAAGAGACTTTAGTTGTGGGAAGGACATGTTTTTAGGATAGTGAAGATAAAAGCCCTTATTTTTACTTAACAGTATGGCAGAGCTCAGTGGTAAAGAATCCACCTGCCAATGAAGGAGACGCGAATTCAGTCCCTGGGGTCAGGAAGATCCCCTGGAGGAAGAAATTGCAACGCACTTCAGTATTCTTGCCTGGAAAATCCTATGGACACAGGAGCCAGGCAGGCTACAGTTCATGGGTTGCAAAGAGTCGGACATGACTGAGCATGCATCCTCATGGCAAGGGGAGAGCTTCAGATTATAAAGCTCTCAGATTGTAAAGAATTTGCCTACAAATTCTGGTGGCTTAGATTGTAAAGAATTTGCCTACAATGCAGAATACATGGGTTGGATCCCTGGGCTGGGAAGATTCCCTAGAGAAAGGAATGGCTATCCACTCCAGTATTCTTGCCTAGAGAATTCCATGGATAGAGGAGCCTAATGGGCCACAGTCCAGGGGGTCACAAAGTGTCAGACATGACGGAGGGACTAACACACTTTCACTTCATGGCAAGGGGAATAGAGCATCATTACAGTAGAGCTTACTGAAAAGGGCAATAAGAGCACTGCATATTCTTGGATCTCAGAAAGCCAATGCTCTAATACTTTGTTGCTTAAGAACAGGAAACAAGCCAGGGCTAGATCCCAGAAGACTGTAAGGTCAACTCTTGGCAAAGCAGTTCAGTTACTCCCAGAAGCCCAGGCTAAACTTTAACTGCCTACACTTAAGGAATCCATGCACACCCACTCTGGAAGTTTCAGAGTCCTCTCAGAGAAGCATGATGGCTCAAATGTATGTGGCAAGTTGGAGAATTCATGCAGCTATCTATGCTGCCATTCTAATTTGATTATATCTGGAGAGAATTCCAGAAAAACATCTGCTTCTGCTTTACTGACTATACCCAAGCCTTTGACTGTGTGAAAGTGAAAGCAAAAGTCGCTCAGTCCTGTCCAACTCTTTGCAACCCCATGGATTATACAGTCCATACAATTCTTTAGACCAGAATACTGGAGTGGGTAGCCTTTCCCTTCTCCAGGGCATCTTTCCAACCCAGGGATTGAACCCAAGTATCCCATATTACAGGCAGATTCTTTACCAGCTGAGCCACAAGGGATCACAACAAACTGTGGACAATTCTTAAAGAGATGGGAATGAGGCCACCTGACCTGCCTCCTGAGAAACCTGTATGCAGGTCAAGAAGCAGCAGTTAGAACTGGACATGGAACAACAGAATGGTTCCAAATTGGGAAAGGAGTATGTCAAGGCTGTATATTGTCACCCTGCTTAATTTATATGCAGACTATATCATGCGAAATGCCAGGCTGGATGAAGCACAAGATGGAATCAAGATTACCAGGAGAAATATCAATAACCTCAGATATGCAGATGATACAACCCGTAGAAAGCGAAGAACTAAAGAGCCTCTTGATAAAAGTGAATGAGGAGAGTAAAAAAGTTAGCTTAAAACTCAACATTCAGAAAACTAAGATCATCATGGCATCTGGTCCCATCGCTTCATGGCAAATAGATGGGGAAATAATGGAAACAGTGAGAGACTTTATTTTACTGGGCTCCAAAATCACTGCAGATGGTGACGGCAGCCATGAAATTAAAAGATGCTTACTCCTTGGAAGAAAAGCTATGACCAACCTAGATAGCATATTAAAAAGCAGAGACATTACTTTGCCAACAAAGGTCCATCTAGTCAAAGCTATGGTTTTTCCAGTAGTAATGTACAGATGTGAGATTTGGACTATAAAGAAAGCTGAGTGCTGAAGAATTGATGCTTTTGAACTGTGGTGTTGGAGTAGATTCTTGATAGCCCCTTGGAATGCAAGGAGATCCAGCCAGTCCATCCTAAAGGAAATCAGTCCTGAATATTCATTGGAAGGACTGATGCTGAAGCTGAAACTCCAATACTTTGGCCACCTAATATAAAGAACTAACTCATTGGAAAACACCCTGATGCTGGGAAAGATTAAAGGCGAGAGGAGAAGAGGCCAACAGAGGATGAGATGGTTGGATGGCATCACCAACTCGACGGACATGAGTTTGAGTAAACTCCGGGAGTTGGTGATGGATAGGAAAGCCTGGTGTGCTGCAGCCCACGGATGGGGTCACAAAGAGTTGGACACGACTAAGCAACTGAACTGAACTGACTGGAGCCTCTGGAGCCTCAACTGATTTATTTTGAACACAGTTCCATGGGAAATGATCCATATGCCTCTCAAGATTTGCTTCGAAATAGGTGTGTGCATATGTATGTACACAAACACACACACATAATGTGATATATATATATATTACATATATAGGTGAGATTACTGAATTTATATAACTGAGAATGTATGTGAATACTAATTACATATATATGTGTATATATATATATATATTTCTGCTTTGAAATGAATGCTTAAATGTAAATTCCTGTCATTGAGTAGGCAAGACCTCCTGAAGAGAAGTTGGCAGAAGAGTTTGCTTAAACGACACCAGTGTGGGTGACTCACTCATGTTTTCACAACATGCTTCTGCCCAGCATCCATGTCTATTTGTAGCCTCACAATAAAGGTCCTACATGAACGTCTCTCAGCTGCCCGCCTCTAAAAGCAAGGACACTGTAGTTGGTTGACTCATTTGAGCTGCCTGTGCTTTTGTGAATAACCCACTGCCACATTTATGAAGGCATGTGATACAATTGAAGATTATTTCAGGCTGTGACAACGCTTTTCTGCTCAGTTCTGATCTAGTGTTTAGAAAGTCAAATGAAGAAAGATTTCACCCCTTTAAATAAGTCCACTACAGACCACTACTGGTATCTCAGGGGAGCATAAAACAGATTGCTTTATCAACTCTAGATTGTAAATACCATCAGAATAGGGATTCTTACCTACTTTGGTCATGTTATCTGTATCCCCAGCACTTAATGCCTGGGACACAGTAGACATCCAATAAATATTCACAAAAGAATGTATCGACGTCTGCCTTAGACTGGTAAAGTAACCTGGTCTTGACACCAAATCCACAAAGTATTTTCTTTTCCTGATGCCAAGTCAAGAAGACATTTACTGCCAGAGCATCAAAACCTCTGTATGTTACAAGATGGCCAACAGGCTCATGAAGAGATGGTCAACATCACTAATTATTAAAGAAATGAAAACCAAAACTACAGTGAGAGTTTTCACCTCACACTGGTCAGAATGGCTGTCATTTAAAAAGTCTACAAATAACAGATACTAGAAAGGGTATGGAGAAAATGGAACCCTCTTACACTGTTAGTGGGAATGTAAACTGGTGCAGCCCTATGGAAAAAAGTATGCAGGTTCCTCAAAAAATCAGAAACAGAGTTGACATATGACCCAGCAATCCCACTCCTGGGCATATATTTAGGAAAAAAACCTGTAATTCAAAAAGATGTATGCACCCCAATGTTCATATCGCAAAAAAACACCTCTGTACGTTAAAGAACATACACCCTTTCAGTTTTGAGACACTCTTCAACATATTAAATTCACCTTATTCCCTCATCTTCAAAATAGATAAAACCAATAGATACACCCATCTAAGTCATCTACCACTGCAAGAAAACCTAATTAGATGACTATAAGCAAAATTTTTCCATATTTAAATTCTAGGATATGTAAAATTACTATGTAACTATTGAGTTGCATATGCGTGTGCATGTCCTAGTCAAATTATATTTACACATATTATATCAAAAAACCCAATGAATCTATGAACTCATTTACTAACAGCATCATTCCGCCCAAAAGAAATTCATAAGAGAGTATTCTGTTCAAGAAATAGCTATTAACGATCATTAATTTTTTAATCCCTGTTTTTCAATGTTTCTGCCACCCACTGAAAGTACCAAATTGTAGTATTTCATCCACATAGTTCTTAAAACAAAAAAGTCTTCAGAAATGACATGAAGACTAAATATATGTATATATGAGTGTTAAATATATCCAACACTATTTTCATTCAGAGAAAGTTTCAAAAAACCGAATTCAGTTTCAGTGAAACTATCAATGGAGGTTACATAATTTATTGATACAATGGTCCATTATGTCTGACAAATTATCCTCATAGGTTTCAATTAGATACTTGATTAAGTCAACTCCTAGAAGTAACATCCAGCAAATGGTCATTTTAATGGACATCCTGACACACTGAAAGCATTTATATTTCTCCTAAAGTCTTTAGAACCCAGAAAATAGCTTACTCCACCAGCAAGGCCTTTCCCATAATACTTGTCTCAGAGGACAAACCCACAGTAACTATATATGTTACACAACTTAATCTTTACAGAACTCCCTCATATGCAAAATAATGCACCACCAGGAGGGATCAATAATAGACTTGAACAGATTTCTCTCTCTCTTGTGTGAGATGCAGCATTTTAAAGCTAAGTCTCACAAAGTTGAAGAGTTCAATTCAGCTTAAAAAGGCAAAAGGGTAACACATAAGAAATGTCATTATGTCTCCATCTCAATAAGAACATTTAAAAAAAAAA
>NW_011494682.1:1655533-1679491 GCF_000754665.1 Bison bison bison
ACCACATGTTGAAAAATTATCTTCACCTGAAAGTCTATCTATATTGTGCAAGACAGAAGGAGGTTTTGTTCTTGCTACCCTCGCAAAATCACAGCTTTGTGTGATTTTTTCTTAACGTTGTTCAGTGGCTCAGTTGTGTCTAACTCTTTGCGACCCCATGGATTGCAGCATGCCAGGCTTCCCTGTCCTTCACTAACATGAGGTTGCCTGTCTTATCTTCTTCGTGCTGGCCTCAGGGTACTTCCCCAGTGCTTTTTTCCTCCACTTTGTTCTTTTGATGACGTATTTTAATTATCATTAGACTTTCATTTAGATGAAGAATAGCCACGCAATTTGAATACAGACAGATTTTGTAAAAATACCATTACTGAATTACTGTTACAACTAATTTACTCATTTTTGTCTATGAATGAGGAAAAAAGGGGAAGACATTTTTTTTCATATACTTCATCTCTGTGACTACAATGCTTGGCTTCTATTCCCCATACTTGGGAATATACAGCTAAGTGCTTTCTGGTCAGCACAATGTAATTTTAAAATGTTGATCATTGGCCAATATTTCAGAATCACCAGATTTCACTTAAGAATTTGAATTTCCAACCTCTCTTTGAAAATCAGAAAATGAATAATGAGTGCATATTCACATGGCAACAAGGAAAGCCAAGTGGCAACTGCTCCCTTTCAAAGGAGCAGGAGGTCACGGGAGGCATCACAGTGCCCAGCTGTGAGAAAACCCAAGCCAGCCTTGGACTAGTCAGAGGGGGAGCCCCCAGCCCCGGCAGCAGTCACGTGAGGAAAGAAGCCCTCGGGCAACTCCAAACTCAGCTGCCAAAACACTGCAAGTCTACAAGGACCTAAGGGAACAAGCCACCCGAGTCCATCAACCACCAAAACCATAAGAGAGAAGGAAAAAATGGTTGTTTGAAGCCTCAGATTTGGGGGTAACATGCTATGCAGCAATAGATAAAGACTAAAAGATGAAAGTGCTCTTAACAAGTGAAATAAAATTGTTTAAAGTAATGTCTCCCTTTTTTGCTTGGGTCAACACAGATGTCACAGAGCGTCTCCATCTTAATTTTGTGTTTAAGCAGAAATCTAAAATATGAAATGTGCCCAGGGGAGAAAACAGAAGTAGAAAAAAAGCAATCCTTTGGAAGCAGCTCTATTATTTTAAATGAGCTGGTTGGCAGCACTTATTAATGTCACATAGGTTAAACAGTAATAAGTAGTAACACAGAAGAACAGTGTTTGAAAAGGGCTTGAATCTGGTTCTTTTCAGCTTCACTCACTACTCTATACTCCGCAACTAGCACAATGCCTATTTTTTTCCATAATGATTGGATCAACTAAAAGAGGTTTTGTACATATCTTTCTGATTATGGGAATTAAAAATATCTTTTCTATCACTAAAACTTCAGCTATTATGGCTACAAAAGAAGGGCAAATGCCACCTGCAAAGCAACCAACAAAATAAGCTAGAATCTTAATGGCTTAATGGGAGGCAGATCCAGGAATAGGAACACCAACTCATGGCTTTTATCCTTAAAGCTGAGTTCTTCTCATAAAGATACAAATTCAGTCTTGAGCAAAACACCCATCGTCTGCTCACATGTAAAAGGAAGCTAACCAGGCATTCCCCCAAAACTTGATATATCAAGTTTAACAGTGTGGTCCATACATTCAAGGTAATAGAAGATCGAAACCTTATACCCGGCACAAAATTAAAGCAGCTGATCTGCTTTTGCCCAAATAGAGCTATATATCCTCATTTCCTTCCCTTCTTTTCCCCACTTGTGACTCAAGCCAGATTTCATCGAGCTATTTTTGTAACTACTAAAATGCTGGAAATACAGCAGCAGACCAGAAGCAAAGTAAAATGCAGCATCCAGCAAAAGAAAGAAAATCACGCTGAGTAACTGAAAGGCCATCTGCTTCTCGCTGAGCTGCAGGGGTGAGGAAGGCAATCTGGCTGTACTATTTGTGTCTTCCCCCAAACCAAACCCACCTGCATGTTGTCAGTGGCATCCCCAAGCAGTCCTCCGAAAGTGATAGCATTAGTTACAGTTGCCAGATAAATGAAGAGAATTGCTGAAAGAGCCTGAATATTTAAAGCATCATAAAAGTCACTGGCAAAAAATGGTGCTTTCCTCTTTATGTCCTTAATTAGTCCACCACAGAACCTGGGTAGGGAAAAAGCAAACGTGACAATGTAAAATAAAGTATCGGGCAATGAACCGAGAGATAACTTATTTTAATCACAGAGAAGGTGTATTTAAAGTGTTTGAATCAGCAAGATACTATTTCAGCCCTTAAGATAAAATCAGAAAACTGTAAAGGAATACATTTTCTTCTGTCTTCTTTTTGATCACCAAATTAGGCAGTCACATTCCCTAGACTGTTGGTCTTTAGATGAGAGTGAATTTTGTAGATGAATTCAGTGTCAATGTCTGAAGGAAAACATCCCAACCTGTGAGCCGATCATAAGGCCCTTTCTAATCTTGTCAGAACTTCCATCCCAGCCTCATTCATTCATTCATTCCACAAACGTGTATTTGGTCATTTGGGATATGCCCAGCACTATTCTGAGTACTGGAAATACAACAGTGAATAACACAGGAAAAAATACCCACCCTCATGGAGTTATTTTCTGAGTGAGGCAAACGAAGTAAGTAAAATGCATGGGGCTAAAAATCAAAGAAAAAATTAAGTGGGGATCTGGGTTAAATGCTAGAGTTGCTATGGCTGTAATATCAGAGTGGCCAGAACAGGACTCCTAATGGGTGACTTTGGGGTGAGGATCGGAAAGAATGAAGGGAGAAAGCCATGCAGGTGTGTCATGGAGGAGCGTAGCAAGCTGAGCCGCCTCATATCCACAGGCAGGCCAGCTGCCTGTCATGTGTCAGCTCATTCCCTCAACCAAACCTCACTCAGCTTTCCCTACGTTGTGCCTTCTGCCTTTGATGTCTTCCCTCAGAGTGCTACAACCCTTGGAAGTCTTGATCCTCCACTCATGGCAAGACTTGCACTATGCTCTCACACATTCTCAGGATTGTGTGTCTGTCTGTCTGTCTTAGCTGCATTCAATGCCCTGCTTCACTTTTCTTGGTATGTACAGACATATTGCATGGTAGCAGACATTGCAGACATGCAATGCACTTAGGAAAGTTAAAATATCAAAGATTACAGTCTGATTAAATAAAGAAGTTAAATCCCAGAAATTGTATCTATAGAAGAGGAAAAGGATATTTCTAATGGGAATAGTTTGTAAAGAACTGTTCAGGGAAAAAATGGGGGAGAGAGAGGTTCTGTTCTCTAGTCTTTAAGAAGAAGAGGAGAGAAATAACATCCTCTTCATTTGGGAAACAAACCCAAGTGGGTCATTGGAGGAAGGAAAGAACGTCATTTCATTCAGATTCAGTTGTCTGTTAACATGACATACCTTTGTGTTTTCAAAAATCTGAAGTGTTTTTTAAAAAGTCATATCTTCGCAGATTCATTTCAATATTTGGCAAAACCAATACAATATTGTAAAGTTTAAAAATAAAATAAAATTTAAAAAATAATAAAAAAAGGAAAAAAAATAAAAAGTCATATCTTCATAAACAAGTATCCTACTTAAAACTGTACTTAATTCAGATTGAAATGGAGAACCTAATAGTGAAGGCATAATTCTAATAAGAAGAGATTTAGCCAAAGCTGCCTGAGAAACCTGAGCTCCCCACTGCAGGCCGAGGAGACAGTGGCCTGGCAGTCACTCACGTCTGTAACATGTAGCTCTGTACATGTTCTATAACTCTGTACTCTGTTCTGTAATATGGGTACCCTTCTGAGTAAATGTATCAGGAAGAGATGGAATCAAGAAAGTCAAGGGCAGGGAGAGACTGGCCTTTCTGCCACACCCGCCCCCCATTTCTCTAACAGCTCTCATTCATGCCACTGCCGTCACACTGGCCTCTGTGCCAACCCAGCACCCACTAGGCACCCTGCTGTTCTCCACCCCCCACCCTAGGATCTGCCTCCCCACTTCTTCAGGACTTTCCTCAAATGCTGCAATTCCCTCTATGGCCTTCCCTTACAGACCATGCTATGTAAAATGGTATTACCTAGTACCTTTCGCCTGTTGCAAAACTCCCTACTTCTGCTTTACTTTGCCCCACACAATCAGATTCACATTTCGTTATCTGCTCACTGTCTCCCACCACTACAAAGACCCCTAAGGACAGAGGTTTTCCATTCATTCACTGCTGCAGCCCAAGCACCTGTGACTAATAATACACCATAAACCTGTGTTGGCTGACCGAACATAGAAACCAGTAACAAAGCACTGACAGAAAGATTAAGGGGAATTCAGACCAGAGGGGAACCTCATCATGAACAACAGAAGAATCCATAAGTTACCTTCCAGTGCGCTGCAATTCCTCACAATCTGCATGTCCTCCTCCTCCATGGCCTCCATCATGGGGCGTGTCCCCATTCATCTGAACATTCTCTCCACCTGAGTACATATTCTTTCTAATCAAGACAACAGAGCCCAAGAGAAGATTAGTTTTATTTTATTCACCTGCCTCTTAGCTACATCATGCACTAACTAATGAAGAGATGGACCAAAAACCCTTTGGGAGAAAGATTATTATTTCCTGCCACCATCCTGTGTGTGCTTAATAGCTCATTGGTGTCTGACTCGTCGCGACCTCGTGGGCTGTAGGTTCCTCTGCCCATGGGGATTCTCTAGGCAAGAATACTGGCATCAGTTGCCGTGCCCTTCTCCAGGGGATCTTCCCAACTGAGGGATCAAACCCAGGTCTCGCACATTTCAGGCAGATTCTTTACCAGGGAAGCAGACAACTTTAAAGTGTTCTAGTTAGAGCCAAAAAAAATGAGTAGATGAATAAAAAGTTGAATGAACTGTATGTTGTATGAAAGGGAAATTGTTTCATCTGGAAGACCACAGATTTCTAGAAAATGGCTTCCCCTCAATTATCTCACCCAATTTCTTAACCTCTTAAATCTACAGGGAGCCACCTTGAGTAAACTGATCTTTCCACCTATAAAGGGGTCCCAGAAACATCCCAAAAGAATCTCTACAGTGTATTCCAATATCATAATCTGAGATCTTTAATTTGTAATCACTGAAGAATATCACCACATGCTCATTTTCCAGTGTCAACCAAATGTCAAACGAAGGCACATGTGTGATTCATTTGCCACAACACCTCAAGTTTAATGGAAATCTGTCAATATTAAGGCACTAGACAGAACCTCTTCTCCTTCTCAAAGATTAAAACTCCCAATGGCCTGATCGTTTTACCTTTTGTCAGACGATGGAAGACTCTTAGGAGGCTCTATCCTGATCGCTGGATCCCATTCTCCAGGTGGAAGGACAATGACTTCGTCTAGGAACTCATCTATGCCAGCAATCAGGTCCTGCCTATCTTTCGCTTTATAAGCAATGTCATGGAACACCTAAAGAATAAGAAGAGATGTGCTGATCCAACAAAAGAACTCTCCACACGCCTCAGATGTTAAGGCTGAAGAATGCAATCCATAATCTACTTTAACATTACTGTGACCATAGCCTCCTATTTCCTACTATTCAGCTTAATCTAAAATATTTCAGTATCCAGATTATGAACCCAAAGAATATAGGTAGAGGCATGAGAAAACAGCTGTGCTTCTTTTATATGATTTTTTCCTAACAATACCATAAAATAGCATTGCCTTTCATCTCCCACTGGTATGTACTATTACTGATATGGTTGCTATGGAAGCCAGATGAAAATAGTTTAGAGAAATACACAATCACTCCCTGAAATAAAAACTACTGGGCCAAACCACTGCTTCTAATTCAAGAAGGAAAAGTTCAAACTGAGTGTTAAGACTGGTTAAAACTCAAATTCTGCAGCTCTCAAACACACAAATAATTTGAGTTAAAGCAAAGGGGTTTTAAGTAGGTGATCATCTGTCTGTGTTTTAGGAAGCCAATAACCAAACCATCCAAGGTAGCAAATGTGTATCATACTCTTTGTCCATCATTTCATTCTTCTAACCTGCCTGATAATCTGAAAGTCCTTTATACATAACCCAAGCCTTTCATACCTTGTAAGTCAAATTCTTTAGTCTCCAGCAAGGAAGATGGGCCCTGTTTGATACCTTTGGCTTTTCTTAAAGATTGCTATGTCTTTTCTCCTCAGTAGAATGTGTAAAAGCTATCAAACAGCACATAATGGTGTGGGGGTTTGGGGGTTTAGGGGAGGTCATTCAAAGCGTAGGCATAACATCTGCAGTGGACATAACTGGCTACAGCCTTATTTTCTCTTGCTACCTCCCACTATGGAGGCTGGAAAGTCAGTATCTTTCTTAGCCTAGCCTGCAGGTAAGGATGGGCAGTTCTGACTCATGAGATTAGAAAAAAATAAAAAACAATGTGTGGGAGGAGCATTAAAATACTAGTTCAGAAAGAAAGACACAGCTAATATTCCCTGCCTCCTCCTTCTTGCTTTGCTATAGATGGTGTGAATGGAGTTGACAGCAGCAGCCACCTTAAGACCACAAAGCAAGAGCCTTGGCCCTTGATTTACCATTAAGCAGTTAAGTTTAACCAACTCCAGCAACTACTTACCTCCAAATTTCCTAATATGTGTGCAAAACAAACCCTAAATTGTTTAAGCCACAATAAGTCAGATTTTCTGTCATTTGCAGCCTAAAGCATTTCTTTTTCTTTTTTGCCTAAAGCATTTCTAATCAATACATCTTAGGGTGAAGAATTAAGAAATTGTAAATATGCAGAAATAAATAAAAGAACTCACTGAGATGCTTAGTTGCCTCAAAGGAAAAAAACAGCACTGCTATTCATCAGTGTTCCCAAATTAAGTAACCATCTGAGTAATCACAAATAGAACTGCCATAACTAAATGCTCTATTCTCCACTCAACACATGGAGAAGCTAACATATCAAGCAATGAAGCAAAAACAAAACATTCGGCAAAATAGCAAGCTAGAAAGGCATAAAAGCAGAAATCAGTGATCCTATATTCTAATAGTATTTCTCCTACTATGAGACTAGTTCGGAGTTTCAACATGTCTAAGGTGTGTGTAGTGACGTCAAACTGTTATGAGAATACAGTCATAATTCCAAAGTGCTAGATACTTTGCAGAATGGTTGCTAATGCATTTTAGTATATGCATCATTCCTTCCCACAAGATAAGAAAACCACAAAAACAGGTACTTTCTGATACCTAAGGGAAAATGCATTTTACTATGCATTATTTTATAAAACCCACTTCTGAAACAAAACACTTGAATTTGCAGGATGAATATATTAAACATTTTAAGAGATTATGTTAATACAGTGACTTGAACCTTTTAAATAATATTTAACATACTTCAGTTAGCAGAACTGCAAATGTTTAGAGAAAGGAAAATATGACTTATTCTAACATAAAATTTATTTTTTGAAAACTATTAAAAGCAGTTGTCAGCTCATTTGCACAAATGACTGTACCTCATGTTTTAAAGAAGGTTGGTAACTACATAATTCTAATTGAAGAAATTGTGACAGCCAACTCACAGTATGAGAACAAAGAATGACATTCACAGATCACCATCTTCCCGATTCCCTACCTCATCAGACATCAAGGTGGCAATGGCTCTGCCGATCTCATGGTAGGACTTGGCTTTCCCCTTAGGACCTAAGAGAATGAATAAGAACCTATTGGGAGAGGAAAGAAGCAAAGGCTGTAACACATATTTCATCAAACTCAATACACATAACACTGAGACATGTTTAACCCTAATTCATAAAAAGGTTAGGTCTAGAATTCATCTTTAAAACAAAGGTCATAGTCTTGGTAATATGAAAGGCACTCTTCCACACTATTGTGAAACACAAATTGTTGTTCATTTTGTTTGGAAGCAAGGGAGAATTGAGCAAGGGACCCTAAAAAGCTTCTTCATGAAGAAGGAAAGGTTCACTATATGAGTAAGTCTTTCTTTTCTAAACTTTCTTTTCTTTCTCTTTCTTCTGACTTTTCAGAATCTTTGGAGAAAACCCATTAAACACAATAACTAGAAAGACTTAGCACATCTTCTGATTTTTCTGACTTTTCTTCACCCAATATTGATGGTGACAAATGATCCTCTCCATATTTTAAAGAAATAGTTCTACTCAGAAGTGGCTGGGAGTCAGCAAAATCCAACCCCTCTACAATAAGCCACATGCTGACAACCAAAGTAAAGAAGGAAAAATTTGAGAGAAATTAAATATAAAACATCATTCACAGTTAAAATTCTTTTACAGGATTCCTCATTTTCTTTTCCAAACTTGTTTTCTTGATAATGCACTGTTCCACAGTAGTTAGCTCCTGAAACTTGCAATAATGGGCTTATCTCCACTCAAGTTCACCCCTTATCATGTTGGAAGGACTCCCTCACTGATCACAAGGGCAAAGATGCAACTCTCAACTGGGGAGCAGGAAGTATATGAATTCAAAAACAGACAAAAGGCAATACTAGACAAATCCCTGCCTTGCTTATTTATGATCATATCTTACCTAACATGGAGATAATGAGGACAATAAAAATGATCACATGCTATGGTTGCCCAGCTTTCTAAAGCTTACAAAGCATTTCACACTCACATATCATTTAAACTCCTACTATCCTTTGCTATAAGGACACGCATCTTACTCCCATTTAATGGTGAAGAAACCTAGGCTCAAGGAAGGTAATGGATGGGCTCAAAGACTGTCACCAGTGAACGACAGTAGATGGCTGGATGGCATCATGGACTCAATGAATATGAGTTTGAGCAAGCTCTGGGATGTAGTAAAGCACAGGAGGCCTGGTGTGCTGCAGTCCATGGGGTCACAAAGAGTTGGACATGACTAAGCAACTGAACAACAAGACAGATAGGACTTTTTACCTCTTGTTTTTTCCCAGCACACAATTCTGCTTAATAATACCTGTGCAACCTATACACCAGAGAAAGCTATCCAACTATCACTTCCATAGGCCACTCTGGGGGAAAGATGTTGTGAAACTTAGCTAGGGACAAGAAAGTTTAAGAAAGATCTTATGAAACCATGAATGGCTTAGGACTTTTGTTGGTAAAATTTTCTTTTTTACTAATTTATTTATATTTTTTTGTTGTTTAAGAAAGGGCTATTGATAGCCAACACTCTTCAAGGTATTAGGGTCTGTTCTCAAATGCCCTTGAATAGATAATTCCATTTTTCATCATAAAATTTAATCTAAAGAGTAAAGAAAAAAAACAAATTGAGAATGTAAGAAGGTAAATCTGAATGTCTGAATCCTCAGAGTTTATACCAGAATAACCATAAAACCACTCAGTAGTTATTTGCTTAGAAACCAGTTCTGGAGTGGAGCGGTGCACTCGCTTTCAAGTGTTATCACAGTAGATGAAATGGGCAAAAGCAATCAGCAGGCACGAAAGTCATTCAAGTATGAAGGAAGTCATTATTAGAACTGGGTTTTAATTCTTCTAACTAGAACTTGCCTTTTTCTGAAGCTGAACCTAAATTATACACCACCACATACAGTATTATCAAGAGCTTTTTTTATTGACAGAAAAGTACAATGCACTTTTCTGAAGGGATGGCTCACTGAATGAGTGCAACACCTGAAAAAAACATTTAACAAATAAAGTAAAATGCAAATCTCATTAAGAAACACATATAGTACTTTTCGTATGTCCCAATTCTATTTACTTGTCTACCAAGGGCCAGCTGCCAGGCAGGACGATAGGGCACAGCTTTAGACAGAAGTGGCCAATGTGGTACAGCAAGAGAGCATATGTAACACCTGGATGCTTTACTTAATACATTTTAAAACAATGTATTTCCTTTGCCTGTCGTTTTTTATTATTTCAGGCTTCCCAGATGGCAGTGGTAAAGAATCCATCTGTCAATGCAGGAGACTCAAGAGACACAGGTTTGATCCCTGGGTCGGGAAGATCCCCTGGAGAAGGAAATGGCAACCCACTCCAATATTCTTGCCAGGAGAACCCCGTGAACAGAGGAGCCTGATGGGCTACAGTCCAAAGGGTCTCAAAGAGTCAGACACAACTGAGCATCTGAGCACATCCAAATATTAGCATCTAAGCACTACACAATATCTAACCCTTTCCAGAATCACTGTCTACATCTTCCTACCTCTCCCTAGTATCTGCATCATGATTATTTTACATTTATAAATACACACTATGGAAATGCACATTTATCAACTGACACGTGAATTAATTATCAGGTTGACTATATGGCAACAAAGCCAAAATAGTGGCTTATTAGAAAGTGCAGAAAATGCTCTCAGTCATTAATAGTTCTCAAATAAATTCTGGCAGACAATGGGCCGCTGGTCCAAGGGATAACAGAGTAGTGGATCCTCCACCTTAAATCCTATGAGATGAGGGCATACATTTTCTACAAATATTTACTCTGCTCTTTACTAAACAGCACCAAAGAAGAAATGGCAGTAACAGACCAGTGGTGACCATAAAAAAACCACTTATCATAGTAGCAAACCCAGTATATGAGAGCTACAGTGTTTTCATTAAGTTAGGCATAAACGTACAATTCCTCTTTCCTGAGTAATGTGATTTTTATTAAAACATATATATATATATAAAACATATATATATATATTACAGATCATTTGGAGAAGACTCTTGAGAGTCCCTTGGACTGCAAGGAGATCCAACCAGTCCATTCTGAAGGAGATCAGCCCTGGGATTTCTTTGGAAGGAATGATGCTAAAGCTGAAACTCCAGTACTTTGGCTATCTGATGCGAAGAGTTGATTCATTGGAAAAGACTCTGATGCTGGGAGGGATTGGGGGCAGGAGGAGAAGGGGACGACAGAGGATGAGATGGCTGGATGGCATCGCTGAGTCGATGGACGTGAGTCTGAGTGAACTCCGGGAGTTGGTGATGGACAGGGAGGCCTAGCGTGCTGCAATTCATGGGGTCGCAAGGAGTCGGACATGACTGACTGACTGATCTGAGATATATATATATATATAAAGTATAAAGAAAATATCAAGTGCCAAATAGAAATAAAAAGTTACGTATCAGTTAAAATTTTCACATTACTTCAGTCAGGAACACTGAGTAAATCCATTTTCTTAAAATGCATAGAGAGGAACTCTGGACACCCACAAGTAGCAGGAAACATCACCTCAGGTCGAGAATTTCATCGGTAGGGAAGCAGACCCCTAGGAAGACTGTAATTGGAAGTGCACTATTGAAATGGAGATGAGAGATCTGGGAAAACTAACAACACAGAACAACTTATCGAGCTGAAGTTCCCTCTGTCCGAAACATGTTCTCTCCTCTTTAACCCTCCAAGAAGCAAAAGCTGTTACAACTTTTATGACAGAAGTCCATCTTGCCAAACTCGGCTTTTATAACATACTGAAAACTTTCATGACTCAAGTGGTTGTTTTTGTTTTTGTCAATGGACAGATGTTATTTTTAACCAAAAGCCTTTTTTATTAACGAATTAGAGTAAATATTACATTTGTGTGGTTGAAAGGGCACAGCCCATATTGCTGGCTCAGGGGAAATAATTTATGTTGCTGAGTTCTTTGTATTTGCTTATAAGTAGACACAAGTCACAGAATTTATAATAGTGCCTGGCTGTCTCGAGAATCTTCATGAGGCCCTTCCACTCTGATGTGCTCACTTTTCCATGTAACTAATCGTGCCTGGTGGAGAAGGTGATGGCACCCCACTCCAGTACTCTTGCCTGGAAAATCCCATGGACGGAGGAGCCTGGTAGGCTGCAGTCCATGGGGTCGCGAAGAGTCGGACACGACTGAGCGACTTCCTTTTCACTTATCACTTTCATGCATTGGAGAAGGAAATGGCAACCCACTCCAGTGTTCTTGCCTGGAGAATTCCAGGGACAGAGGAGCCTGGTGGGCTTCTGTCTATGGGGTTGCACAGAGTCAGACACGACTGAAGCAACTTAGCAGCAGCAGCAGCAGCAGCAGCAATCGTGCCTGTGGAGAATGCCTCTAGCATTCACCACAACAAAAATCAGTACCAGATGATCTGCATCCAGAACCAACGGACTATATTCATATTCACAAAATAATTATAGGCAGAAATAGAGCATAATATCAGAAAAAGAGCCAGCCTTCCTAAACCTCTCCATCTTTTCCGAGATGTGCACCCCTCCTCCTTCCTGATATATCACAGCCATTCTAAAATAAACTCAGCATGTACCAATTCCTTACTCCCTTTTTTTCAAACAACAGTGAATCAAATAACCCATTATTCATATTTAGTGGCTTTGGAAAATGTGGCTAAACTGTAGCTTCCTCAATAAATTCATAAGGACCACAAACCCATCATAACCAACCATGTTGCACATAGTAAACAGCAGTGAGCCACTGGAAGACTGTTACACAAGACAGAACTGAACTAGCAAGACCTCCATCCCAAGTCCTCTACTAGAATTTTTATGGTTTTGACAATTAGGGACAAAGAACTGCTTTCAGGCAGATCATTATTTATAACAAAATAGACATTAACTAAGGGTGACACAAAGGGGTAAACATTCTAATTTTATAGAGGGCTGCTGCTGCAAGCTCCCTTTATAATTATTTGCCTCAGATGTGAAAATCAAGGTAAGAAAAGCACAGATTCATCAAGGGCTTTGATTAGTCTTCATGGGAAAACCCTAAAGCATTTTTTTGCAATCCATTCTAGGAGTCTTCTTAGATTTTCCCTAAGAGCCTGGCTTCAGAGTCAGAAATCTGCACTGACAGTACGTCATCCATGTGGCTCCATCTCTGAACTATAAAATGGGAATTATATTCATCTCCATGTGGCCCATAAATATGACTGAGTGGCAGCCTTAATGGAACAGATGTAAGATAATAGCAAAGCAAAGTGCCTGTTAAGACACTAAGAAAATCATAAACATACCCGACTAAGTCACCAAAGAACAGAGTTCATCTGCTTTCACATGGATGACAAGAAGGTCCTCTATGTAGAAAGCATCTACCCAGTCTGTAGGAATCCAGATGCAAACAGAAAGCTAAACTAGATCAAGCAAAGAGCAGAGTGGATAGAGAAATTCGTGAACTCTATACAAACAGAGTGGCTATAATCATATTTCCTAAAAGATGCATGCTAGTAATGCTATTTATTGTAAATAGTAAGAATAATAATAATAAGTAAAAGAGTCTGCCTTCCACCTTCAAAAGGAAAGGAAAAATGGAAAAATTTTTCAAAAGAAAAAATGACCGTCATTACAAGATGTGCACAGAAACAGATTTCTCAGGTTTCTGTGCAGGATAGCGGGGTGGCATGCATGTTAAAGCACACAGCTGAGTGCAGAGACATCCTCCACAATGACCACCACGCTCCTTGTGGGATTTCCTTTATTAGATTTCACAGGATGCAGCCACTGTAAGTGGCCCTGTATTACTCACACACAAAGAAGCTAATGAGACTCTCTTCTCAGTGATTACAGCTTGCCCTGGTTCAGAGAATAGCAAATGGATAAAACTATTTCCTGGAAAAATGTTAACATGCTAGGATATATTATTCAGATTACTGCCCTGAAATAGCTTTATGAATTGAAGCATTATTGAATTATATTCCCTTGAATAGACTGGGCTCCTTTTCTCAATTCAAATAATGCTTGATTTTACCTCTAGACTAGTACCACTGTCCAGGACAGAAAAACATGAGCCGGACAGGAGCAGATGATAAGAGGGGCTCCAAAATGGTCATGACTTGCTACTCAATGATCTTGTGTTATTGTTTAAATAAAAAACCTCTTAAAATATTTTAATTTGTAGCTTCTAGAGAAAAAGAATAAAAAATGAAAAAGAGCAACTGAACACTTCTTGGCATGTCTTTTTCTTTCAAGCTCCAGAAAAGTTGGTCCAAAGAGACATAAATAAAACCAAAGGGACATGCAAGCTGGAGTTCGGCCATGACTGAGTCAGCTAGCTGTTCGCCAGGTGATTGCTCAGATGGACCTGCAAGGCTCTGCTGGAATGTTTTCAAGCAAAAAGCTAAGTTATAGAAAACACAAATCATCATAATCCCATTAACTGAATAAGCTGTAACTATCCCCTTTCCTCTGCTATTTGTCCAACGACTGCTTATATTATTCCTATATTGTAATATGACAAGTATTCTCCCTGTTGTTAGTGTCTAAGAAATAGAAAAATGGGATAAAAATAGCAGCGTAAAAAAGAATGGCCTGTAATGTATAGAATGGAAGGCCATAAG
This sequence comes from Bison bison bison, assembly GCF_000754665.1. NCBI lineage: Eukaryota > Metazoa > Chordata > Mammalia > Artiodactyla > Bovidae > Bison > Bison bison. The sequence goes on from NW_011494682.1 coordinate 1,669,801, forward strand.
GAAATGTTCTCCTAATTTTCCTCCTGAATTAGCTCAAAACAAATCTTGAGCCCCTTATCTTGTTGGTTTACCTTGCTCAGATCATCTGAGACCACTGGAAATCCATAGCCTCTCCTGCTCACCTGGCGAAACCTACAGAAAAGTTCCCTGCCCTTGCTCTGGGCACTCCCCCAAAAAAGGCCCCATTTTATAACAATTTTCTAATGTCAACCTGAAGATTATAGACTTCTCTTTAACCTATTCCTAAGTACAAGTTTATTTGAAGCATTAGCTTCTATTTACCTACTACACTTGACATAAAAGTCAAGCTTCCTAGCTCTTCTACTGGGCTCAGTTACAGAGAGAAATAAAAAAGGATGACTTCTAAGGTACTGTGCAGTATAAGTACATGATTGTAATAACAGTAGTATACGTTCTTTTAAAATAAAACTTTATGAGTCCTAACACATAACAGTAAAATACACAAATTTAAGTGTACAACTTAATGATTTTTACTTTTGTGCATATATATAATAAACACATATTGCTATTTAGTCACTCAGTCATGTCCAACTCTTTTGGGACCCCATGGACTGTAGCCTACCGGGGTCCTTTGTCCACATTCTCCAGGCAAGAGTACTGGAGTGGATTCCCATTTCCTTCTCCAGGGGATCTTCCTGATCCAGGGATCAAATCTGCATCTCCTGCACTGGCAGGAGGATTCTTTACCACTGAGTCAAATCACATATATACATGTCTAAATATGTACACATAGACACATTTACATATATTGATATATATAATGTGTATATGTATGTATGAACATACCCACTATCAATTTTCTAATCAAACAGAGAACAAATGAAAATGACTCAGACCTCTGAACCATTTACCATCTATATGATCTTGTAGAAGTTACTTAAACTCTCAAACTGTTTCTTCATCTATAAAATCCCTTATAGTTTATACTTTAAAAATTATTATGAGTATTAAATAGGCTAATCCATCAGAAACTATTCCATAGTCCAATTAATTATTATAATCATTATTACTACTATACATGTGCCAAGTCAACCGAGAGCATGAAAGTCAGACTGAACCGTTATTTCAAGTTAAACCTTTCCAACATGCTTGCTTTGGGTGAACCCTCATCCTATTGGCTCTCTAGCCTGAGCGGGAGGAGTTTTCCCTATGACCACACGGGACCCCAGTGAGTCAGGGAGCAGCTTACCTTGTGGGCACAGGGACCTCAGTCAGGGCACCCAGCATGACTGCCTGCTGCAGCCGAACAAAAGCAATGAAAGGAGAATCCAAGAAGTCTACCTCGCCAACAAGCACGTTGGAAGCTTCTGCATCACGTGGCAGTTTTTTCATGAACTTATTCTTCAGCTGCATGGGAAGAGCCAAGAAGACACAACTTATTTCCAGAGAAGGGAACTCAAAGAAATTTCTTTATGAGTCTACGTGCACCAGGCAGGCCCTAGCTAGCCATTCTTCTATTATGTCTAACCATTCTATTATATAAGTTTTTCTCTGTATTTTGGATGCAAAAACATTATGTGTACAGCCATGTGGTTTACATATAAAACAATATTTACATACGTATCAATTCATTAACTTATTCAACTCAATAAACATGAGTTTAAGAGTCTCCTTGGAGCCAGGAACTGATCTAAGCCCTGATGATAAGGGATGTGTCAACTAATGACATGGCCTTCTTGAGCTCATATTCCAGCAGGGGAGAAGTAAAATAGAATTTAAAGTAGTGATAAGTGTTGAGAAAAAAAAGTAAGACATGTAAGAGGATACGTCTTTAGACAAGGAGGTCAGGGAAGGCCTCTGAAGCAGCACGTTTGACACTGGGGTAAGGGGACAAGCCAAGAAAAGATCTGGGCAAAGAAAATTCTAGGCAAAGAAAAGAGAAAGTCCAAAGCCTCTGAGCCAGGCAAGAGCTAGGCAGTTACAGCAACAGCAGGTGGCCAAGTGTGTGGGAGCAGATGGAGCACAGGAGAGAAAACGGCAGCAGATGAAGTTGCAGACGTGAGGGGGGCCAGCAGGTGAGGGTCTTGAAGGCACAGTAAGGAGTTTCAGATGTTTCAAACAGAACTTACCCACTAAAGAAAAGTCCATGGAAAGGTGGAGTAGAAAGACCTAAATTTAGGAGATATCACCATGTAATCAGGATTTAAGACCATGTGATAGGATGATACAACCTCGGGTGTTAGTGTAGACAGAGGAAAGGGCTGTCCATTGACCCTTAACATCTGCCCACTGACCCTAAACCCTGGGGTACCTAACCTTTTATAGGAATGGAAGCAGATATTGGCAGAGGACACTGAAAAAGAGCAGCCTGTGAGGTAGGAATAGAAGCAGGCCTTCACCAACCAGGACTTTAGGTGAAGAAAGGGAACAATGAAGAGAGGATTATCTGCTTCAGTGTCAAAGGATGCTGGAAGTTCAAATAAGATGAAAAGTAATAAAGGACTAATGATGGGACCTGGACCACGAGGGAAGTCCCAGTGGTCTTATGGGAGACTCCATACTCCCAGTGCAAGGGTCTTGGGTTCAATCCCTGGTCAGGGAACTAGATCTCACATGTGGCAACTAAGAGTTGGCATGCTGCAGCTATAAAAAGAATCACAGCTAAAAAGATCCCACATGCTACAACCAAAAGACCCAGAACAGCCAAATTATTAAAAAATTGTTTTTTAAAAGAAAGTAAAGACCAATGAATTTGACAAGATGGAAGGGGTGGATGATCTATACAAGAGCGGACACCAGGCTACCCAGTAAAGAATAAGATGTGAAAAAATGGAGACAGGGAGTAGAGAGAATTCTTTTGCAAAATGTTGCTACCAAGAAAAGCCAAGAATTAAGGAGGTAGATGAAGAAAGGGATAAAATGGAGATTTTCCATGGGGAATATGATCACAATTTGGAATGTTCATGAAGATGATCTAGTAAAGACAGATTACTACCGTAGGAGAAATGGGCATAACTGCAAATCAGCTCAAGCAATCTTGAACTATTGAGAAGAGAGATATCCATGCATAGCTAGAGGGATTAAATCCAGATGGAACACAACTCATCCATTCTAACCAGGCAAGGCAGACTCTAGGTACAGTCGGGGGTGATCTGGGAAGTCTGTGGGGTGAAGATGATTCCAAGGACTTACATTTTTTCAGGGAAATATGAATGACCTGATGGTGAGGAGGAGGAAGACGGACGTACATGGGAGCTTGAGGAGAAAGGTAAAGGTATAAAGTGCTTTTCATGGAGAGTAAAGGTTACCTTTGCCAACAAAGGTCTGTTTAGTCAAGGCTATGGTTTTTCCAGTGGTCATGTATGGATGTGAGAGTTGGACTATAAAGAAAGCTGAGCACTGAAGAATTGATGCTTTTGAACTGTGGTGTTGGAGAAGACTCTTGAGAGTCCCTTGGATTGCAAGGAGATCCAACCAGTCCATCCTAAAGGAGATCAGTCCTGGGTGTTGATTGGAAGGACTGATGTTGAAGCTGAAACTCCAATTCTTTGGCCACCTGATGCAAAGAACTGACTCATTTGAGAAGACGCTGATGTTGGGAAAGATTGAAGGCAGGAGGAGAAGGGGACGACAGAGGATGAGATGGTTGGATGGCATCACTGACTCAACAGACATGAGTTTGGGTAAACTCTGGGAGTTGGTGACGGAGAGGGATGCCTGGCGTGCTGCGGTCCATGGGGTTGCAAAGAGTTGGATACGACTGAGCGACTGAACTGAACTGAATTGAAAGGCTGCCTAACAGTCACTTTGAAAACTTATCCTGTAGATGTTATTCCTTCATTCCCCCTCCCAACCCAGCTCCCACTTAGAACAGGCTTGTTCAAGTATCCTACCATGAGTGGGAAACGTCTCCCAACAGCTCAAGGAAAACATCTCAACAATCACAACAAGAAAGAGATAAGAATTTTGCAAGAAGATTTCTGATATACACATCTCACCAATATGAATGTCTCCCCACTTAAGTTAAAAGTTACCAGTGAACTTTTTTCTGCCACGGGTTATCACCTATATGGGAAGTGGGAGGCATGGCCCAATTTTCCCCAGTAATGAAAAATTACAGTAGAGTTTTATTTTCTATTTCCATATAAATAGTTCTCAATAAGGGAGAATAAGTGCCATGAAAACTGATCCCCAAAACCATCACCTTCAGTAGCATTTTAACAAGATTCTTGCCTTTGGAACTTCATACAAGAAGAAAACTGAGAGGCAAAAAAAAAAGAAGGAAGTTGGAACTAATAATTTAGTGGAAACCAAAAAAAACCCACAAAGGCAAGGTATATATTTTTGGATGTTAGAAACACGACTACTTCCAGCAGTAAAAGACTTTTCCAAAGTTTATACCATTAATCCTTCAAGCAATACTAATATTTCCAAAAAGTCTGTTTATTTCTACACATACGAAAAGAGCAGCCATGGGAATAGTCTAAAACCATCAAATTGTTATTATAGTCAAAGGAAGCTGCAGTAATGAATTGCTCTGTGTAACATGGAGTAGAGTTTGGGATATGGTCAAGTGACCCAAAGGCATAATGAAATACCACTGCTAGAGTAATCTTCTTCCGACTCTTTCCAGAGAGAGCTCCCATTACCAACACAGGCCATGAAGCTCTATAATCATCTGATTGTACTTGCCATTCTCTCCAGCACTCTTTGCTGTCGTTAGGTAGGTAATCTGATCATAATCTCCTGTTTTAGGTACTTAGCCTCCCACGCTTAGGACCAAAAACTGTCCTTTCCTCATTTCTACCTTTTCTAAACCTCCTTCAGAGTTCAGAACAAGCCTTTTCACTCTCTCAGCACTGCTCCTAGGGAACTCCAGAAGCACTCATTTGTTTTTTTAAATTTTTTAAATTGGAGTATAATTGCTTTACAATGTTGTGTTTCTGCTGTACAACAACGTCAATCAGCTATGTGTATACATAAATCCCCTCCTTCTTGAGCCTCCCTTATAACCCCCCATTCCATCTGTCTAGGTCATCACAGAACACTGAGCTGAGCTCCCTGTACTGCACAGCAGCTGCCCACTGGCTGTCTGTTTCACACATGTAGTGTATATACGTCAATCCTACTCTCTCAATTTGTCCCAGAAGCATTCATTTTGGAATCATGCTTTTGCCAAGGCTGAAGTCTTTGCTCTTAGCTCCCTGAGGGTTAGAACAGTTTATCCCACACAGAACTGATTGCTTCCTTTGCAACATAATTCAGCTGTCGTAAATATTTTGAATGGAAGGAATGAGCTCTGCAGCATTTACAGTCAGACCATAAGAACATTAAATGCCCAGGAAAGTTCAAGAGGTTTTAGAGGCCCATTCTAGAACATACTAACTGTCTGGATCTATCACTAAGCAACTACTGACTCACAGAACATGTAGAACATCCCACAGTTATATTCTTCCACAAAATGTTTTACTTGTATGGTACCTTTACTAAGATGACTACACCATTTTGGAAAAATTGAAGCATGTTTTTAAAGCTAGAGGAACTGCATTCTATGTGCTCAGAAGAGAAGTAGTTATAAAGATATATTCTTTGAGATCAGCAAATCTCACACTGTGTTTGTAGGACACTAGTGTTCTTGAAGAAATTAGTAGCTATTCCAAAATAAAAATGTGTGGTGCCTGAGTTGCCCTGGAATTTAGTCCTCAGATGACTCTCTTCTCTACACACATTCCTGGGTGATCTCGACAAGCCCCCTGCCTTTAAATTCCATCTGTGTCCTGATGGCTCACAGATCTATGGGCTTTCCTGGTGACTCAGATGGTTAAGAATCTGCCTGCAATGCAAGAGACCCAGGTTCAATCCCTGGCTAGGGAAGATCCCCTGGAGAAGGGACCCACTCCAGTGTTCTTGCCTGGAGAATTTCATGGACAGAGGAGCCCGGCAGGCTACAGTCCATGGGGTCACAAAGAGTTGAACATATTTACTTCAGCCAGGACCTCTTACCTGAAGTCCAGTTCTATTACATCTATCCTCAAAAGTCTTAACAGGCATTGCAAATTTTACAAATCCAAAACCAAGCCCCCCTCCCAAGAGTCCCCTCAAACTAGCTCATCCTGGGGTCTTGCTCATCTGGTTCATGGCAGCTCCATTTTTCCAATGCCCAGGCCCAGACCTTGCTGTCATCTTCCACACTCTCCTCCTCTCACACCCCATGTCCATTCTACCAGTGAATCCTGTTGGACCCACCATCAGGGATGTCCAACCATTTCTCACCATCTTCACTGCCACCACCCTGGGCCACATTACAAGCACCTCCCTCCTGGGTATGGCATTGGTCTCCCAGCTGGATCGTTTGCTTCTGCCCTTGCCCCCTGCCCTGCTCCCGTCTGTTCACCAAAGCAGCCAGGGCAATCAAATCAGGAGTCAGATAAAACCTCTGTTGGTCCCCATTTCACTGAGAAGGCAATCTTATTATGACAAGCCACAACTCCAGCATCATCGGGCTTCCCATCAGCTCCCTGACCTCGTTTCCAGCTGCTTTTTCCCAGTCTTCTTCAGACCCACCATCCCAGGGGCCAAACCTTCCCTCTGACACACCAGGCACACTCTTCCCTCAGGGCCTTCACATCTGCTGGTGTCTGAATCGAACGTCTGCAGGGCTCCCTTCCTCACTTCCTTCAGATCTTTACTTATGTTATTTCTCAACACTGAGACCTTCCCTGGCCACATTTGTTAAAATTTCCACCTCCCTTTCCCCACAGGTTCTTCTTACTCCTCTGTCCTACGTTATGTTTTTCTTTGTACTTATTATAGTCAAACATGCTACAGTTTTTACTTATCTTCCTTATTATCTGCCTCCTCACTAGAATGTATGTTCCCTAATAGAAGGATAATATCCATCTCTTTTGTTCAGTGTTACATCCTTAATGCCTAGAAGAAAAGATGAAAATAAATGTTTGTTCAGTGAATGAATGGTGGTTATTATTTCTGCTCTTCCCAATAAGCTTTCCTAACTCTTCTCTTAAAGCAGTGGTTTCTGGGCATCCCACCACCACCCAGGCCATCTAAGTGGACAAACGCCTAGATAGGACTCATCTTAGTAAACTCCCCTACTGATAACAGTGGCTGGTCCAAAGGACGGATGCACCACCTACACAGGGACCAAAACATTTTGGAAAATTAACATTCAAATAAATGTGTAAAAATCAATGTTTCCCTTTCACCTAAGGTTATTACCCTCTTTGCTGGAAGGGCCTGTCACAGGATTGTCCACACTAGGAGAGAATGAGGTCAACGGCCAAAATGAAACACAAAACCAGGAGAGAAAAATGGATGAAAAGAGAGATTGCTTAGTCCCCAGCCTCAGGCCCTGAGGTCCTGTAGCCTCTCCATTCTGTGAACTCATCAAGAATTATTACTAGTTATATAAGCCAGAAAATTCCACTTGGGGCTTAAATTAATTTGAGGTGATTTCTTTCTACTGCAGTCGAGACCCTTCACAAAAAAGTGCTTTTGTCAAATAAATTTGAGGAGTACCAGGTCAGACAGAATTAAATAAGTTTCTATGCTATACACTCTGTTAGAGCTTTGACTAGGCATGTATGCCAAAGAATGCTTTATCTCCCACTCGGAGATAAATAAGGCACATTTTGATATGAAAACAGATTTTAAAATGCTGTTTGGGACAGAAATTTTCTCATCTCCCATTTAATCCTACTCTCAGCTCCATTTAATTCTCTTTAAATTTAACGGGTGCCTCAAATGTTCAAGGCCTGATGTGGGCACTGCAAGGAACAGACAGACTCTGCTCGCCTAAAGTTTAAAATCCAATGAAGAGAAGCAAATACAGAAATAGATCTAATGAAACAAGACACATACAGATAATATGAAAGGTATATTGTTCAATGGAGGTCACAATATATAGCAATAGAGTTCAAGGAGACTTCATCCATGAATCAAAGTTTACAGATTCCTCTCATAAAGGTTGCTCATCAAATATTGATTCATATAGGTTCCCTTTTGCAATACCTCGACAATACCTGATACAGGAAAAATAATGACTTAAGTATAAAAAGCAACTATGGGCTTACACAATAAAATGTGAACAGCAATAAAGTACTAACAAAAACTTTATTAACATTACACAGAATGGTGAAGAACAACTCACGAATTACAAACAACAGCAAAAGATAATGAAAATAAGAACAAAATCAGGTTGAGGATCACTCAACAACCTCATATGGATTGAATTACGAAGATAGTCTGACATTTCTTTCTTATAGATCACTAGTTGATGCTCCAAGGGATATATAGCCTGGATTTCATGCAGGGCCAACTATAAGAACACACAGCAGAAAAAACTGCTTTAGACAACCTTGATTCCAAAGAAATGAATTTCAAAAGGCTGCATCTGGTAAGAGATAATTTGGCTAGCTCAGGGGCTTCCCAGGTGGTGCGGTGGTAAAGAATCTGCCTGCCAATGCAGGAGGTGCAAGAGATGCAAGCTTTATCTCTGAGTCAAGAAGATCCCCTGGAAGGGGAAGTGGCAACCCACTCCAGTATTCTTGCCTGGGAATCCCATCAACAGAGGAGCCTGGAGGGTTACAGTCCACGGGGTTGTGAAGAGTCGGTCATGACAGAGCATGCACACATGCAATTTGACCACCTTAGCAATTTGGGAACACTTTTTGTCTACCAGGTAACAATACCAACTCTGTGAGTCTGGGGATGTACATTTCAGGTTCCTTTAATGCTAACCTGTTCCTTTAATGCTAGCAATACAGGTTAGCATTGCTATAATGCTACAGGTTAGGTCTTGCTATAATAATTTAGTTAACTACTTTCTGATTGGCTTTCTAAGAACCCAGTGATCACAGTACTAGCATAACAAGAAACTAGAGATCATAAACAGATAAAGCAGAACAAGTGGACTGATGTAACAGTGACAGCTTCTTGGAATGATCACCCCATGTGATGACAGAAAAGTTACTCATACTCAAGTGATACGCATCACATATAGCTAACTGAAAAAAATCATACTGTAATCAATCTCAAGTGACTGGGATAATATTATATCCTGCCACCCATGCTATCACCCTCAGACCTTCAGCATCAGCTGGTATGTAGGTTCAGGCTATCATATTATTATAGTCACTAGGCAAGTATTTAAACCCTACAATGCCAAAGAATGCTCAAACTACCACACAACTGCACTCATCTCACACGCTAGTAATGTTCAAAATTCTACAAGCCAGGCTTCAGCAATATGTGAACTATGAACTTCCTGATGTTCAAGCTGGTTTTAGAAAAGGCAGAGGAACCAGAGATCAAATTGCCAACATCCTCTGGATCATCAAAAAAGCAAGAGAGTTCCAGAAAAACATCTATTTCTGCTTTATTGACTATGCCAAAGCCTTTGACTGTGTGGATCACAATAAACTGTGGAAAATTCTGAAAGAGATGGGAATACCAGACCACCTGACCTGCCTCTTGAGAAACTTATATGCAGGTCAGGAAGCAACAGTTAGAACTGGACATGGAACAACAGACTGGTTGCAAATAGGAAAAGGAGTACGTCAAGGCTGTATATTGTCACCCTGGTTATTTAACTTCTATGCAGAGTACATCATGAGAAACGCTGGGCTGGAAGAAGCACAAGCTGGAATCAAGATTGCTGGGAGAAATATCAATAACCTCAGATATGCAGATGACACCACCCTTATGGCAGAAA
>NW_011494682.1:1679591-1679841 GCF_000754665.1 Bison bison bison
TGAGAAAGTTGGCTTAAAGCTCAACATTCAGAAAACGAAGATCATGGCATCTGGTCCCATCACTTCATGGGAATAGATGGGGAAACAGCGGAAACAGTGTCAGACTTTATTTTTTGGGGCTCCAAAATCACTGCAGATGGTGACTGCAGCCATGAAATTAAAAGACGCTTACTCCTTGAAAGGAAAGTTATGACCAACCTAGATAGCATATTCAAAAGCAGAGACATTACTTTGCCAAGAAAGGTCTGTC
>NW_011494682.1:1679941-1686072 GCF_000754665.1 Bison bison bison
GAGTGCCGAAGAATTGATGCTTTTGAACTGTGGTGTTGGAGAAGACTCTTGAGAGTCCCTTGGACTGCAAGGAGATCCAGCCAGTCCATTCTGAAGGAGCTCAGCCCTGGGATTTCTTTGGAAGGAATGATGCTCAAGCTGAAACTCCAGTACTTTGGCCACCTCACGCAAAGGGTTGACTCATTGGAAAAGACTCTGATGCTGGGCGAGATTGGGGGCAGGAGGAGAAGGGGACGACAGAGGATGAGATGGCTGAATGGCATCACCAACTTGATGGATGTGAGTTTTGGTGAACTCTGGGAGTTGGTGATGGACAGGGAGGCCTGGCGTGCTGCGATTCATGGGGTCACAAAGAGTCGGACATGACTGAGTGACTGAACTGAACTGAACTGATATACTAGGTATCAGAGGTAGACTCTGAAATAATATTTTTAAAACACTGATGAGATGAAGACTTTCAGAAGAACCATTTAAAACACAAAGTAGATGTCCTAGAGATTAAAATGACTTGTTATTTTAACATCAATAACATCAATGACTTGTTAAAGTCAATATTATTCATAACATAAAAATGGGACATACCATAATTTGTGGAATGCAGCTACACGTGCACTGAGTAAAATTCACAGCCTAAGTGCAAATATTTCAAAAGAACAAAAGCTAAAGTGTGATGATCTAAATCTATATCTCACGGAATAAGACTAAAACAGCAAATGAAACTCATAGAAGGTATAAAGAAGGAATTAAAAACAAGAGAGGAAATATGGCATTAAAAAACAAGTATACTATCCTGATCATGTTCTAGCTCATAATCTGTAGGACAATTATACAAGTGTCCACATTCTAAAAAATTATCAAGTAGATTTTATCACAAATACGTTTTACTTTAATAAAACAATGATACTACAAAGAGTGTCTTAATAGATTAACTGTTATTTCATTCCCATACTGCTTACATATGGTGCTTCCTTGGCAGGAAACTTTTAAAGGAAATCAAGGATAGTGAAAAAACTGTATTCCATAGCCCTACCTCATATGTCAAAGGCTTTTGTAAAGATAAGAAAAGATAAGAGGTAAAATGCCTGCTGCTGCTGCTGCTAAGTCACTTCAGTCGTGTCCGACTCTGTGTGACCCCATAGACGTCAGCCCACGAGGCTCCCCCGTCCCTGGGATTCTCCAGGCAAGAACACTGGAGTGGGTTGCCATTTCCTTCTCCAGGTAAAATGCCTAGCAAGATACAAACAAATATAAGGCTCACTCCTCCTGGCTTCTTTTAGTTTCTCTAACATGGAAAGTAAACCTCTCTACTCCCTTCTTCCCTCCTACCATGCATATCCAGGAGACCACCTGATTGTGCTGTGTTGGAGGTAACATATTCCTGCTTTTACTTTCCAAAGGTGTGTGAACCCTAAGCAACATAAACATAACTTAACCCAGTATACTTCCTTGGATTAAAATTAGCCTCCAACAGGGGTGGGAAGAAGCAGCAGTCCATCAAAAGCAGCCTTGTGAAAACTAATCCCTGGGGTAATTCTGAAATAGGTTTGACCTAGCAAGCACTGTGTGTATATATTTGGAACAGACCTACCATCTCAAATTCTGGGAGTCCTGGAGTATGATAGGTGGAGACCAGGCACTGGCTATCGTTGGCTTCTATGGTTAATTGAAGACTGACACTATTGCCCATCCTCTCCCAGTTTTCCAGCAGCCCTCTCATCCCACATCTAAGGAAGAAGAGGACTGATCTGAACCAATTGAATTCTAAGTCAATAAGCTTACACTAGCTTTTCTCAGGCACTAGGAAAATAGTTCTTTTCACTGAAAACTCTACTCTGGCCTTTCTTTGTGGTAGGGATTCTCAGTAAAAAGAGCATGTCTACTCAAGTCCCAAGTACAAGGAGTATCTTTTGCTTCAAGGGTCTTTCCAGCTACCAAGATGAGGCAGAAGGCTCTGCCTAGGTCATCCAGGTTCTACTGTGGAGTTTGCAGTCGAAGTCTCAGTATGTAAGAGTTACCTGACCTTTGATTATCTATGTACACATTTCTCATCCTGATCTTCTCAGGAGTGTTGGATTGAGAACAAGTTTGGGTGTTCCTCAGTAGTCCGGACAAACACCGTCTTAAACACACCCCAGCGTTCCATTCCTAAATCTCACTTCTTTACTGTAAACTGTATAATTGCCCAACAAAGAAATGTCAGAGGAAGGAAAAAAATAGGAACTGCTGTTTTATAAGCTTAATAGAGTATTGCTTTTTATTTCAAGACTACATAAGACAAATTATTTCAAAACTCTCCTGTTAAATAAAGACAGTTTTTAATCAACCCCTTAGTAAATTTGTGGGATAGGATTTTTTTGGTGTGATACACAGAATTGTTGGAATAAATTAGTTTAAACTTTTTTTGTTTTGTCTTTAATGATTGCCCTTTAGGTTATCTTCAAGCTGTAATTTAGAAGAATATTTCCACTGGCTAAATTTAAAAACCATCAGCCTAATGTCTAAGAGGCCTAAAAAGAGGAGCTCTTGCTTGATTGCCTACAGAATCCAAAATTTAGACACTCACTTATGATGTTGTTAGTACTGAATTTCTGTAATATGGTCTGAGATTTCCAGAGTGTATATAATATGAAAGAAGGAAGATAAAGTCATTAAATATGACAAAATGTCAAAAGGCTGTGGCTACATGTTCTTACTTCTTGAAAACTTTTCTAGTTTTACTTATTCCATTTTTAAAAATGAAAACAGTCCCCTGAGGGTGAAAATCTGATTTTCTAATTTTTCCTTTCAAATATAGCCATCTCACCACCATTAATGCAAATGATTCTGCAAAGCAGCACATTCACAAATGGCTATTAAACTAAATAAAACATTAAGCACAATCCATCAGTTCTGATTTCCTAAATAGGATGAAATTTCAAGTACTGACCTAGTTTAAAAATCAACTTGTCAAAATCTCTAGTCACGTTTTCTTATGTTTTACATCACTAAAAAACATCAATACGTTTCTAGCTATTTACAGTGTTTAAAACATTTTCACATTTACTATTTCACTTGAATTCTCACAGAAAGGTTACAAGAAATGTACTATTTAACTATTTTACAGATGAGGGAAACAAAAGTCCAAGCAGTTTAAAGGACTTCACGAAATTCATACAACTGAATGTATGAGCCAGAACGTGAATTATGTCCACTGCACTACACTGTGAAACCTTCCCATTTCTGATGAATATATTTTACTACCTGAAGTTCAAAAATAATTGTCCTAAAACTTCTAACCTTTTCATTTAGTACACTAATGCTAAGTATTGACAATGGTTTATGTGCTTAGTCGCTCAATTGTGTCTGACTCTTTGTGACCCCATGGACTGTAGCCCACCAGACTCCTCTGTCCACAGGGATTCTCTAAGACAGAACACTGGAGTGGGCTGCCATGCCCTCCTCCAGGGGATCTTCCCAACCCAGGGATCGAACTCAGGTCTCCTGCATTGCAGGCGGATTCTTTATCATCTGAGCCACCAGGAAAACCCAACAATGGTTTAGGCTCTATAAACACAATCTTTAAAATTGTTAAGAAGCACATTTAGGATATTCAACAGGATTTAATTACACAAAATAAAAATAAGCCACACAGAGAGGGGGAAAGCAGAAAGTCACATAAACACAGCACTTTAAAAACTATTTAAAGAAAATCTGGAATCTGCAAGTTCCAGGTGCTGGTTGAGTTAAGTAATGTTCTTTTTTTTTCCCTCTTTCATTGCTGAGTCATGAACCCCACCACACATAAACACAGGTCAGGGAAGGAAACTTGAAACACTCATCAATCTACCTGGTGGAAAAGGCTCTTTCTAGCCAAGTCTGACCCTGACTGCCCTAATTTTCTCTGATTTCATTTATAGGGCCCTTGCCTTCCCTCTGTGATGATATACTTTTCACCAATGCATTCATCAGCTGGCTTGACTGTGATTCTTATTAGATGAAAAGTATCTTTTAAAAAAAGGGTTCCAAAGGACCCTATAAAAAGAAACTACATATTATTCAATTGTGTTTCCCCAGTGGCTTATAAAGGCACTGCCTCCCAGTAAATGTTCACTCCACATTTCTTTAATGCATGGAATCCATGTGATCATACCTGTGCTGTGTCACCTTTACAATCAACAAAGATAAAAGCAAGGATACTGAAAGTTCCAGGACAAGTCCTCCATTTGGTGGAAGCACACTTAAGAAAAGGTCTCTGAGCAATCCCACTGCTGGGCATACACACTGAGGAAACCAGAAGGGAAAGACACACATGTACCCCAATGTTCATCACAGCACCGTTTATAATAGCCAGGACATGGAAGCAACCTAGATGTCCATCAGCAAATGAATGGATAAGAAAGTTGTGGTACATATACACAACGGAGTATTACTCAGCCATTAAAAAGAATACATTTGAATCAGTTCTAATGAGGTGGATGAAACTGGAACCTATTATACAGAGTGAAGTAAGCCAGAAAGAAAAACACCAATACAGTATACTAACACATATATATGGAATTTAGAAAGATGGTAACAATAACCCTGTATACGAGACAGCAAAAGAAACATTGATGTATAGAACAGTCTTTTGGACTCTGTGGGAGAGGTAGAGGGTGAGATGATTTGGGAGAATGGCATTGAAATATGTATAATATCATATATGAAACGAGTTGCCAGTCCAGGTTCGATGCACGATACTGGATGCTTGGGGCTGGTGCACTGGGATGACCCAGAGGGATGGTATGGGGAGGGAGGAAGGAGGGGGGTTCAGGATGGGGAACACATGTATACCTGTGGTGGATTCATTTTGATATTTGGCAAAACTAATACAATATTGTAAAGTTTAAAAATAAAATTAAATTAAAAAAAAAGAAAAGGTCTCTGGTGAGAGACAAAGTTCAGTTCAGTTCAGTCGCTCAGTCGTGTCCGACTCTTTGCGACCCCATGAATCGCAGCACACCAGGCCTCCCTGTCCATCACCAACTCCCAGAGTTTACTCAAACTCATGTCCATTGAGTCAGTGATGCTATCCAACCATCTCGTCCTCTGTCATCCCCTTCTCCTCCCACCTTCAATCTTTCCCAGCATCAGGGTCTTTTCAAATGAGTCAGTTCTTTGCATCAGGTGGCCAAAGAATTGGAGCTTCAGCTTCGGCATCAGTCCTTCCAATGAATGTTAGGACTGATTTCCTTTAGGATGCACTGGTTGGATCCCCTTGCTGTCCAAGGGACTCTCAAGAGTCTTCTCCAACACCACAGTTCAAAAGTATCAATTCTTTGGTGCTCAGCTTTCTTTATAATCCAACTCTCACATCCATACATGACTACTGGAAAAACCATAGCTTTGACTAGATAGACCTTTGTTGGCAAAGTAATGCTTCTGCTTTTTAATATGCTGTCTAGGTTGGGCATAATATGAACAGCCTTTATCAATTCTAAAACTTATGAGCGTAGGTCAATAAAAAATCAACTTTTATTTTTGGGTTGCCTGGTAGCTACCACTCACTGTGACTTTTTAAAAAAATCCATGCCAAAATGCCTTAAAATCCTACCTTTCCAAGATTTTTCAGTGAGATTTTTAAAGAGAGTCCTGCTTTTGGAGAATAACCATATGTTGCACCCTTCCTAACTTAAGATTTCAAATCTCTGATCAGTAAAACTGTACTCTGAAGGCACTGTTGTTACCAAGAGGGCCCAAAGTCTCCAGTAATACATTTTAAAATGATTAGTAGTAATACTAATAATTACTAACATATTTTTAATCAACCGGCACCAGACCAGGAACTTTGCATGTGCTATTTTATTAAAGTATCATGCCTTTTCTACAAGCAATTACTGTTGTCATTGTTTTTTTTTTTTTTTTTGAGATATAAAATGTATTTATGGCAATTACTTCATAATAAAGAACCTGGCAAACGTTATAACCCATTCAAGAGAGAAGCCAAAAAATGGATACATTTATAAATTAGGAATATTGAAATGATATGTAAATGAAGGCAAAGCTAGTTTCTTCAGCAGTGGAAAAGAGAGGATAATTGAACCTCTACTAGGAAGGACAGAACTCAGATGTCTATAGACAAATATTATCTCACATTGTTATCACTTATCTACAAT
>NW_011494682.1:1686276-1710558 GCF_000754665.1 Bison bison bison
AAAGGTGGGTTCTTTACCACTAGCATCACCTAAGGAAACCCAAATTTTTCTCTACAGTATCCTTAATTAAGTAATCAGATATTCACTACTATAGGTAAAAACACCCTGAATAAAGTATCTATACCAGCGGACTGACTCAGTTGGTTGAACTGTCACCCTAAATACATTGAACAGTGATGCTTTCGGGCAGGTTCTGAAATGGAGATCAGTACTTGGTAAACCTCTGAGCAAAGAAGTACACTCTTCCCTCAATCTACACAGTACCTGAGCTCCTAGAAAAGTGGGTGCTTATTAAAGCCATCTGAGGACACTGTGTGTGCACAGTGGAGTTGGGTTCCAGGTAAGACAGTTACGTTTTTCACCTGTGTGAATATCTGGCAGAATACATGAAAGTTAGGGGGGATATGGCAAACCTCTTTATTGGGGGTCGTTTTCCTGAGCACTACAGAGCATCTTCTATCCTAGCCCTACCTACTGAAGGCAAGTGGTACCCTCCAATCATGTGACAAACAAAACAAAAGCCTCACAAATTACCAACACAATCCCTAAGGATGGAGAAGCACTGATGGAGAAGCACTGTCATGGCTGAAATATGCCCTCAGAGCCACTGTTTTATCCCCACCTCCAGCAACACCATCTGCTCAGTTTGGCAGCTCTGGAGACAGGCAGAGGTTGTTGTCATTGTTGACACTTGAGGAAATGCGATTTAGAGATTACACAACTTGGCTAAAATCAAGAAAATAGGAAAGGCAGGGAGAGGGTGCAAAGCAAAGTCTGTCTCCAGAGTCCAAGCTTCACCAAGCTAAGTTTAGTGATTATTCTCCAGTTCATTAAAATTTTTTTTTTCTGTCATGCCACATGACATGTGGGAACCCAGTTACTCGAGAATCCACACCCTCTGCATTGGAAGCGTGGAGTCTTAATCACTGGACCTCCAGTTCATTTAAATTCAAGTGGAGAAAAAGAGAATGAGCTTTAGAGTCAGAGTTATCAGAATACCTCAGTTCTTCCTCTTACTAGCTGTGGTTACCTGGGGCAAATTTTTCCACCTCTTTAAGCTGAATGGGAATAAAATGGGAATAATGAGTGACCCCCTTAAAATGGGAATCTTTAAAATCTTTCAAATGGGAATAACTAATAAGTAACTCCTTTACAGTTATGAGAAGTTATTGAGATGATGTCTGAAAGTGTTTAAACCCAGTGCTGAGCAAGTAATAGGCCCTCAGTACATGTGTTAAATGTAGGAATATTATAAGGCTCTGAAGCAAGGGAACATCAGAAGGTTCAGAATAATGAAAAGAGATTTGAGAAAAATTAAAAGACAGACTGTATAGGACATGTTGAAGCCTGGATAGAGAGAGTGAAGCAGAAGGAAGGATCCAGAATGACACACTAGACTAGAATTGCACTTCTTCAAATGCCCAATGCTCCCTGACAGCAAAAGCAAACACTTCACCAATACAGGTGAATAACAGATGCACCAGTGAGTCTAGCCGAGCACTAAAAATATATGTCCTCAATCTTCACTGTATTTTAACCAAAGCAATAATTACTAAGAAGATGACACTTACTTATCTTTTGCATTTAGCGTCTTCAATCTGTAAAGTCGAGTTGATAGTAATATATCACATGTTGTAAACAATATGTAAAAAGCTCCTAGTGACTGAATAGCACAGTGGCTATTCCATAAATGGTAACAATAATCACCTTGATAGAGTTTTAATATAATCCTAGGATCTACCAGAAACAGATGATGGGCAAAATAAGAAAAAAATTTTCTCCCCCAAAGGAATAAAGTTACGTTGGCACTACATTTAATTCAGATACTCAATTCTCTGAATTTCAGATAGAAATCTCTCTCCCCAGTTTGTGTTATGGACTTAAAACATATATTCATCCAGTACAGTGCCTCTCTACGTAAGTTAATTCTACCAAATGTACAGCTGCATGTGTTTTAACTTAAAAAGTTTGCAGAGCTATCTTCACTATGGTAAGGCTAAAAAAAAAAAAAGAACAGATAAATCAAAGGCTAAGGTGAGCATGACTAGTGCAGCTATACTGTAAAACAAACAGAATTATCCACAATAACAGCATCAGTTCATCTGCATCCCCACTTGTCCTTGAATGACTGTGTTTTCAGCAGGAAAAAAAATACATGACATGGTTTACTTCTAACTCTCACCCTACCTATTAATATCTTAAAAGTAATATCTGTTTATAGCTTTCCCTCTCCCATCCCAAAAAGAAAGATCCTAAACACAGGGTTTCTTTCGTTCTTTCTGCTCCACAACCTCCAGCTGCCACTGGGAGAGAGGGATTGAAGAAGAAGACAAAACAAACAAACAAAAATTAGCATCATGGGGTTAGTGACTTCAAGAGAAAATTATAGTTTAAGGGGAAATGTTTCATGTGCGTTCTCTTCTGCACTCACCCCAGTCAGGATAGCTAATAAAAAACACAGACTGCTCTTTTAAAAACAAAAAGTTCAAGGGATGAGGGGTAAGAGGGTGGAACCATCAGAGGCAATGTAGACAACCAAGAGTCTAAAGTTAATGGCTTGCAAATACCCACGCAGAGTGCTTGTCTCATGTGGGACCCAGCAAACTCTGTCTAGCACCCCTGCCTCCATGCAGTCCAAAAAGAACCCGGCAAGGCTCTGCCACAGGCACCATGTGAACCACCTTGGAGCTGGTGGTCCAGGCTTCTCTGTCTTCAATCTTTCCTGCGGTTCCCTTCACTCAGAATCAAAGGAAAAGGCAGGGCTCTTATCAAAGCACAGAGTGGCAGTTCTGAACTTAGGGTCCCTGGCAGGAGTCCAGGGAGCCCATGGGCACTTTGAAATTACATGCACATTGTTAGGCCTGTACACTTACTGTTCATTTCTCTGGTGAAAGCCCCCATTGTTTCATCACAAACTCAAATGGATTCTTGACATGGAAAAAGCTTGAAAACCACTGCACCAGTGTTTCAACCAAAAACGTACAAATGAAGACCTAGACTGTTAGTCTCGGAGGTGTAGGCTTGTATACAGTGTTCATACTGAACAATTTTTGTGGCCCAAGGAATGGGAAATTTGGGGTTTCTAAGCAATAGGGAAAGAGACACACAGAATGCCACAATGGAAAAGGAATGCCACAGTGGAAAAATGCCCTCAGAATATATGTCCTTGGAAAGAACATGGTCCGCAACTGATTTTCCCAGAATTTGGGAACTGGAAGGGACCTAAGAGGGCCAGTTCTGGCTCCTTTAAGGCCCAGAGAAGCTAAAATTCATTCAAGATCACACTCCCAGAACACAGATAGGAGTAGAAAAGATGCCCTCTCCTAAGCCCTCCTCTAATTCTGTTTCCACCACACCACTGGAACAGAAAACAATTAAAAGAACCATTCATTGAAATACTTGGGAAAAAATTGAGTGAAACTGAATAAATGCATAAGTACCTTTCACTTCGCACATCAAATGTGGTAACAAAAATCAGACCGGAAAACTAACAAGTAGACATAACTCTTGAGACCTGTCTGGGTGGGTGCTTCAATATCTGATTGCTTGGGGTCTAATAAATTATCGATAAAATGGCCATCCGCATGGAGACAACAGAGGGAAAGCACACCATCTACTGACTTCTGAATGGCTGCCGGCAGTTCTCTGAGAATTCAGTACTATCAGCCAGGAAACATTTAAACCAGGTCCTTGCAGGGCTAGGATGTACAAGGGACCATATGGTCCCAGCAGAACACTTCAAACAGGCAGCTGTACAGCTATAATTAAATCTGTAGTAGTCATGCTATTATTTATCTAGCAGATTTTTTAAAATGTACCGTTCACTGAGGTCTCTGAGAACACACACCAAATTAGAACAATAGAAAATACTGAAGAAGCAGAGAAAGGAAAACAAGGGGCTGATGCAGGAACAGGCAACAGCTTCCCAAAAATCTCCCCGAGAGGTTCTTCATTTGTACCCGACTACACACCAGAAGGTGACGATCACTTTACTGACACGAGTCACGAGCCCAAGGGTCTGTTCACTCCTTTGTTCCATGGTACACTCCACTGCAAAGGTCTACCTCTTTTTGAATTTTCAATCCCTATGTATCATTCATTTGACACTCATCAAATCAGAAAATCTTAAAAAGAACTCAAAAATGATTTAGTCCAACTTCCATCCAATAACTATATTCCTAACATCCAGTCATTTGTTTTTTTGAATGTGATAGTGAAAGAAAAAAGCATTCAACTCAAGAATTACTTCAAATATCACCTGTGCCCTCTCCCCAGCCCCTGGCATAATTCATTCTCCTCTCTGTGGTCAAAGACATTCTGGAGGAGGCAATGGCAACCCACTCCAGTATTCTTGCCTGGTGAATCCCCATGAGCAGAGGAGCCTGGCAGGCTACAGTACATGAGGTCACAGAGAGTCGGACACGACTGAGCAACTGAACAGGCAGGCAGACCCTACATTATTTACAGATTTATTCCACAGTCTATAATCAGAACCCCTAAAAGACAGAAACTGTATCCTATTATTTTTATAGCCCTGATTCCAAATGCAATGCGTAGCCAAGAGGGACTTAATAAAACTTTCATTAATAAGTTTGTAATGAAGCTTTGGTTCCTATCTAATTCATACTAATATTTAAAATAAAAACTGCCTCCATGAAACATGTACCCACAAACACAAGTTTATGACAAGAGCAACAGACAATAAATCTATTCTCTTTTACTGGAACATAGGCTTCAGGAACTTCCTATCCCTCAAACCTTCTCATCTCTACAAGTTATAAGTGAGTTACTTCAATTATTCTCCTCTGGCTAGCGCCCAGGCATCTCACCATCCTAGTTCCCATAAACACGTCTCCTCACTGGTTTTGAAAATGGGCACTTTTGGGGAACTCCCTGGTGGCCCAGTGGTTAGGACTCCACACTCCCACTGCTGAGGGCACAGGCTCAATCCCTGATAGGGAAACAAAGATCCCACAAGCCACACAGTGCAGCCAAAACAAAATACTACGAATAATAATAAAATAAAGTTTTAAAAAGAAAATGAACGCCTTTAAAAAAAATCTGAATCCAATGAAAGTTACAAATTTTCTGTCCAAATACAGTGGAATTTTCTCCATTATTCACCTCATGTTTGAACTTACATAGTGTATAATCATTCCTATTAAATTCTTTGTGGGTTCAGCCCATCAAGATCATTCTCCATCTTGATTCTATCATTTAAAATTTATATAGCTAACCATGTCTGTTTTGTGTCCTCCGAGAATCTGATAAGCATGCCTTGTGTCTTAAACCAAACTGCTAATTAATCTGTTCAACAGGACGCTAAAAAGTACCATGGTTTTAGAAATTCCTTCCACATCTGCACTGGTTATTAATCCACACACTTGAGTACAGTTATTCTCTAGCTGAGAACCTCTGATGGTTGCAAGCCCTCAGTTCATCAAAGTGTTTACCCCTATATCATCAGGAACCTTATGGATGCCTTACTACCATACAACCAAGTGGCCTGCCCAGAAAAGAAAATGTGATATATAAATATACTTGTGTTCCTCCATTTAAAAATATGGGGCAATAATTCAGATCACAGGTTGGCACAAACTTTCTTTTAAAAAGGCCAAATTAGGCTTTGTAGGCAACATACAGTCTCAGTCATACATTCTTTTTTTTTTTTTCCAACCCCCTTTAATACTTAGCTTGCCAACTATACAAAAACAGACTACCAGCAGGCTCACTACCAGCGAGCCACAGTTTGCCAGATATCATCTTGTCAACTTTGAAGCAAATGCCCTATTGGTGAAGACAAACATTTAACCAAAAATTAAAATAAGCAGTCACTGGATGACAGCTGTGGTGGACACCGTGATGGAGAAGCACATGTGCAAAGGGAGCTCACAACATAGGCTCTCTAGCCTAAACCAGGGGCCCCAGGAGACATCCCTGCAGAAGTGACTCAGACTGAAAAATTACGGGTGAACCCCAGTTGCCTGGGCAGGAAGAGCATTCCAGTTAGTGGAAACTATATGCAAAGGGCCTAGGGGAGGGGAAGACTGGCATAATAGTGGACCTGGAATGTACACGTGCATGGTCAGAGTAAAATCAGCGAGGGAGAGAACCTTGCAAAAGGCCTCTGGAGAGCGACGTTAAGCAAGACAACACAGGGCTTTGAAGACCATGCTCAGGATTCTGGGCTCATCGCAAAAAAACTGTTTCAAGTCATCAGTGATGCTCTCTGTACCCTCCTTCAAGACAGAGCCTCTCTTGTAATATCTATATACTTTATAGGCTTCCCTGGTGGCTCAGATGGTAAAGAATCTGCCTGCAATGCAGGAGACCCAGGTTCGATCCCTAAGTTGGAAAGATCCCCTGGAGAAGGGAATGGCTACCCACTCCAGAATTCTTGCCTGCAGAATTCCATGGCAGAATAGCCTAGTGGGCTACAGTCCATGGGGTCTCAAAGAGTCAGACACGACTGAGCAACTAACTTCAACACTTTCATAGTGCTTTGTAAACTTTACACATTCCTAGGTTTAAAAATCACATGGTTTGCATGAATGTAAAAATAATTTTTAACATACTACTACAGAAGACTGGCTACTTTCAGGAAAGAAGAGAAGAAAAAGAAGGCATCACCACTATAAAATCTTACCTGTATACTCTTATTTAAATATAAAATCATTCTAAGCTAAGAGCTATTCTAGTAAGAACTAGAAATTCCCCATTGTTTTATTTTGCTACTTACTCTTGAACCATCCCCAAAATAACAAATATATTGTCTCATTTATTTCACTGGTTCCATTTTCCCCTACTTTGTTTCATAGTTTGTCTTATTCTTCTATTCACAAAGAGGCAGAAGAAAGCAGGTGGGGAAAGGGAAGTAATATTTTTTTTAGCACCTAATTAGTCTGTGCCTGGAATACTTCACATACTATTTACCTCTTTTTAGCCTCATAAAAACAGGAAAAGTAAGTTTTACTGACTTTTTCTAAGGCTTAGAGACATTAAGTGCCTATATAAGATCACTTACCTAGTAAGAAAGGAAGCCAGGATTTGAATGAACATCTCTAGGATTATATAAAACACAAGCTTTCCTGCTACATTTCCTATTAACCCAGAAAACTGTAAAAGGGCTCTAAGTCTTCCATTCCTTTGATTTACATCCTCTTCTTCTATTCTTTCCACACTGAAGTATTACAATTTGTGAATTTAGATCAAGAAGGCACAGCTAAAATGAAGACAACATAGTCTAAAGTGTAGTTCAGACTACCACGGCACAGATTAAGAAATATACAAGCACAAGACCACATAACCCCTGCTGTTGCTGCTGCTGCTGCTGCTAAGTCACTTCAGTCGTGTCCGACTCTGTGTGACCCCATAGACAGCAGCCCACCAGGCTCTGCCGTCCCTGGGATTCTCCAGGCAAGAACACTGGAGTGGGTTGCCATTTCCTTCTCCATTGCATGAAAGTGAAAAGTGAAAGTGAGGTCGCTCAGTCGCGACGGACTCTAGACCCCATGGAATGCAGCCCACCAGGCTCCTCCATCCGTGGGATTTTCTAGGCAAGAGTACTGGAGTGGCTTGCCATTGCCTTCTCCAACATAACCCCTAGTATAACATTAGAGAAGACAGAATCTTCTAAAAGCCTTTATTTTCATTTATTCTTGGTTTTTAATAAAACATGCATGTTGTGCTACTTTAGCACATCTCTGAAAAATGAAACACTATAGAAAATTTTTTAAACTGCAACCCAAAATGTGACATGAGTCAAGGTCTTTCAGAAGAACTGATTACACTCCATTCCCTCAGCAGGACTTCAATCAGGGGCTTCACACAAAGACAGGTGGTAATAAGCATAACACTGCCATCACCCCCCCCCAAATCTCTTTATGATACATATTTACAGATGTTTTCAAAATGTCCTGATGAAAAGAGCTAGTCCTACAGAATTGCACACTTTGAAAAAGAGCTTCATCACCATTTTAAGAAGTAGTGACAACTGTTATTTTTCTAAACAAAGTCTTCCTCCAGGGTGAGTGCCTGGGGATATCACTTTAGAGACGATAATTCAACAGGAAAAGAATTATGCACCCAGTTTTTCTTCATACAAAACTTCAGTGCAGAGGCTACTCACTGAAATTTCTGAAATTACTTTGCTTATTTTTCATTGTCATAAACAAGCTGATATGGAAACAGACTTTATCTGTAAGTATCATGTGAGAAACAGAGAAATGCGGCCAAAGGCACTATGAGAAGAGAAACTTCTTTCACCTCTGACCACAAATTTTTCTGAAAACATGTCATCCTGATACATAGTTGTATTTCAACTTGACTTGTCTTTTTAAATTTTAATGATATACTTGGATCTTACCTTAATGCACTCCTGGACTCAAAATTATAATAAAAATTTAAAGTGAAACAGAGTTATAACAATGTATAGAGTAGAAATATACAACAGACTATTACTCAGCCATAAAAAGAATGAAATAATGCCATCTCTGGTAACATGGATGGATCTAGAGATTACCATACTAACTGAAGTCAGAGAAAGACAAATAGGGTATCACTTACACATGGGATCTAAAAACATGATACAGATTAACTTATTTACAAAACAGAAACAGACTCACAGACATGGAAAACCAACTTATGTTTTCCAAAGGGGGAACAGGGAGAGAGGAATAAATTAGGACTCTGGCATTGACAGATATTGAATATAAAACATTAAACAACAAGGACCTACTGTATACTACAGGGAACTATATTCAATATCTTGTAAAAAACAATAATGTATAAAACTAGTAAATTCTATAATAAATCACAGTCAATGATAAATCCTTCCCAAGTCTGATATGCCTCACCCCTACCTAATTTCACACTATTTCATATCATGCAAAATAAAGTAACTCATGTCTAAAAGTAGAGTGTTGGACAGTCCACAATTTGAAATGGTCTCTGCTTGGGAAAACTTAGCAATACCATGTCATCTTGCAATGGAACATCTTTCTGGGCTTGACAGTTGACTTCTCCAATATGTCCTCATGATAAACTGTATTTTGTTTTAAATAAAGGAAAAGAAAAATATTTGGTGTTTTCTGTAAGCTATGTCAATCAGCCAGGTAACTATGTTCACTGAGCTTTCAATTATGAGAAAAAAAATGTATACATGAATTTACCATTTATATGGTTATTCTAGCTGAAAAAAATTTTAATGTATGACACGGGCAAGGATGTTCATTTCAAGCAACTGATTAACCTAATGAAATACTCTGTCAACGCTCACGATAAGAAATACTAATTTTCAAAGCTGCCAGAATGAAAATATAAGACCTTAACAATACTTTCAGAAATCATCTTTCTCTGAGAAACTCTCAGAGTCAGTCATTTTCTCAGCCTTTAAAAAAAAAAAAAAAAAAGATTTTTTTGAGAAAAAGAATAAGTAGAAGCTGATTCTCCCCCAATTAGCCATCATCATCTTGACATCAACAATTTCCATGACTCCTGCCTCTCCCTCTACCCCAAACTCTCTGCCTTTCCCCTGCTGCTGCTGCTGCTAAGTCGCTTCAGTTGTGTCTGACCCTGTGCGACCCCATAGACAGCAGCCCATCAGGCTCCCCCGTCCCTGGGATTCTCCAAGCCAAGAACACTGGAGTGGGTTGCCATTTCCTTCTCCAATGCATGAAAGTGAAAAGTAAAAGTGAAGTCACTCAGTCGTGTCCAACTCTTAGTGACCTCATGGACTGCAGCCTACCAGGCTCCTCCGTCCATGGGATTTTCCAGGCAAGAGTACTGGAGTGGGGTGTCATTGCCTTCTCTGTGCCTTTCCACTCCCACCCCATAAATAACATTAGATATTCATATAAAAAAACAATAACAAACAAGTGAGTCCCTGTGAATGGACAAACACTAAGTGCTTAATGGTATTAGAATTTGAGAAAGTGAAAGTCACTCAGTCATGTCCAACTCTTTGTAACCCCATGGACTGTATACTCCATGGAATTCTCCAGGCCAGAATACTGGAGGGGGTAGCCTTTCCCTTCTCCAGGGCATCTTCCCAACCCAGGGATCGAACCCAGGTCTCCCTGAGACAGGTATAATTAACATGAGTCAGAAAACCCAAGGGTGCGTGTAAGGAAAAAGTGGCACTTGACTTAGATCCTGAAGGAAAGGTTGAACTTGGAAAAGACACATGTGGTCCAACAGAAATGTGTGTGCTGTACCACTATCCATGGAAGGCAAATCAGACACGTTTCATGGGTGTGCGAGCGGAGCAGTGTGGAAGCTAAGAACATGAAACCCCAAAAAGCCAGATTAGCAATGTAAATCTGAGAAGTGAGGAATGACATCTAAAATGAAATTGACTCCATCCTAACCAACTTTCCTGTCAAACAAAACCAAAAATAAAAAGTAGTATGTGTGTGTATGTGCTTGGTCGCTCAGTCATGTTAAACTCTTTGTGACCCCCATGGGCTGTAGCCCACCAGGCTCCTCCGTCCATGGAATTCTGCAGGCAAGAATACTGGAGTGGGTAGCCATTCACTTCTCTGGGGGATCTTCCCGATCCAGAGATTGAACCCAGATCTCCTGCACTGTAGGTGGATTCTATACAGTCTGAGCCACCAGGAAAGCGCCCAAAGCAGTATAAACAATGAAAATGATGGAGATAAATTAAAATTTATATAATATTTAAAGTATACTAGGCACATTCTTTTTCATGTAACAACTCTGTGAAGAAGGCAGTTCAGACTGAATTATAAAACCTTATTATGAATCAGGAAACAGGTTTAGAGGAGTTAAGGTACAACATGCTTATTTAAGTCTTCAAAGCTATTCCTATGATCAGCTTTAAAAACAGTTCAATAATAATTGCTTTTTCTGCTTTACCATAAAAAAAAGTGAAGGTTACAGTGATATTTATTTATCAGACCTAATGACATAGAAGTGAACATATATCCATAATAAGAACAAATATAATACCAAACAGCCTGAAAGTTGAGAGACTGTAGGGTGTTTCTAAAAGCACAAGTAAAATTTTGTAAATCAAATGAGCATCCACCATGGTCTGTGAACAAGTCAACTGATTAATTAATATAATCTACTTTTGCTAATTCTACAGGTAAGGCCTGGCGTGCTGCGATGCATGGGGTCACAAAGAGTCAGATATGACTGAGTGACTGAACTGAACCGAACAGGTAAGTATAATTTTTAAAAAGTTTTTAAAAGGTTAACATTGAAACCCTGTTACAACAGGGTTTCATCAAATTTGGGGGGTTACTGCCATTATTCAAAGAATTTTAAAAGTCACATTATATTCCAATTGTTGGATAAAACAAGTCATTCACTTGTACCTGGTAAACTGCAGCAAGTTACATTCCAATGTACTTCTTACATTTTCTACCTAACTCCTTCCCCAGTGAAGAATGTTTTATTTGGCTGAAACTCTTATCTTCTGTTATTTATGTTCTCTAAAATGAAAAGATGCTTCTAAAATCTCTCATTCCTCTCTGATGGACAGCTCTGGCCCACACAGTTATTTATCTTGCCTTTCCCTGAACTGCTGCACTTCACTGTCAGCACTACACGGTTATTCAGTCTCTTCATCTAGATATAAACTCACATTCTGAAATCATATTTTTTACTTTATTTTTATTCTATCAGCCCTCATTGACCTCCACCAATACCACTCAGGATATGAGCATACAACAGTTAATTCACAGAGTCTTTTAATCACTGTGGCAGCAGAAACATCCAATCACCATAAGACTCAAGAATTTTTTTAAATTGTTGGTTTATTTAATAACAATTTTGGTGATTAGCCTATTCAACACAATGCGTGCCCCAAAGACAAACCTAAAGTCATAAATTATCAATCAAACACCTGGGGCTTAGGATCTAAAAAAGACCATAAGGCAAAGAAGCAGAATTTACTGTACTTGTTTAGAGCACAACCCCAGGGCCAGTGCTACCACTCAGATGCTATTTGACTTCAGAAAAAACTACTTAATGTCTTTGCACCTTAAATTTACCAACATATTAATATAAAACAGGGTTGATAATACCAACCAAAGCACTAGTATAAAAAAGTGCTGAATGTATGTCTGTCATTATTAATTACTCTTTAGAGAAGAACAGACAGACTCATCACTTTCAGAGACAGCCCCCGAATGGTCAAAAGTGCCACTGATACTGAAATTACAATGGTGTCCTCTAAATTGACTTGATTACTTCTAGCCTCTTCTATGCATATCCATTGAACACTGATTAGGCAGTAATATTGACTGGGAATGATTAACCACTGCCCTTCAGACTGTAGAAAGAAGCACTGCTACCATTTTAACATGGCAGCACAGAAAACAGAAGCATGGTAGTTTTCATTTTAGTTCAATACGAGGGAGTGAAACCAGACCATTGGTGGTAACACCCAGAGCTATCAGAAAACTCTGCTGGTAACTGATAAGATCATGAGATTCTATGGAGGTGAAAAAATCAACTACCACTGACCACTCAGACAAGTGAGCCAGAAACAGTGGGAAACCCTTCTCTCTGTAAAGAAGAACAAGAAACACTTCCTCCCATGGCTTGACCTCTTTGTAAATCTACTCTAGAGATTCCTGTTGCAAGGGAAGTAAGGAAACAGCAAAATCTGCAAATACCTCCCAACATGTAATGAATGATCTGCTGATCTTTTCATCAGTTATCCTAGATGACAACACTCCTCATAAAGGCGTAAATTTTCATTTAACTTGCTTTACAGTATGTATGTAAGTTCACTTAGAATTCTCTTGAGGGTGGAGGACTGGAGAGGAAAGAAATGCAGGGCCAAGCTGCAAATGTGCTGGACAAGGCTTCAAAAAAAATACTTGTTCAACCCTTCTTGCAAGTTTCCTTTTTGTTCCAAATGCTGACCACCAAGAAGGGCTCTTAAGAGGAAGCCATTTTTGGTTGCCAAGGAAATTCTCACAAAGTCACAGGGTGTCTCTCAGAGCTGAGAATAGCTTCGCCTTAAGGAGAAGCAATCAGAAACACAAAGGCGGCCAAGTCTACAACCACTGTATTTCTCACCTCTTTACCTCAAAATACAAGGCGGATTAGCCAGCTCAGAGATCCAATTAGACCAGGAGAATAAACCCAGTTTTAGCCTTGATATTTTCAGCTTCTGCAAAAAAAGTCCCCAAAGTGAAGTAGGAGGCAGATGCTAGTAACTGGGATCCTTTTCACTTGAATTTAATCGCTAAGCTTTTAGTGGAGTGAATCACAAAGGAGAAACTCAAATCTGACTGGCAAACAGTATCTCAGCAGTGAGAAAGATTTATTCAAGTGTTTAAAAGACGTAGGAAGAAACTGACATAATCTTTTGGGAAGGTAATTGGCAATACAAGGTGATCCAGCAACTCCACTTACAAAAATTTCTCCTTCAGAAGTACTCATGAAAGAATGCAAAAAAAACCCCCAAAACTCAGCTACAATGAGGACATTTCTTAAAGGCCTGCTTGTAATTGCAAAGAAATAAGTAAATATCTATTAACAGATTATTTAAATGAAACGTGCACTATGTAGCCTTTAAGGAAAACAAGGTAGATGTCTGTGGTATTGTTAGGTTTCTAAAAAATCCAGTTCCCGAACAATATGATCTCATTTGTAATTTATATAAGTAAGCATATACATTTTTATGTCTAGAAAAAGTCTAGAAGACTATATCAACCTGCTAATGGTGGTTATTTTGAGGGTGAGAATTTGTGAACTTTCATTTTCTATTTTATTCATTTTGTTCTGCTTGAATTTTTACAGCAATTTAGTATTACTATGAATCAAAAAAACTAAAGTTTAAAAAACACTATAGATAATAAAATGTTACTACAGCAGGTAAAGAATAAGTCAATGTTTATAGTTACACTTATTATAAAGGTTTTTTAAACATGCCCTTAGGGTGTTTACCAAAAGGGACTATTGCTTTCTGGTTTTCCACTTTCAAGGGGGAAAAAAGGTGTTTTGGGGGTTTTTTTTAATGACGTTCTGATCAGAGGTAGGTGATATGTGGCATGAGAGCAGACATCCATTAAAGATAATTGTTGATGGCATTCCACTACTCTTTGCAATCTAAGCGTATTCTTTGCATTGGGATACAGCAAACTGCTACATACTGAAAAGAGAAAAAAAGTGACATTAAATAAAAAAACATGCCAGATAACCACTTAAGGCATATAAACCCGGCAATGCCATTTGTTCAGTGGTGAACACGGGATTGCCCTGTGGTGCTCCTGGAGTTCTTAGATTCTTTCATGGGTACCTGTGGCTCAGACAGCAAAGAATCTGCCTGCAATGCAGGAGACCCTTGATCGGAAAGGGTTGGGAAAAGCCCCTAGAGAAGAAAATGGCTATTCACTCCAATATTCTTGCCTGGAGAATCCCATGGACAGAAAAGCCTGGCAGACTACAGTCCATAGGGTCCCAGAGAGTCACAAACAGTCAGACTGCACGACTAACACTCACTTCACAGGTACAGGTGAGATCAAGGCTCAGGAACCCCTTAGGCCGCTCTGTCCGCACATCCTGATGCCTCTTTCAGAACAATAAGGAGTAAGTTGCTTATCACCATTAAATTCTTAGAGAGACCTCTGGTGAAGGCCTCATGAGTCATGTGTTTTACCAGGCAATATCAAAAAGAGCACATAAACAATCACTCATAAACTCAGTCTCACTACTCTCAGTGGCCTACATTCACTTCTAGTGCATTAAAACATTCTAATTTTTATTAATAGTAACTAATAATTAAATCTAATTAATAGTGCATGGAAAATATGCTAACTAGAAAACTCACTTTCTCCCTTATAATACTTTCATGGTACAGAAGAACTTGATTTGTTGATAGGAATAAGGTCTTGACACCTACGGCTCAACCCATTAAGAAACTGGCTCTTGTCTGTTGAGCTGTTTACTGCACTGCGGTGTTCATCCAGTGTTTAATTACAGGAACAACACCAGATGATCCAGAACATTAGCAGATTCTTCCACCCCATCACACACTATTCTCAGTGATCTTTTTTCAGAGTAAATCAGAACACACCACTCTCTAGGTAAAATTCCCACAATAGTGTCTCTTGGTACTTAGAATACAATTAAAAGGTTCCCCTGTGTACTTCCCTGGCCTCATCTACCTCTGCATACCTGCTGCCTTTGCTCGTCACTCTGGAATTTTTCTTATTCCTCCGTCTTGAATACAGCACACTCATTCCTGCCTCAAGGCTTTCCTCTTGCTTTACATTCAGCCTGGAAACCTCTTTGCCCAGAACTTCTCTTCTCCGGGTAACCCTCCTACTTAAACCAGCTTTGCTGTACGTCTCCACATTATCCTACTATATTTTCTAGATAACACTTAGCATTGCATAACATTACCCTACTTGTTTATTTACTTATCTTTGTTATTTAGTGTCTATCTGTCCCCTGAAGCACAGAAGTTCCAAGTGTCAAAAGATCTGTCTGTCTCATTTACCTCTGGAACCCTACCACCAAGAACATTTGCTAGCACAGAATATACTCTTTACATGGATCAGTGAGTTCAGCAGCCTACAATTATGGGGTGATTAAGAAGTTCAAATTTGCTGCAGCTGGCTTTCAATTTTACATGGTTCTAAATTTTACAAAAGATCTCTCCTTTTCTCACCTGAAAACACAACATAGAGCTTAGATTACCTGAGACAAGTTTATCTACTTCACTTTCAAGCTGACACATAATCTGTTTTTAAATGAAGGCTAGCTTTCTGATCGAGATAAATGGCTTTCACAGGAAACACAACAGTATGAAAATGGGGAAATTCAACTGTCAGTTTCAACTGGGACACGGGTTCTTAAAATCAGTATGAATATCTGTGCTTCTCAAACTCTACTAATAATTAGTTGTTAATTCTTTTGGAATATGGGAGAGAACACAAGGTGGGAAGAGGAGGCTACAGAAGGTTAAATTTCTTGTAGAGAAGGAAAAGAGAATGACAAACATCAGTTTTGTTCACTATCTCAGTGACAGGCTAAACCCCTGGGAAAGGGGCTCCAAAGATAACCAGTGCCACGGTGTTGCCAGTTCTCATCAAGGACTCCTGGTCAAAGGAAACTTGCAGCCACAGAGACCCTCTCTGCAGTTACTAACACCGCAGTGACTAAGCACATCTCATGACTGTAACTACCTCCTCACAATGTGCCTTTCTTCTCGGGTTTTCACAGATGTGATTCCATCTGGAGCTTTCCCAGCAGTGTCTCACTGGTCCCTGAACACGTGCAAAAGACAGTATCATAACATGAGCAAATACAAGCCCTTCCCCACCGCTGTGCCTTCTCTGAGGAGCAGAGCAAGACCACCCGTGCTCTGTGTGAAACAGAGGGGTTTCTGTCTGAGTGCTGAAAACAGAAAAGCAGGTGCTATTGTACTTTTCCATCACTATGAATACGAAATAGCTATGAACGCTAAGGGAAGCTGTATGTGAGCCTCAGGATGGAAATCAAAATAATGAAAGCATCATCTCAGCTGAATTTAGGTGAAAGTGTCAGTCGCTCAGTCATGTCTGACCCTTTGAGACACCGTGAACTGTAGCCTGCCAGGCTCCTCTGTCCATGGAATCCTCCAGGCAAGAAGACTGAAGTGGGTAGCCATTCCCTTCTTCAGGAGATCTTCCTGACCCCAGGATTAAACCCAGGTCTCCTGCATTGCAGGTGGACTCTTTACCATCTAAGCCACCAGGGTGACTCGCTCCTATATTCCACATGTGTAAGAAAGGATTAGGGGCATGTCCAATCACAAGATGTATCTTTCAAGATTCCATTTTAAGACAGTCATGGCTGAGCAGTTTCAAAGTTCTACATGGTTTACTGATTTCATCCTCTTACTCCCTGACAAAAAATTTTAATTCAGGTCTATCTCTACACAGATCAGGATTTCAAAAATAGAGATCACAAAGTATATTAAGGATAATAGTGTACTTAAAGATAATGCAAAAACTGATTACAGTACCCTTTAGAAATTAATGTTAGGCCCAGTTCCACCAGGAAACCTATGGATAAGTTCTCAGGTAAGCTGGCTAAATAACCAGTATCAGGGAAGTGATGACTAGTTAAGAAGTTACAAGGATATGTGTACAGAAGTGTCTCTCTAAAGTGTCTGCAAGAAATTTATCTACTACTTTCACTGCAATCTACAGACTGTGATTTCACTTAAGATTTATGTAATTGTGAGATGTTATTGCATTACTGATAAACATGAAAAAAAAAGCCCTTTTAAAACAGTCATCGTAGAGACTTCACTGGCAGTCCAGTGGTTAAGATTCTGCACTTCCACTTCAGGGGGTACAGGTCTGATCTAAGGTTGAGGAGCTAAGAAACCACATGCCTCACAGTCAAAATGCCAAAACATAAAAACAGAAGCAATAGTGTTAACAAATTCAATAAGCACTTAAAAAAAGAAAGGATCCACACCAAAAAAAAAAAAAAAAAACATCTAAAAAACACAAAAGGAAATAAAAAATAAAAATAAATTAAAAAGTTGTTGTACCACTGAGCACAGTATTTCCTCCAGAGAGTTAAAGCTACAAGGTAAAATAGTAAGAAGGAATTTTCTTATTCTCACAGATGATTCCATACTCACATGAAAATTATAACTAAACCATTGCATTTGATAAGCACCCACAGAATTTTTTTTTTTCAAAAACAGAAAAGAAATAAAAGGTAGTAGAAAAACAAATCAGTCTAAGGTAATTGGGGAAGATAACTGGATAATGAAGAAAAAAAATCCTCCATAGCAACAAAATAGAGATTATTTATGTACATTTACAAGTCAATGAGCTCCAGATGTATTTTTTTAATCTACTTCTCCCCAGGTGTTTTCTTTTTTTTGCCTAATAAATATAACATCCAAGTTGGAATATTGTTGAAGTGTTGCATCATCTAAATTTTGGCGATGCTCTTTCTTCTGCCGTTAACTATTGTGAGCTATTTCTCAATAAAGCAGCCGCTACTGAAATCGTAAGTACTAGGCTTGGCAGAGCCAGACAGAAAAAGTGCAGCCCACAGATCTGTTTCTTCTGTTTTCCCAAAACAGAATCTCATAAAAAATATGCCCTCAAATTTTGTCACTATGTAGCTGTCAGAAAGAGAAATTCTGCTTCTCTTCCTATCTCTGAACATTAAATCCATTCCTTGTGCTACTGGGAAGTTATATAGCTCCAGGAAGCTGTGAGGTACCATCGCAACTG
Source organism: Bison bison bison (assembly GCF_000754665.1). Lineage (NCBI taxonomy): Eukaryota > Metazoa > Chordata > Mammalia > Artiodactyla > Bovidae > Bison > Bison bison. The sequence goes on from NW_011494682.1 coordinate 1,704,507, forward strand.
TTCAAATTGTATCCAGGCAGAATAATCAGTCCATCAGAAAACTTCAGTTCCAGTTGGATGCAAGTTTTTTGGGCCAACTTGGAAAAGCATACCGAACAAGTTTGACTTTACTGCCAAGATCATTTCCAGGACATTGGCTAATTAATTATAAAAGCTTTTTCAAAACAAATTTGAGCCTGGCAACCTTTTTTCCTACCCAAACAGAGAAAAAGCAGGCTAAAAAATAAAAAGCCCAAGTTTATTGCAGGGTTTTGTGTGTGTGTGTGTGTGCCAGGGTTTCATCTTCTTAGCAAGCCTATTTTCTTCTTCTCACCAGAAAATGATCCAGGAGCTTTTGTATTGGAAGTTAATAAGACTGTAGGTATATAAACTGGAAATATTAGTTTGCATTTGTACTCTACTTTTGATTATAGAGGAGATCATGGGTCAGTTACAAAGCGCCTCTTCAAACTCTTTGGTGGGAAGCAAAGATGAAGTTTCTTTCTCTTTGAGGGGATGAAGGGTTCATTGGGAACGATGGCTATTGTATTAGATAAATGAAGATGGACAGTTGCTCTTTATAATGATATACTCATCACCTGCATTTTCTAGCTTTGAAAACAAAAAGAACAAAATTCCTGAATTAAATCTTCCTGGTTTCAACATCATATGAACCTTGATGAATAGGAGACACTGGAGATAGGCATCAGAGATTCTGGTTTTAAGGACGACACAGGCTTTATTTAGTTAAATCAACTAAATCATAATGTTCCAACCTATTTCTTCTAACATGGGAATCAAAATCTTATGTAATAAACATCTTAACCCATCAAATTTCTTTTGTATATGCTCAGATATGAAGACAACCAAGAATGTAAGAAATTTCTCTCAACATTTACCAGCAGCTATTGACAAATGCCTGACAAGAGAACTGTCTCGAGTAAAAGAAGTCTTCCTAAGAAATTGTCAACCCAGATTTTCCTAACTTCCTTATCCTGTATCAAGGCTCCAATAAATCTCATAATTAGAATGCTGCTTTGTCAATCGTTGGAGCCAAAATGTACAAAATAGTTTTGAGTAAAACTCTCAACAAGTCCTAGTGGACTGAGTTTTCCCTTTCAGTACTATTATGATCCTACCAATGCATTCAATGTTTAGACAATCATCCTCCACGGTATTTCAAGAGGTAGGCCAATGGTAGGAAGGAGAGCTATCCATATTAGTATTTAAGAGTAGGTGGCAACTTTAGAAGTCAAGAATTAATCTCAATGCTGGGGCGGGGGGGGGGGGAGGGGCAGTGCAGTAATTAAGCCTAACCAAAGCATAGTCTCTCTTCTGGGAAACACAGGTAAGTTAAAATGAGAAAGATTACACCAGATTTCAGAGAATCTTCAAAGTTGGCATATTCTGAACTTAACTTGATAGAAGCCAGGATAAGCTTTTGACCTGAGGGGAAAGATAAGAACAATAATATGAAAAATGTATTGAATTAGGAGAAAATGGGGACAGGGTTATTCCAAAGGTGGTTAGAAGGAGAATAAAGAAATCAATGTCACTTTACAAGAAAGAACATAGTTTCACCTTTCCAGTACTTTTGGGAATTCACTAAGGTCTGAAAACCTGTCTAAAGAGAAACATGGTTGTAAACAAGGTGTCATTGCCTTAGGAATATATAATTGAGATTTATTTATTTATTCAAGTAGAATTTTCAACCCATTAGCTCACATAACTCATTTTATTCTTTAATGCAAAGTACAAAAGTGCCAAAGAATTGATGCCTTCCAACTGTGGTGCTGGAGAAGCCTCTTGAGAGTCCCTTGGACTGCAAGGAGATCAAACCAGTCATAAAGGAAATCAGTCCTGAATACTCATTGGAAGGACTGATGCTGAAGCTGAAGCTCCAATCCTTTGGCCACCTGATGTGAACTGACTCATCTGAAAAGACCCTGATGCTGGGATTGAAGGCAGGAGGAGAAGGGAATGACAGAAGATGAGATGGTTGGATGGCATCACCGACTCGATGGACATGAGTTCGAGCAAGCTCTGGAAGATGGTGAAGGACAGAGAAGCCTGGTGTGCTGCAGTCCATGGGGTGGCAAAGAGTTGCACATGACTGAGCGACTGAACGACATCAAAGTACAAAATTATACCTAGTCACATTTTTAACTAGTTCAAGTCCAGATACTCACTCAACTAGGAAAATGATCCAGTTTCTATTATATTCTTTTTAAAAGAAAACATACTGAGGTTCAAAACTTAATTGCTTTTCATTTCAAATGGGTTACTTACCATATATTTTAATAAGCAAATACACAGCTAACAAGACTATCATTACCTTTGCCTGAAGTATCCCCCCAAAGTTCACAACAGACAGCATTCCCTAGCCCTTCACAGTTCACCAGAGCAATTTTTTCATAAATTACCTTATTGAAGCACTACAATAAACCTGAGGTAGGAGTTATTATTACTATCTTAAAGCTGAGAGAACTATAGTTTCAACATTTAAACTGCCCAAGTGAAGATCTCTGGACTAAGCTAACTCTTATTTTCTGGACTTCAAATCCCTTCACAAACTGCTTCCCCTTCTTTCCAAGGAAGTGAGAAAAAAAAAAGCCATCAACACATATTGGTTCAATTTAAGTTAGGAAACCACCATTTCTCATCTCTTCCCAACATCTTCTAGATATACTTTGTCTTACACTTTAAAGAAGCAAGAATTCCTGGCTTACCTGGTCCTTCTCTGGTTTATCAGAAATGTCATTCAGGCTGGAAGAAGTCAGATTCCTGTGCGTCATGGCTGGGCTACCTGTAAAAACAGAAGGAGACCGTCATTCAAGACTTCTTGTCAAAAACACAAAGCTTCTGGTTGTACACTTCATGAACGCTAGTAGATGATGATGGAATGGTGATGGTGCTTGAGCTGTGTTAGGACTCTCCCAAAGAGTTTTCCAGAGTTGGAAAGTAAGGTGAGAGAACTAACATGGTTAAACAAAAAATATCTCAAAGACCTTGTTTAAGTCTTCTTTCTTGGCTTTATTTCAAGATAAATTCAGCTTTGAAAGAAAGGTGTAAAACTTATACACATAAAAATAAATTTACTCCTGGTTCTGGCCTGCCCTTTACACACATCCTAATCTATCTATTTCTTTGCCTATAGACGTGGGCTCCTTCCTTATTTCAGCAAAGCTGGCCCCAGGACAAAAGGCCTGGACCTCCTCTCCGTCAGCCTCTGCAGTCCTTCCTAGGCACCACCTGCTCTGATCAACCCCCCAAACCATCTGTATTCCATTCTCTGGCTAACATTTTATGAAGAATATTTCTCCTTAGTGGGCATCTGAGCCAGGAACCCTATACTTTTCCTCAGTGTTATCACAGCTCCCCTTACTTCCTGCATTCTCATTTACCAGATTAAAATAAGCATACCCCATCTTCCTCCCTAATATGCCAAACTTCTCATTCAAGTCAAGGGACAGATTTTATCAGGAATATTCCATGGGCAACAAGCTCCACAGCAGTATGGGTGCTGTAGATAAAATCCACTGGCTGTAGATAAAATAAACCAGTGTAGATAAAATCCAACCAGTGACTCCAGATACAATCACACAAGAACGGGGTGGGGGGGGTCATCTAGATGAGAACCATTTTCAAATAGACTGGTTAATCAACAAAATACTGAGCTTTCATTTTGCAGGTGAACTTGAAATTTCTTGGCTTACTAAGCAAAAGAATAACTTTTCAAAGGCAGGGTGTTTGACCCACCCCTGCAAGGTGCTGAGTAATGTGTTCCCCATTTAATCCTCAGCGATCTGACTCAGTCTGGTCTTCACACTAAAAGGACAAGGGTTGAAAAACAAGCACCCAAGTTCGAACACAGCTTCATGCTTGCTTCCATATAATTCTTCAGATCACAGACTTCCATTTCTTCAGGCCAAAACATCAACACAAAATTCTATCAAAGATTAAAATCTACTCCTAATAATTTAATGTCTATATAACAGCTGCTCATTAAATAATATAATTGTCTTTAACTACTAGATCAATTTTCTAGAGCTGGCAAAACCAGAATTATTTTCCACTCTGCTGCATTTCATTGAGTAAGCATGGTCCAGATCTCTTAAACCCTTTACCTGGTAGGATGCTTTATTCTAGGAAAATTTAAATATAGGGCATTTTTCAAAGGAAAGTAACATCTGAAAAACTGCTTTACAAGCACAATTAAAAGAACCTCTTTGAAAGCCACATTTTCTTCTCTGAACTGCATACAAGGTTTCTACGGTCTTCAATACAAAAGACGCCAGGCACAAACATGAATGCCCCCAAATAATGCTGGGCTAGAAACTAACAGGAATTGATGAGTACATACAATTTTGTACTTTACATTAAAAAACAAAACCAGTTTGTTTTTTTTTTAACTAAATGGGTGAAGATTCTACCTACATAAGCAAAAGAAAAAACAACTGAACTATTTATTCTTTCTTCCCCTGAACTTTAAATTTCTTATTTTGTATTGGAGTATAGCCAGTTGACAATGTTGTGGTAGTTTCAGGTGAACAGCAAAGGGACTCAGCCACACATATACACATATCCATTCTCCCCTCAAACTCCTCTCCCGACCAGGCTGGCACATAACACTGAGCAGAGTTCCATGTGCTATACAATAGGTCCCTGTTGGTTATCCATTTTAAATATAGCCGTGTGTACATGACCATCCCAAACTCCCTAACTATCCCTCCCCACTCAGCAACCATAAGTTCGTTTCCTAAGTCTGTAAGTCTCTTTCTGTTTTTTAAGTAAGTTCATTTGTATCATTTCATTTTAGACTCCACATATGAGGGATGTCATATGATATTTCTCCTTCTCTATCTAACTTAACTTACTGAATTATATATTCTTAAAGCAATGAAGCCTTAGTAATCCTAAATTAAAAGCAGCTTATGTAAATAAATAGGTATACTGATTTCTAATTATTAAATAAATTGTATATAAGCATGAATACCGAAATGAATTTGAAAGCAATTTTTCACTACGTAATTTAAATCTTCTAGGCAAAATTCTAAACTCATTGATTTACACTGGAAATTCTTCATAAATACTGCGAAGGTACATTTCACCCAAGCACTGTCCTGCTGCTGTTGCTACTGCTGCTAAGTCACTTCAGTTGTGTCCAACTCTGTGCGACCCCATAGACGGCAAAATCTGAAGCAAACAAGTAAGGTTTCCATTATAATGGTAATCCTGACTGATGTTACAACTTTTCCAAGAAAGCTCATATACTGCTGCATTTCTCTTGTTTCTGAAAGACAGTTACAGGATAACTATCTGTATTTGTATTAGTACCGGTCCCGGGGGGCGGGGGGGGGGGGCGGGGGGACATAGAAAAGGCACAGGAACAAGGAAGATGCAGGAACCAGATGGGGAAGAAGAGGCCACTGTTAGAAACAATCACATCCATTGTCCCTCCCAACTTTATCTGATTCTCATTAATAAAAGTAATATTAACAGTTTCACTGATGTTTAACTTTGTAACACACTGAAAGAATTCAGAAGTCAACACTTCTAGGTAAACCTTAAGCAAAGATGATCAGCATTCTTGCACCTTTTCCACCTCCCTCCCTAGTAAACTCTCCACCTCTGCCCTCCACAATACCCTGAACCAAAGACAAAGGCTTCCCAATGTTCCAACTCAGTAGTTCCCAAAGTATGGTCCCCAGACCAGCAGTAGCAGCATCACCTGAGCACGTATTAGAAATGCAAATTCTTGTGACTCACCCCAGACCAATTATATCAAATGCTGGCTATGGGGCCAAGCAAGGTGGGTTTTACCAAACCTTTGAAATGATTTTGAAGCAAGCGAAAGCTGGAGAACCACTACTCTAAATAAACCAGTTTCTTAACCACAGGGTGTGTCCTAGTTGGAACTGAACTGCATGAAACATACATAAATTAAAGTAGCAAAAGAGGCAGATCTGATAACCTTGTCCTCCTGCAAGCCATTGCTCAAAACCGTCACATCTCAAGTAAATCATGGAGTTAGCTTCTTTGCCACATAAACACACACAAAAAGGACTGTACA
>NW_011494682.1:1710658-1712367 GCF_000754665.1 Bison bison bison
AGGACTGTACACAGCCTTTCCTCTAAATCTTCACCTACACAATCAATAGACTTCCCTGGTAGCTCAGATGGTAAAGAATCTGCCTGCAATGCAGGAGACCTGGGTTCAATCCCTGATTTGGGAAGATCTAATGGAGAAGGATCTCATAGAGGAGGATGAGAAGGTTGAATCACATCACCGATGCAATGGACATGAACTTGGGCAAACTTTGGGAGATGGTGAGGCACAGGGAGGCCTAGCATGCTGCAGTCCATGGGGTTGCAAAGAATCAGACATGACTGAAGTGACTTTAGCACACACACATTCAATGAATAACTTTGTTATTGGAATTCACTATTTAATCAGCCTTTTCCAGAAACACATCACCCAAATCAAAGAAGGCAAGGTCAAGAGATTACAAACCAGATTATACCTGGGAATCAGAAATTTCCGTGTGGCACTTTAGCAAACCTGGGAAACTTACACAAAGAGTCCCTAACAATGTTCTACCATGGATAATCTGTACCCAATAGTCAATAAGACACACTGTCAGGCTAAGTCAGTGTTTTCTAGAGTTTTGCCCTATTAATGTAAACTCAATATACTGCAATATTGAGGGAGTGGGGGTAGCAGAAGCAAATGTCATTGTGAATCAAAAAGGTGAAATAGAAATGTACCCAAAAGTATGCTGCTTCTTGTGCAGGTAAAGATGCATCTGCTCAGAGCAGCAGAGAATGCAGTGGCTGGATAGCATCACCGACTCAACAGACATGAATTTGAGCCAACTCTGGGAGATAGTGGAGGACAGAGGAGCCTGGGGTGCTGTAGTCCACGGGACTGCAAAGAGTTGAACACAACTCAGCTACTGAACAACAACCACCACCAGTAGGCCTTTCTTTCTAATATACAGGCCAAACGAATGTTTTATAACTGCTCTTGGTCTAAAGCAATTTTGTGTTTTTCAAATCTGATTTTTACAACAGAAAAAGAAGAACCAGCCTTGAGTGAATAATCATAATAATTTCCATATTATTGTATTTTGGCCATAAGAAAAAGAAAGCTTGGAGGAGCACATTTTCAAGCAGTTTCACACAATCGAAAACAATTTCATTTTCAAAGTACCCACTTGGCAGGTACATACTGTCTTCTATAAAAATTAATTACATTCTGTACAAAGTTTGAAAATCATTGTTATTCTTTAGCACACATGTAGCAATTCATAAAGTCCTTTGCAATTGTATCTGTTAGATACTATAAAAAGAGGAAGGAGAATGTACAGCATAGAAAAATGATGATACTTATACGTGTACATGTTAAGTAAAAATGTAAATATGTATGTGATGCATTGACAGACACATAAACTGACCTCCCCATCTCATACCCTCATAATGAGACTATAGGATATATTCTCTGTACACCTCACTGACTCACTGATACTTTTTCCCCCTATGTTGACGTAACAAATCTACTTTAAGATGTATATATCTAAGATTAAGGGTCAACTAATCTTTCTGGACTCTTGAGAGTCCCTTGGACTGCAAGGAGATCCAACCAGTCCATTCTGAAGGAGATCAGCCCTGGGTTTTCTTTGGAAGGAATGATGCTGAAGCTGAAACTCCAGTACTTTGGCCACCTCATGCAAAGAGTTGACTCATTGGAAAAGACTCTGATGCTGGGAGGGATTGGGGCAGGAGGAGAAGGGGACGACAGAGGATGAGATGGCTGGATGG
>NW_011494682.1:1712467-1725644 GCF_000754665.1 Bison bison bison
GACTCTGATGCTGGGAGGGATTGGGGCAGGAGGAGAAGGGGACGACAGAGGATGAGATGGCTGGATGGCATCACTGACACGATGGACGTGAGTCTGAGTGAACTCTGGGAGTTGGTGATGGACAGGGAGGCCTGGCGTGCTGCGATTCATGGGGTTGCAAAAAGTCGGACACGACTGAGAGACTGAACTGAACTGAAGTAGTTTAATTTACATTATCTTACTTAATCCTCAGATAAACACTCTGAGATCAGTATCATTATTACCACTTACACATAAACAAAATGAACTTCAAGTTCATGATCACACAGCAAGTGTCAATTTAAATCCAGATCTCTTAATAACAATCTAGGGGTGTGGGGGGTGGGATTGGTCTCTCTCTGTTATTTACATAAATAAACATATAAACTTCATCATTTTCAATGAAGAGAAAATATAATGTACAACCACAAAAGATATATCCTATTTCTATGGCAATTAGGTGCAATATAAAATCACCAAGGAGGTTTAAGCCAAAAATGTTCTTGGTTTCCAATTTAGCTTCTCCCAAAGATGGAGTCTGCATGTCTTTACTTTTTCATTTTCATAAAGTAAAGGAGAAAAATATTCAACTCAGCTACTCTGCTTGCCACAGTGATTGAATAGTAGCCCAAAACCACAGCTCTGTGAAAAAGGAGAAAGGATACTAAAAGCAATAGCAAAGTAATTATAAAAGCAATAATGCTACACACTTCTGAATGTCTTAAGTCACAGTCATAGCCAAGTGTTTGTAAGATTCCACAATGAACGTACAGCCAGTTCTCCGCTATTTCCATACTGGTTTTCCACCTTTCAAGAAATTTTGCAATTTCTTCCCATTTTAACCACTAAGAACAGGAATATAACAGGACAGGGATAATAAATCTGTTGAGATATAACAAGTGTGACTGAGAAAGTCCTTCTAGAAGGAATGGCTGAGATAAGCTTGAATTCTGTCAGATCAGTTTCCTAGTCTTCCACGGCAAAAGACCACCAAGAGCTGTCCCCACCAAAAGTAATTTTAAAAAAAAGCATGTCATCAAGACCTCCAACCCATTCTCAGTGCCCACCTCCAAATAAAATGCAGAAATATTTAAAATATAAATATGAGACTAAAGAACATTTAAAATTTTATCAGTAAGAGCTCTTTGAAAGAATCTCATAACTAACAGAAAATCAGTTTGGATATTTTCGCTTGTACAACTTTTAATTATTTTGTTTTATTTAGAGGATTTCTGTTGTTTGCTCATGATTTAATATCATGTAAACTCCAAGAACACAAAGCCAAGGCCTTTGGTTTGTCTTGTTCACAGCTACAGCCCCAGAGCTTGGCACCAGTGGCACTTAATAAATATTTGTGAATGAATGAATAACAGCAACTGGGTATCACTTTACTTCCATTTGGAGTTACTACTATAAACACTACTGTTCAAAGTCTATTTCCTATGGAGGGAGATGCAATGTGCAGACTCCAAGAAACTTCAGACTTGGAAAGCTTTAGAGTAAATAAGGAAGAAGTTTGTAGCTGGCCCAGAACTAACGGAATGGAAAGACACTGCCAAACTGGCTAAACGCCTGTCAGTCCGCAGTAGAAAGAGAGGTAAGAAGCAACAACTGTGAGAAAGAGACACACTGTGTGCAGGAAGAATCAGGTGAGAATGAGAAGAGACACAGGGAAGGTGTCAGGACGCACTGCAAGGAAAGGACAGCCTTGGGTAGAGAAAAGTCTGGGGAACAGAGATAAAGAATGAGGTTGGTTTGGAAAGCTAAAGCAAATTCAGAGGAAGGAAGAAGACATCAAAAGATCCAGATAACTATGGAAGTACGTGAGTCAAGTTCTAGCCAAAAGCTGAAGTCATCCCTAATGTGTGGGGCAAGGATGAGGGAGAAGACATCCTTGCAGAGAGAAATGGAAGAAAGCAGAGGCCAAGGCAGTGCAAACACAAAGACTATTCTCTGTTTTAAAGACCATTGTCTATCTTTTTGAGATCTCTGCTGTCTACATGCCCCTTGATAATCTACCCACCCTCAACTTCTTTGACCCTATTTTCTGTGTTTTTGAATTTTCTGAACTACTCTGTTGGCTTTTCCCAAGATTCAGTGTTAGGGCTTCAACATCTCAATGTTGAATACACAGCCTTCATTTCTTCTAAGTCTTTTTAAATTTCAACCAGCAAAAGCAAAATCCTCTCACCAGAGTGACTCCCATTCCCAATCCAATGATACTGCACTGGATATTTCATTTTTATTATGATCTAAAATAAAAATTAAATATTTATTATGATCTAAAATGGCTTTCCTGGTGGCTCAGAAGGTAAAGAGTCCTCCTGCAGTGCAGGAGACCCGGGTTTGATCTCTGGGTCAGGAAGATCCCCTGAATAAAGAAATGGCAACCGACTCCAGTATTCTTGCCTGAAAAATCCCATGGACAGAGAAGCCTGGCAGGCTACATACAGTCCACGAGTTCTCAGAGTCAGACACGACTGAGCAACTTCACTTTATGATCTAAAATACGTAGTTAAATTTTTTTAAAGGCATTTCATTCTCTTTCTGTGCACACACAATATACACGTGACACTTGAAAAATCTCTAATCAGTTGCGGAAACATTCAGAAACAAACAAGGACTAAAAAACTTACTAAAATAGGAAAGACTCCATAAAGGACTTCAGGGCATCTGTGGTCCCTGTGATTACATATAGTGTTTGTAAGTCTTTGTGTCACCTGCCCTTGTGTGCATGCACACACACAAACATAAAACGGTGAACCAAAAGTTACCCTGTACAAAGAATATAGGTGGAAGCACAGAAAATAATTCATCACCTTATTTCATGAAAGTAGAAAAAGAAAAGAACAGTGATGTCAGCAAGACTATGCTACTTAGTAATAGGGTGAGTTAGAAAGATCAAGGGAAGATTAAGAATCAAGGAAAGGAACATCTCACTATCTTCATGACCCAAAGTGATTTTACTAAATACTCTCTCATCAGGTTGAGAACCTGTGATAGGTCCCCACAGCCACAGTATTCCAAGCACATGTAACAGTGTCAGATTTCCTAATTTGGACTCCCTTATATCTGTATGTTGATACTGGATCCAAGACATAGTAAAAATTTCACTAATTAATGGAGAAGTTCTCTGAATTGATGAAGTGTCTAAATTTAAAACAATTTAAGAAAGCTACCAATTCAACTTAGTATATGACTTGGTAAATGCATTTATCCTTCTCCCTTCCTAGATAGTTTTAAAATAACAGATTAAAAACAAAAAATTATAAAATCACATCAATTAAAAAAATTAATAGACAAGAGACAAGAGACTTCAAAAACTTTCTAGGAGCAAAAGAATAGGTAAGTGTATTAGAACCTGAGAGTGGATCAAGAGGGAGGGAATGAAAAAAAAAGAGTATTAGAACTTGATACTATTTGTGCTACATAGAAACTATAGTGTGAAATATGTGCAGGAAGTCATGGAGTCAAAAAAGAGATCTTCCATGAAAAACACTGAAGAAGCGCCACACTGGAAGAGGCCAAGTCCAATGGAGGCCCAAGTAAGATGCAAGCAGAAAGGGATGAGTTCATGGAAAGTCACTGCACCAAAAGTTTGCTACCATCCCAGTGGGTGCACACCCAGCAGCTGAGGCATTTACACCACAGGGTTCATTGCTGAAGTGGGATTTAGAAAAGACCAGACAATCAGAGCAGGAGTTTGGACCTCATAGCAAAATCTTCTGCTTTCTAGCATTCAGGATGACAGGATGACATTTCCTACTCACTCTAAAACAAATCCTCTCTCAGTTCAGTTCAGTCGCTCAGTTGTCTCCGATTCTTTGCAACCCCATGGACTGCAGCAGGCCAGGCCTTCCTGTCCTTCACCATCTCCTGGAGCTTGCTCAACTCGTGTCCATCAAGTCGGTGAAGCCATCCAACCATCTCATCTTCTGTCATCCCCTTCTCCTCCTGCCTTCAATCTTTCCCAGCATCAGGGTCTTGTCTAATGAGTCAGTTCTTTGCATCAGGTGGCCAAAGTACTGGAGCTTCACCTTTAGCATCAGTCCTTCCAGTGAGTATTCAGGACTGATTTCCTTTAGCATTGATTTACTTGAATACAAATCCTCTTACTTGAATACAAATGAACAATTGAGAATTATCAGATATATGAGAGGAAGCCCAAGACTAAACACACACACATCCAAAACACAACTTCAATAAAAGAATTATAATCTAGAAAACTTAAATAAAGATTCTTACTATTTTGCAAGAGATTTGAGACGATACTGTATCCATAAAATGTGGATAGAATGCTATAAAAAATAGAAAAGGAAAATGCTTTACAGTTATAATAATTTTCAAGACTACATGTGATAGTAATAAATGTATATGGGCTTCCCAAGGGGCACAGTGGTAAAGAATCCCCCTACCAATGCAAGAGATACAAGAGATGTGGGTTCGACCCCTGGCTCAGGAATATACCCTGAAGAGGGACATGGCAACCCACTCCAGTATTCTTGCCTGGAGAATCCCATGGACAGAAGAGCCTGGTGGGCTACTGTCCATGGGGTCGCAGAGAGTCAGACACAACTGAAGAGACTTAGCATAGCATATGGGTTAGAAAATAAAACCAAGTGTATCTTCTGAAAAAGTAATGGTCAAGGGGGCAAAGATGCAGAAAACAGGAGAGTACAGAGTATCAGTCCATGAAGGCCAATTAGAAAGACATACTAAGAGTCCTACTAAGCTGGAACAAGGACAATGAAAAAGAGAATGCTATTACAGAGAATATCCTACAGCTAAATTAAGGACACATTTCTTCAATTACAAAGGTCCCTAGAGAAAGTAAACAAAACAAGCCACATACACACAATCCACCACTGTGTGTAAATAAATCATTAGGAAACTTCACAACACTGAAAGTGAAGAGAATACCCTAAAATTTTCTATCTAGAGAGAAAAGCAGTAAGAACTGCACTTGGAATTCTCTTAAGCAACACAAAAACAGAAGAAGAGAATGAAACTATGCTTTCAGAGTTCTGGAAGAAATAGTATTTTCAACCTTGAACTGTATACTCATCTCAACTATCAATCAAATGTGAAAAAAACAATAAGGAAACTTTCAACCAGAAAAAAAAAGAAAAGAAAACCAAACAAAATGTCAACCTTTATATGCCCTTTCATACAAAGTAATCTGAAATGTGATTTGGCAAAATGAAAAAACAAAGAAAAAGAGATGGATGGTCTCCAATTTAGGAGAGGATTGAGAGTAAATGCTAGAACAGAAGCTGTGCAGCAGGTCTCAGGGCAGCGGTATCTTAAGACGCAGGAAAATAGAGGAGGGAAGAGAGGAGACGACAAGGAGAGACCAGTGAGAATAAAGCAGCCATAGCGTTTATCTGGGCCCTTCAGCTATTGAAAGAGCTTGGGGATACAGTAACAACAGGCAATTTGAAAATATACAATTTAAAACTGCAGGTTAAAAAAAAAAAAAACTGTACAAGAAAGAAAATGTAATTATAAACCATGTCATAGCTTTAAAGTACATTCCTATTGTCATAATAATGTAAATACTATTTATGAATTTCTGACTTTAACATCAACTGACAGAAAAAGAACAAATGTATTTATAGATAAAGACAAGGATGTAAATCTAACCAATATTGACAATAAAGGGGCTTCCCTGGTGGCTCAGATGGTAAAGAGTCTGCCTGCAATGCAGGAGACCCAGTTTGATCCCTGGGTCGGGAAGATCCCCTGGAGAAGGGAATGGCAACCCACTCCAGTGTTCTTGCCTGGAAAATCCCACCGACGTAGCTGCCTGGCGGGCTACAGCCCATGGATTCACAGAGTCGGACATGCCTGAGCGATCTTCACATATTGACAATAAATAGAAGTACTAATGACAGAAATATGGAAGTAAAAGTGAGGAGAGGGCCAAGGAAGAGCAGGAAACTAATATTCTAATATTCTTTACTGACAAACTGCTGCTTAGTCACTCAGTCGTTATCTGACTCTCGGCAACCCCAAGGACTCTAGCCTGCCAGGCTCCTCTGTCCATGGAACTTTCCAGGCAAGAATTATGGAGTGGGTTGCCATTCCTTTCTTCAAGGGATCATCCTGACCCAGGGATCACACTCATATCTCTTGCTTCTCCTGCACTGGCAAGAGGATTCTTTACTACTGAGCCACCTGGGAAGCACAAGATCTTTTGAAAAAATAAAAATTAATAGGAAATATCTAAGATTGATAAATCAGAAATAGCAAGATAAACTTATTATATAAAGATAAGAAGATAACCATGACAAAGCTAAAAGAAAATAGAAACAATTAAAAGCATTAAAAGTGACTGCTCCAAGGACAGGGTCTGTAAATAGGGAAGATAATACAAAGGAGCTTGTTTCTCATTAGAAGTCCTCTGTTTACTTCAATTTCATGATTATTTACATATAATACTTTAATAAAAAATCTTAATACATATGTTTATGCATCATATGATAGTGTTAATTAAATCTACTTTTATTATTTTGAAATACCTGAGATTAAGTTGTCTATTGATTAGTAGACAATCTTGGGAGTTCTAATTAAATCAAATTTCTAATATAAACATGGAGATCATGAAAAGTTTAAAATCAATTTTTTTTCTTTATTTTTTGGCCATGTCGCAAGGCATATGGGATCTTAGTTCCCTGACCAGAGATCAAACCTGCAACCCCCTGCATTGGAAGCACAGAGTCTTAACCACTGGACTGCCAGGGAAGTCCCTAAATCCATTTTTAAGTAGCTTTAAGATGCTCCATGGAGTGATATTTACATTATTTTTAAAAATGATGACAAGGGAAATTTTTCCTGGAGGCTCTATCTGAATTATCAAAGATTCATATCTATAGCTTTAGTCAACAAAAGGCCTTATATCCAAAATGTCTATGAAGAAAAAAAGTATGTGCAGAAAAGCAAGCCATTTAACACAGTCCTACATCTGCAGACAAACAAATATATAGATACGGATGTCAATATCAATGTTGATATAGATACAGTTTATTAGTATTATATATAGACATAGATACAGATATAAAACTTTAGAAGAGTAACAGACTCATTATCTGGGCCTCCAGCTACAAACACAGCTCCTCCTAACCACTCTTGATTTATGGCTCACAAAACGTGACCTGGAGAAAAGCCTCGTGCAGTAACTCCTCATGGTCTTACTGATACACATCCAACTAGGTGATACACATTGGGCAATCGGTGCTCACAGGTCATACTCAAGTCAGGGAGCAGCCTCCAGGAAAGAAAGGAACAAGGACTTTGGGACCCATCATGCCCCTATCACATACATGGCTCCAAGTGTCTACGTGAGAGCAAAGCACAGGGTGTAACAGAGGAGAACAAATCTGACTCCACATTGGATCTATTCCTTTAGCTCTAATCTTTCGTGCTCTGTTGTTTGTGCTTAGTCATGCCGGCTCTGCACTTTTGTCTAGTCAAACAGTAAAAGAATGCTACCTATATCCTGAAATATACGTAATAGCAATGGCAAAGTTCTGCCCCCCCAGGCTGGACCTTCAGAAACGTAATGCTTTTCATTCATATAGAGATAAAATTTTCAGAACAAAAAATAACATTTGTCTTGTTGAAGGTTTACAGGGACATCATGACCAGATCCTCCATGGATAGCTGTAAGAACAAAAGATTATCACATTCTATCCGGGGTCTGGTGGGCAAAAAACCCGCCACACCCTCTCCTCCTTTAGTATAAAAGAAGCCTAAATTCTAACTCAGGTTTTCAGGTGGCACTAGTGGTAAAGAACGTGCCTGTCAATGCAAGAGACCTAAGAGATGCAGGTTTGATCCCTGGGTTGGGATCTCCGCAAGAAGGAAAAGGCAACCCACTCCAGTATTCTTGCCTGGAGAATATCATGGACAGAGGAGCCTGGTGGGCTGTAGTCCATGGGGTCGCAAAGGGTCAGACATGACTGAAGTGACTTAGCACACAAGATGGTTTTTTGGAAGACCAGTCTGCCATCTTCTTGGTTAGCTGGCTTTCTGAATAAAGTTGCTTTCCCTTGCCCCAGTTCCTTGTCTCTCAATTTATCAGTCTGTCGTGCACCAAGCAATATTAACTTGAACTCGGTAACAGGTCCAAGCCAACAACCTTCCCAGTGTATGCTGGCTTGTATACTCATTTTCTCTGCCTTGGAGAGTTTATTATACAATTTAACCAAAGTGACATCTGATGTCACTTAGGTTCCAAATGATGAAATAGCTTTGAGGCCTCAAGAGATCCCAGGGTTATTCTGGGGAATTCTGGTCAGAACTAACACAGGCTTAGGATTTCCTTCGTATTGGAAAGCTCAAGTTGAATTGGATGCCCAGCTGATACTTTTCACTCCTAAATCTCATCTAGGATCTTGTTCTAAGAAATCCCAAGGCTGAGAGTCTTCAACTCCATGACACAGACCTGTGTGATACGAACTGCCATGGCCATGATTTTTCTGGCTGGTGGGTGAGGTGTACAGAGTGGTAACTCACACCTCATCTCTCTCAGATAAGCCCAATGGTTCCATGAGGAGACATATAAAAGGAATCCAAGAAATAACTTACATCGGCCTGACATGATGAAAAGAAGTCAAAGGTAGAGTAAGAAAAGATTACAAAATGAAATAATAATCCCTTATAGAATTGCTGTAAGGATTAAGTGTACAGCAGAAAACTAACACAGCATTGTAAAGCAATTATACTCCCATTAAAAAAAAAGGATTAAGCAAGGAAATGCATGAGCAAGTGTCTACACAGATGTTCAATAAATGTTAGTTTCTCCTCTTTCCTTTTGTCCTATAATCATAAGCATAAATCCCCTATGAAATCAAGATCCTTAGAACATGAACTACAATTGCCAGGGTTAGGACCCTAACCATTTGTCATCTTCCAGCCTAAGGCGGGGTGTCCAGAGAACTAAGAGGTTGTAGCTGGAGGTTAAAAAGCATCTGAGTTGATTCAAGAGATGAGGACTGAGGCCCAAACATAGGTGTCACTCATCACACAGAGGGTATGCAATGACTCCTGGTAAACCAAAGTTAGAGCACTCCGTCCGTGGGGTCACACAGAGTCGGACACAACTGAAGTGACGCAGCAGCAGCAGTGTTATGATGTCTCCCTGAGTGCAGAGGCCGTTAGTAATTATTTACTTGAGAAACTTATGCAACATGTACCTAACTTACTTAGCTGTGTCCCATCACGCTGAAAGGAAGTTCTTTAGGTAACCACTAATGCTTTCAAAGGACACCTTGGTCTCCTGGGAACCATAGGTTCCATCTAGCACCTGTCATTCTGAATTGAGGGTAATATATGCCTTTCTCTGTTTCTTCCTGAAGTGGTATGGAGGGTGATTTGGGTAGGAAAACAGACAGTAAGAAAATATATGAAGCCTTGCTGAATAGTGTGCTGTGCTAAGTCACTTTGTTATATGCAGCCTTGACCACCAACAACAAAAAGATGCAGAGACTCTAAGAATACTTCACTGGGTCTAGTTAAGATGTTTAAAGATTGCTTAAATCAGGGAGCAAAGGTACTTTCTAGAAAATCTACTTTCTGCTGAACCAAGATAAAAAGGGGAAAAAAGCAGAGAATGAGGAAAAAAAAAAAAACCTCATGTCAGTAATAACTTGAATCAGTATCAAAAAGTTAGCTTCAGAAGTTGTTCCAACAGAGTACCACTGGAAATTTCTCACTGTTATACATGTCTCTTACAGGGAAATAACACAGAAAGCACAATAAGGTTAAATGCCCCACAGGATAGATACTCTGCAATGCTGGCTATGTTATTAGAGATGCAACTCAGAGAAATCACAGAGGTAAAGGACACGGAGAACATAAACCAACTTCTCTCCCATGTCTGGGAGAAATGTCTTCCATGTCTTTTCCCCTATAACAACACATACCTAATATCCTAAGGTCTGTTTATATACTTCTGATGACAGGGAACTTGGCACTTAATGAAGCGATCTATTCTATTGTAACAAAACTCATTCTTACATTCACTAAAACGTCTGATTTCTCAGGTTAGTAGTAGTATCTGGATGGACCAAGAGACAGTATGTGCCAACCAAAGCACACACATGCTAAGAAACAGCTGGATTTCATTTAAACACACAGAACTTCCTAGAGATAATGTACAGTCTCAAATGTCCCCAGACTTAACTAAGCATTTTCATAAGGGTAAAGCCCTTGCTTTATCCTTTATGGGTCCTAACACCGGGGAGTTGATCCCTGCAGCCTTCATTCCCTCCCAAGAAGCTGGTAAACGAAGGTCCCTTAATGAGAAAACCCTGTATCCTCATACAAGAGGGACGGGCCTCTATCCTTGACAACAGGGACTGAACCTGGATCAAGTTATCAATCCTTCTTAAAAATCACTGACTTTCATGAATCATTGAATCATGAAGATAAAAACTACACTCAAATGCTAAAACAACAATCTAAAACACTGTTGTTGTTCAGTCGCTAAGTCATGTCCTACTCTTTGCAACCCCAAAGACTGCAGCATCCCAGGCTCCTCTGTCCTTCACTATCTCCTGGAGTTTGCTCAAATTCCTGTCCGACCCATTCATATCAGGTTGGTGATGCTATCTAAACATCTCATCCTCTACTGCTTCCTTTTCCTTTTGCCTTCAATCTCTCCCAGGAGTCCAAGTAATATCTTATTCCCTAAAATGTTTCTGGTTCTGTTCTTTGAAGCAGCAAAGTCTACCTTCCTCTGCATGTTTGTATTAAGCCCATCTCATGAAACAACTACATTGCCCTTTCTCTGATTCCTCTCATCCATACCCTGATGGCTGAGGAAGATTCCTCATTATCTGATCACGTCCCCAAAGATTTCTAGGTTCCCATTCTCTGCTTACAGATATGATCCACCCTTCTCCACAAGCATTTCCAACTCTATTCAAGAGAACCAGCTTAGCACCAACATCACTCTCTGCTTGGCAAAAGCAGGTCTAGTGAGTAGGTCTGTGAAGTAGGTGTCTGCATTGTTCAATATATTTTCCCAGGACTAGCTGAGCCCCAGCCAAGAGAGGTACTTAAAACTATTTAAGTGAATGAGTGAATTGACCATTTGAAAAAAAATAATATAATACCCCAAAACTGTTTCACTGCAACTGAACATAACAAAATTATCACCACTAAAGGGGAAGTGTTAGGCCCATACCATTTCTGTCCTTTATCGAGCCCATCTTTGCATGAAATGTTCCCTTGGTATCTCTAATTTTCTTGAAGAGATCTCTAGTCTTTCCCATTCTGTTGTTTTCCTCTATTTCTTTGCATTGATCGCATCTGGTCCCATCACTTCATGGGAAATAGATGGGGAAACAGTGGAAACAGTGTCAGACTTTATTTTTGGGGGCTCCAAAATCACTGCAGATGGTGACTGCAGCCGGGAAATTAAAAGACGCTTACTTCTTGGAAGGAAAGTTATGACCAACCTAGATAGCATATTCAAAAGCAGAGATGTTACTTTGCCAACAAAGGTCCGTCTAGTCAAGGCTATGGTTTTTCCTGTGGTCATGTATGGATGTGAGAGTTGGACTGTGAAGAAGGCTGAGCACCGAAGATTTGATGCTTTTGAACTGTGGTGTTGGAGAAGACTCTTGAGAGTCCCTTGGACTGCAAGGAGATCCAACCAGTCCATTCTGAAGGAGATCAGCCCTGGGATTTCTTTGGAAGGAATGATGCTAAAGCTGAAACTCCAGTACTTTGGCCACCTCATGCGAAGAGTTGACTCATTGGAAAAGACTCTGATGCTGGGAGGGACTGGGGGCAGGAGGAGAAGGGGACGACTGAGGATGAGATGGCTGGATAGCATCACTGACTCAGTGGACGTGAGTCTGAGTAACCTCCGGGAGTTGGTGATGGACAGGGAGGCCTGGCGTGCTGCGATTCATGGGGTCACAAAGAGCCGGACATGACTGAGCGACTGAACTGAAAGAGGAAGTGTTAGTCGTTCAGTCATGTCCGACTCTTTGCAACCCCACTGACTGTAGCCTGCCAGGCTCCTCTGTCCATGGAATTCTCTAGCAAGAATACTGGAATGGGTTGCCATTCCCTTCTCCAGGGGATCTTCCCAACCCAAGGATTGAATCCGAGTCTCCTGCATTGCAGACGGATGCTTTACCATCTGAGCTACCAGTGAAGTACCAAAGGGAATGGGACACTCTCAATCCAAGATGATAACAATTATTCTTACAAAGACAATAGTCACAGCTATCACCAAAATTATTATGAATTAGCATAACAACC
This sequence comes from Bison bison bison, assembly GCF_000754665.1. NCBI lineage: Eukaryota > Metazoa > Chordata > Mammalia > Artiodactyla > Bovidae > Bison > Bison bison. Next base: position 1,724,765 of record NW_011494682.1, read on the forward strand.
TACACAGCCTAAGCCCCTAGATGGTTAAAAGGATATGCCACTTTCTTATAGGCTCGAGGCACTTTCCTAGAAACACAGATAGAAATTACTCAAAGCTGTCTTTTGGAAACTGGGGAAATGATTCAATCTTGACACAGCAATTCCTAAAATCCAGACCCCAGCTTAGGAACATGCTAAAAGAATCGATTTTTAAAGGAAGATTTTTATTAAGGGAAAATTTTGTCATTATAATTGGATTTCTCCTGCTCTTTCTCCTCAAAAAGGATGCTGATATTAGTCTCTCCACTATATGCACCTAACGAGACTGTTCTTTGATTTGTAACCATGGTTACTACTTGCAGAACCCATCATAGTGTATGGCTCTTTTCTGAGGCAAAAGCTGACCATGGCCCAGAATAGTCTGTGTGCCCCAGCTGCTTCCTGGAGTTGATAAGAATGGGCCTGAGAAAATAGAACCATCCCAGAAAATTATACTTTTGAATGCTGCCTTGTTGCCCCTCATTGAGAAACACCAGGAATTTCATTTTCTGATTTGAAACAACAAAACCGAATCATCAGTGTCCACATCTCTTATTAGCCGACAAGAACACTATCTGTGGCTAAAAGCAGAGAGATCTGAGGGCACAGAGAATGACAAGCAGAGAGGGAAATAGAAAAGAATTATGTCATCCGGAGTCCACACACCTGAGTTCAAACCCTGGTCCCCCACTTACCATGTGATCTCAAACACTCCCCGCCAGACAGGTAAGGTCAGAGCAAAAGAACAACCTCAGATTCTCATGTCTTAAAACAAAGGTCATTTATTTCTCCCTTAAAATAATAATGTCCACATAGATTTTCTGGGGTTTCTGTTCTACATCTCTGTCCTTAGGCACAGAGC
>NW_011494682.1:1725780-1762109 GCF_000754665.1 Bison bison bison
TAGGCACAGAGCAGTCCTCACAAGACACTGCTTGTTTGAGAGAAAAGAAACTCATAAAACACGTACTGACTCTCATAGCTTTCCCTGGGAATGATACCCATCACGTCTGTTCATGCTCCATTGACCAAAGCATGTATTGACTCTCATAGCTTTCCCTGGGAATGATACCCATCACGTCTATTCGTGCTCCATTGACCAAAGCAAATCAGGTCACACCTAACTTCATATGGGTGAGGAAGACAGCATTCATACATGCCCAGAAAAAAAAGAGCTGCAGCAGCTGTGAACAGCCCTAAAGCACTATGTCAGCATAAGTATGTAACCTCAGTCGTGTCTGACTCTGCGACACTGTGGACTGTAGCCTACCAGGCTCCTCTGTCCATGGGATTCTCCAGGCAAGAATACTGGAGTGGGTTGCCATTTCCTTCTCCAATGCATGAAAGTGAAAAGTGAAAGTGAAGTCGCTCAGTTGTGTCAGACTCTTCGCGACCCCATGGACTGCAGCCCACCAGGCTCCTCCATCCATGGGATTTTCCAGGCAAGAGTACTGGAGTGGGTTGCCATTTCCTTCTCCAATGCATGAAAGTGAAAAGTGAAAGTGAAGTCGCTCAGTTGTGTCAGACTCTTCGCGACCCCATGGACTGCAGCCCACCAGGCTCCTCCATCCATGGGATTTTCCAGGCAAGAGTACTGGAGTGGGTTGCCATTTCCTTCTCCAATGCATGAAAGTGAAAAGTGAAAGTGAAGTCGCTCAGTTGTGTCAGACTCTTCGCGACCCCATGGACTGCAGCCCACCAGGCTCCTCCATCCATGGGATTTTCCAGGCAAGAGTACTGGAGTGGGTTGCCATTTCCTTCTCCAATGCATGAAAGTGAAAAGTGAAAGTGAAGTCGCTCAGTTGTGTCAGACTCTTCGCGACCCCATGGACTGCAGCCCACCAGGCTCCTCCATCCATGGGATTTTCCAGGCAAGAGTACTGGAGTGGGTTGCCATTTCCTTCTCCAATGCATGAAAGTGAAAAGTGAAAGTGAAGTCGCTCAGTTGTGTCCGACTCTTCGCGACCCCATGGACTGCAGCCTACCAGGCTCCTCCATCCATGGGATTTTCCAGGCAAGAGTACTGGAGTGGGGTGCCAGTGCCTTGCTCTAGATTTGCACATTATCTCTTGTTTCAGTCTTTTCTCCCATTTTCAGGTTAAGTGTTCAATTAATCAACAAATAATTCACAAAGTGTTGTGTGTCAGGTATTATACACTAGCCACTGAGTTAGAAGCGAATCACAGTTTTTTTCCCAAAAGAACCAATTTAGGTAATAAGAATCCCCATTTATGTTCTAGAAACAGCACACACACTATCAGCACCCCTCATCAAAAGAAAAAAAAAAAGTTAAAGAAAACTAAGTCACACAAATAAGGAAATGTAGATGAATTTGAAAAGACTACCCAAAAGTCAAAAACTAAAATGGAAAAAAGAGAAAGTCTGCCTCAGGTAAATAGATTCTGTGCATTCTAGTTAAGTAGATGGTACAGTTATTCTATTTCCTTTCTTACTTGTTTTCAGATTGACTAAGCTCTTAAAGATGATGAGAGCCCATCTTATCCATACAAATCTAATGGGGCAAAGGAGATACAAGTGTGACTGATAACACATGATTTGCAAATAATGTACCCACAACAAGATGTGGGTAGATGAGTCCAGTACAACACTTACTAAACATCTACTAAGTGTGCAACACTGTGCTTTGCAGAGAAGATTCAAAGATGAGTGAGATGTGGTTCAGGCTCTTTGAGCACTCTGCCAACCATGAAGGAAGCATATTTGTACTATAGTATGGTGATAAAATAATGGCTGGGAGAATGAGTGCAGAAATGGAGAGGCACATGGCTGGGAGGGAAGGAAAGGAAAGAAATGAAAGAGTCTCCTGGAGGAAATAAGAACTCCAAGGATTAATTAAATGTATTCAGTCACGTGGGAGAAGTCGCAACAGCATGAATAAGGGATATAGAGATTGAAATTCTGGAACCTAAGTAAATGAGGACCCCAAATATTACTGGAGCTTGTAGTATCAAAACGGAAACATCAAGAGATGATTAAGAAGCGTTAAGCAGAGACCAATGCAAGGAGCATCATCTCCTAGGTTAGAGAGCTTGACCTTCTCAACATGGGCAAGGCTATGAAGCTTGGCCTTGAAAAGACAGGCAGGGGGCACTAAAGTTTTTGAGCAGAGGGAGTGACATGTTTGCATCTGTGACTTAGATAGGCCCTTCTGGCAGTTGTGAAGGATGGATTTCAAGGAGTAAGAATGAAGGCTGGGAAAAGAGGAGGATATTATAATAATTCATGCAAGAGATAATACAGATCCAAAGTAGAGAAGTTGTCATGGAGAGTTAGGGAAAGGAAGGAATGAATAGGAAGGAAAATAGCAGAAGGGGATGAAGGACAAGGAGAAGGAGGAGATGACAGGGACTTCTGGCCTGACAAGGGAAGGATGAGGGGCTCCTGAGATGGGGGGCACAGTAAGAGGAATAGAGTTGGGATCCAAATTACCAGGACAATGCTAAACACCATAAGCATTCATTCAGTTTACCACAGAAAGAAGGCCATTATTTCTGAAGATTCTGCCAGTGATTTTCATCAAAGTAAAATTCTACTGCTTGATGCCAAGAAGAAATTTCATTATTAACTTTGGAATTGATATCTGCAGCTAGAATATTACATTTGCTTTTCCTCCAGTCTCTCTCATTCACATGTGGACAGACATACTAATTCAAGTAGTTAGATCTTCAGTGGTCTCCAAGAATTAAATTCAGGCATTGTTTGGTCGAATAAAAGTGGTTTACTCTTATCTGCATGAAACAGTCTCCATCAGTTTTGAATGAATCCCTTCTATCTCAGAAGTCTCCCGTAAAACCACAGCCTCAGCAGTTATTTGGGAGGCCTTGAACTGATAACCCCAGTCCTTTCTCACTATGAGAAAAGCTCTCTTCCTCCATCTATGAGGGTGTGCAAGAGGTGAATACTTCCTTCACACTGGCCTTGCATAGTTTTACATAACTCTCAGCACTGCCCAAAAGGACACACTCCAAGTCAAGCCCACAATTTCTGTTACAACTGGGTGGGAGTCATTGGTGCTATTCACCAAAGATTTCTTAATCTCCACCCTCTATGCACATGGTAGGATAACAATTCTTTGAAATTAGGTGTGGACATATGACTCACTTTGGTGAGTGAAATATGAGTGAAAGTAACACGTCATTTCTGGACACAAGTTATTGAGGCAACCCATGAGTCACTCTAACTCTTCCTCATGCTACAGTGATTGTGGAAGCATGACCTGAGACAAGACTACAGTTGGCCTGGATCATGTCTAACTCTTCCTCATGCTACAGTGATTGTGGAAGCATGACCTGAGACAAGACTACAGTTGGCCTGGATCATGTCTAAGGATGATGAACATAGCTCTCTGGAGTCTCATATTAAACACGTAATAGTGTGAGAAAGAAACTTCTATGGTGTTAACTGAGAGACATTTGGGGTTAGTTGTCACTGTAGCCAAATCCAGCCCATCTTAACTATTAGTTGTCCTGAGAGCAGCAAAGAAAGAAGGGTAGGAAGACCCTAACATTAAGATAACACTCTTAACCATGTCAGGAATTAAACCTAAGGTTTTTAAATTTTCTGTTTATTAATTTACAATAATATAATAAACCCACTGCATGTTGCCATAAGTAATGTATTTTATGAAAAATAACTGCATTTTCCTAAACAAAAGAATGGCATTGTTTCACATTTTTACACATCTCTTGAATGTATGGCTTACTCTACATCTAGATTCTCTTGTCTGACTCTGTGTTCAATCTTTTGAGATATATTGTTTTGGTTGAAAATGATACAGGGAAAATCCGAAGACTTTCAAACTCTTTGGAGGAGTCTCAGGGGTACCCAGGGGTACCCAGTCCCCATTTTCAGAGTCAGTTTTATAGTGTAATTGGTCAGAAAATTTTTTCTGTAAAGGGGAACACAGTAAATATTTTAGGCTTTATAGGCCATACAATCTCTGTTGCAACTATTGAAGTCTTATCACTGAAGCATGAAAGCAGCCATAGACAATACATAAACTAAAGAGCGTGGATGTGTTTTAATAAAACTTTATTCACAAAACCATGCAGTATATCAGATTGGGTCCATGGGCCTTAACTGTCCAACCCTGCAATAGAAGATACCTAAGTCAATTCAATATGGGTCCTGCTTAAGGCTATGGGTCCTATCTCTATTGTAGACCACAGACTACAGTAAGATGTACCCCCACACAACAATACAAAACTGAATGAGACAAGGTCATAGGAGGTGGTACAAAAAAATGTGCCTGCAGAGTTCAAGGTCAGTAGAGGGTATCTCAGGTTGGAAAGGTTTCAAGGAGAATGTGGACCTTGAACAACCAGCAGAATTTTGACACAGTCTCAGGAAGAAGGAGAGTATTCCAAGTGGAGAGAATGTTCAGGACAAAGACAAAAACAGAGGGAAGAACTCGGCAAATTTAAGAAATGGTAAGAAGCTTCTGAAATCTAATGCAGATAAAGGGAAATGCAGCAGCATAAGATGCTGCTTCCTCAACTTCAGGGCACTGTCCAATGGGCCCTGAATGCCAGGCCCAGGGGGGTTGGATATGATCTGAAATGCACTGACGTGCCACTGACCATTTCCACATGAGGATGTCAGCCAGGAATGATAAGACTTATTGGAAGGCAGAGTTTAGGACACATTTCCCTATACCCAGTTATAAGCAGTGACCCCAGATAACAGTACAAGCAAGAGAAAATAAGAATCTGAACAAAAACAATGGCAGTAAGACCAGAAAGGAGACAAACACAAGTAATATGACAGGTATCATTTAACAGACTTAGTTAATCTGTTAAATTAATCTCTTCCCCTCCCACTGCAGGCAGAAGGGAAGAGAGAATGCATAATCAAAGATGACTTTAAGGTTCCAATTCTGAAGGAAGGGAGAAAGATGGTAATTGACAGCAAGGTCAGGAAAATGGCCAGATTTGGTGATGAGAAGAAGAGTTTGATTGTGAACATATTCTACATAACACCATTTTCAAACAAGTGTGAATGTTCACAAGTCTCAAGCTCTTCTTGTTGGGGGGAAAAAACCCTCTATTTTATAATTAAAGCAGATGGTCAAAGTTTTTTGAAATCTGTGCCTCTTAAAATCTCCTCCAAGTCCCCAGAACTCCAAAATACAACAGAATTTCTAAGTTTTTATTCTTTTCCCACCTTGATTCTTTCTGTTAATAACTCCAGGAGTCAGCATATACTTTAGTCTATTATAAATGCAGTATCATATATCAATGAAATAACTAATGAGCCATCTTTAAGGAGTTCAGGATAAACAGCAACCAACACCCACCCCCCTTTTTTTTAAGTGGTAAGGGCTGTCTGCATTTGAAGAATGTTGTAATTAATTATTGGATACTACAGAAGTTTTCTGAATATCTATGTTAACTAAAAAATCTGAAGGTAGCTGTCAGGTTCTTAAAAGATTTCATTTCCTATGGTCTTTTGAAAATTGTGACTATGAAAAGCTACAGTGAAAGGACTTTGAAAGTTATACTTGGATTTCCTTTTGTCCTTTTAAAGGCCAAAAAATGTATGGAAGAACCATACAGTAAATGACCAAATAAAAATTCCCAATCAAGAATAAGTCCACATCTAGAACATAGGCTGGAAGGTGAATCAAGATGAAAATGTTCTAAATTCATTAGTTCTCTAAAGAGAGCTGCCACTCTGTACCCCAAAGGTAAATTTAAATGGGTCCCCTGAACTAAGGTGATAATGTGATGACAAAGCACAATTCTAAAAGAGTATTGGCCCATGATAAATAATCTAAAAATCTCCTAGGAAGGACATCCTTGGAGGGCCAGTGGTTAGGACTCCAGACTTTCACGACAAAGGGCCTGGGGTTCAATCCCTGGTGGGGAAACTCAGATCTGACAAGCCACATAGTATGGCCCCCCCAAAAAAGAAAACACAACCCAAAACCAAAAACCTAGTGAAACACATCTTCAAAGATGGTCACTACTGCTGCTGCTGCTAAGTCGCTTCAGTCGTGTCCGACTCTGTGCGACCCCAGCGACAGCAGCCCAACAGGCTCCCCCATCCCTGGGATTCTCCAGGCAAGAACACTGGAGTGGGTTGCCATTTCCTTCTCCAATGCATGAAAGTGAGAAGTGAAAGTGAAGTCGTTCAGTCTTGTCCGACTCTTAGCGACCCCATGGACTGCAGCCTACCAGGCTCCTCCATCCATGGGATTTTCCAGGCAAGAGTACTGGAGTGGGGTGCCATTGCCTTCACAGCAAGCACGAAAGGGGCAGAAATCAGAACTGCTGTTTCTGTAAACCCCACCACCCTTTTCTACGGTGGGTTTCCTAGCATCTCCCTGGTTGCAAGTTCAAACTCTGAGTTCCTTTCTCCTCCTCCCCTGACCTTCAATTGGTGCCAAGTCCTGCAGACGCCATCTCCTCACATGTCATGCAATATCACCACCTTTCCATCCCCACAGTCACAATCCTAGCCCAGATCCTCATTCTCTCCAACTGATCTCCTGCAATCATCTAACTCTCTCCCTACTTTCAGGCTTCTCCCTACTAATAATTAATTCCCTAGTACACAGTTCTGTGTGTGTGCTCAGTTGCTGCAATCGTGTCCAACTCTTTGCGACCCTATGGACTGTAGCCTGCCAGGTTCCTCTGTCCATGGGATTCTTCAGGCAAGAATACTGGAGTGGGTCACCATGCCCTTCTCCAGGTGATCCTCTTGACCCAAGGATCAAACCCATGCCTCCTGCATTACAGCAGATTCTTTACCGCTGAGCCACGGAGGAAGCCCTCTGATCATGCTACGCTCTTGCTAACCAACGTTCACAGACCTTCCATAAAACAGCTTCATGATTTCACCACCTTAACACTCATATATTCAGTTCTCATGCCCTGTCTGCTAATTAAATGTGTGAATTTATCCCATTTCACACAAACTCTTCTCTGTTCTCAACAACCTAGTTGCTTTTATACTTTTCCCTCAGCATAGTATCACCTTTCCACGTCTCATCCTGCTTTCACTACAACTTTCATGTACAGAGGACGGTCCACCCTTTATGGCTCATTGAAAAGTCTACCTCTCCCGAGAAGAATAATTCCCCCAATTTGTTTTTTATGCCCACTATCCATTCTCCTGACAAGCATTTTCAGAGAGTATAACATATTCTACGATGTTACAGGCTACAGACAAACAGGTCTGCCCTTATACTCTGGTGGTGGCTCTGCTTCTCTCAGAAGTGTTGTCAGCTGGGAACTTCCTTCGCTTCTTTCTCTCCCACTGGACTATGAAACTAGAAGAGGAAGAGCATGGGGAATGTTTGTTGACTTGAACCTGTTTAAGTGAACTCTCTGGGCTCAAGACTTTAGTAAAGAGGTTCCAAAACTCTTTAAGAAAACTCTTGAGCCAGAGAAAATTACAATATTTATTTTATCAGTAAACTTTCCAACAGTTAAAAGACTTGAACTGCTTAATTCCAGAAATGCCCACAAAGAGGGGAAAAAAAAACACACACACATTTTTTTCCCCCTAAAGCAAAAGAGCCCCACGTAGATTTCAGTTCTTTAAATTCTAATGTTAACTGTACACCTGGTTGTAAGATAAAACAAGAATCTATAGAATTATACCACCGTGGTTTCATTTTTTAAAATATTATCTAATATTAATACTTGGGATAACAATAATATCACCACTAGATAAGCACCTACAAAACAAAACACTGAGCTGGACCAGGAGATCCTTGCCTGGTAGACTTACAAACTAGACAGAAAAACACACACAAAGCAAAGTGAAGACAGATGCCGGAATCTGCAGAAGATGGCAGGAAAAAACCCTAAGTCCTCATTTTCTTTCTAAAGTTCAGACCTAAGGGTCTGAAGCAGCTGATCTCCACTGCCAATAACTGCAAAAGGACATAAGTGTTTTCTAAGGGGCTCAGAGGATGTGGGCTGTTAGCCATCAAACTGAATTCAGAGATAAGCACTCAGAGTGGAGAGCCATTCCGAATCTAGCAAGACAGGGTACGCACCTATGCTCTAATGATGGCAAGGCATTTAGGTGGGTATTAACTTGTCCTGAAAAGTAGAGGTAAAAGCTTCTCTTTTGTTCTCAGTGGCCCAGACTGGTTTTAGACCTGCTGGGGAGATCTCTAAGAGGAAATCATTTTTGTCTTTTTTCCAACTTCTAATTCAATACCTTAGCAGCAGTTGAAATGAGTAAGAGTTGTAAGCTCACATCTGCTTCAGGTGACAACTAAGATAAGAAGCACAGAATGGAGCTTACTTCCCAAAAGCAACTTTAAAGGTAGCTTGTTAAAGGCAGCTGTCATTTCAAGTTAACACTGTCTGAAAATATCTTTTAGAATATCTTTTCTAAGAATACGAAAAGATTAAATTAATGGAACCTTGTCCACAAAACTGTTTTTAGGTGATATTTTGGGCAGTGTTTTTATTATTGAAAAATAATTCTATGTTGACTATTAGAATGAACTGATCAAAACTCATCAAACTGAAGTGAGCAGAAATACTGGGAAATAATTTTTCCCGGTAAACTATATTCACTTTTGGTTACTGTGGTCAAGATGGGCCCTAATGAAAACTGGGCTACTGGTTACTCTTAATAAGATGTTGGAGTGTCAAGGATTAATAAATATTTACTGTACAACTTCCATGTTTCAAGACTGTACAATGCACTGCAGGGGATCCAAAAGCATGATACCCAGCCCCTGACCAAAAGGAGTTTTTTATAGAACTGAAATGAAAAAATGCAAATAATGAACCATCAGACAGCTACATAAAACAATACACAGTAAATCCTCAACTGTGAAGCACAGACATCAGAAACTATGACATACAGGACCTGAAAAAATCTTTTGTGTTTTTGAGAACAATTTTATAAAAGGAAATGGGATTTCATTTGGGCCTTACTGAGTAGTTTTGGATCCCATACTTAAAAAGGTGTTCTCAGAAGGGCCAAGCAAGAGGGCACAGAAGTGGGGCTCACCACAATATAAGCCAAGAGAAAAAGGACAAGCAGATTAGATAGAGCTTTGTACCAAGAAGAGATGAAAATGAGGTTGGCTAGGCAATGGCACCCCACTCCAGTACTCTTGCCTGGAAAATCCCATGGACGGAGGAGCCTGGCAGGCTGAAGTCCATGGGGTCGCTAAGAGTCAGACACGACTGAGCAACTTCACTTTCACCTTTCACTTTCATGCATTGGAGAAGGAAATGGCAACCCACTCTGGTGTTCTTGCCTGGAGAATCCCAGGGACGGGGGAGCCTGGTGGGCTGCCGTCTACGGGGTCGCACAGAGTCGGACACGACTGGTGACTTAGCAGCAGCAGCAGGCAGGTAAGATACTAGCAAGATTTAACACCACTTTGCACATCTTTATTCTTTTATATGTGTATATTAAATGTATTGAACTGATGTTATAGGTAACAGGAAGCTCTGGGAAGGTGACTGAGATGATATATCAAAGCTGTTTGTTTAGGGAGAGAATATATCATATAAATAGAAAATGAACAGACTATTCTCTCATGACTAAAATGTTTTCTTAGAAGGGTTGGCCCAGGGTGTGGTCTTAATTTCCAAATAGTTGCCATATTTCCATAACATGAACAAAATGAACATTTTGGTCAGTTTCCTTGATACTTTATCCACAATAGTATATCAATGTCTAAATGCCTGACATGGAATAAATAAAACTTTAAAAGGATAAGAATAGCTGCAATGTCTTAAGCAATTCTTATAAGCACTTGGATAATAACAGTAAATGCTATATTTATTGAGGGCTGAGCAATACACTAAGCATTATACATTTTCTAATTTAATTCCCACAACAATCCTATGTTGGTAAGATTAACCCAGTTTTATGGCTGGGTTTTATGTAAACCCAAATGTACAGTAGAGAAGTAACTTGCCCGAAGTCAAGAAGTTAATACATGGTAGGTGCAGGATTCAAATCCAGTTCTGTCTGACTCCAAACTCTAGTGACTAAACTCTGTACCTGAATTTATTTTTTCCCCAATTTAGAAAAAAAAGTTTATTAAAAGAAATGCATGACTTTTGCAGAGAAAATCAAGTGACTGTTGAAGGTTCACTACAAGGTAAATAAGTCTTTCTGGCAACGTAACCATGTGAATTTCTTATACCTTACTCCTTAGAAGAAAATTTATGACCAACCTACATAGCATATTGAAAAGCAGAGACATTACTTTGCCAACAAAGGTCCATCTAGTCAAGGCTATGGTTTTTCCAGTGGTCATGTATGGATGTAAGAGTTGGACTGTGAAGAAAGCTGAGCGCGGAAGAACTGATGCTTTTGAACTGTGGTGTTGGAGAAGACTCTTGAGAGTCCCTTGGACTGCAAGGAGATCCAACCAGTCCATTCTGAAGGAGATCAGCCCTGGGTGTTCTTTTGAAGGAATGATGCTAAAGCTGAAACTCCAGTACTTTGGCCACCTCATGCGAAGAGTTGGCTCACTGGAAAAGACTCTGATGCTGGGAGGGATTGGGGGCAGGAGGAAGAGGGGACGACAGAGGATGAGATAGCTGGATGGCATCACCGACTCGATGGACGTGAGTTTGAGTGAACTCCGGGAGATGGTGATGGACAGGGAGGCCTGGCGTGCTACGATTCATGGGGTCGCAAAGAGTCGGACACGACTGAGCGACTGAACTGAACTGAACCTCAGTAAGACACTATTCATCAAAGTTATAGATGAAACTACTGAATGATGAAGTTCAATTCCTACCCAAGATACTTAATGATCTCTATGATTTGGGCAAGTTATTAAACCTCCCTAATCCCCATTTCATCTGTAAACTGTGGATAACAATAGACATTTCACAGGATTGTTCAGAAAATTAAATGGTGCCCCATAAAGGTACCAATCCTTAGGTCAAGGATTGTACCAAAAAAGTGATGAATTAATGTTTGCCTACTCATTATTATATACAAAATTATCATTCAAGCTTCTTCAGCCTACTGTACAGCAGAAATAATTGCAAAGTTAGTAGTTCAGTAAGTAGCTCTTCCTCCCAATTCTCCTGCCACCAAATTCTTATTTTTTTATTCAAGATTAACCCCCAAATCATCTTGTCCAAAAGCCTCTTCTACCATCATAACTCCCAGGCCCAGCAGATGTTCCCATAATCTTGTGGGGTGTGGAGAGGGGTGGATAGGTGTGTATGTGTGGGTGTGTGTGGGTGAGTATGTACTTTTAGTCATTTTACCTAACATATGCTACAACTGTTATCCATTTTACCTGCCTTCTTCACTAAAAAGGAAGCCCTGCTGAGGGCAAGGACTCACTTATACATTTATAAAATACCCAGTGTCAAGTAAAGTGCCTGACATGGACAACATATATTTATATTTCTATGGGACATGGAGATTATGACTACAGTTTCTAAAAAGATCAAATTCACTCCAATAAATCCTAGAAGAATTGACCACAACAAATATCATTTTAGGATGAAGTAAAACTTCCCCCATTAAGTCATCTAAGAAAACAACTCCAGTAAGAGAAATTTCCTTACACTAAGCAAAAAGCTTAATCAATAGGTTCATTTTAAGAAAGGTAACAGTTTACAGCTAAAAGCCCAATGGTGTCACCATGAATTGGCTTCTTCACAACTAAAAGTAATTTTTATCACATATAATCAAATTTGGAAATCACGGGGGAAAGTTCATGTGTTTTGGGTACACGTTCTGTTTTGGTTTTAGGTATGTATATCCTATCTCTTTACAAACAATTTTCAAAAATAAAGATTCTATCTTATGCTACATTTTCGTCTGTAGCACCTATTGCCTTTCCGGCACTTAAGCAGTACTTGAGGGTTTTTAAACCACTAACTTGGTAAGTTTTTCCTCTTGACCAGCATTTGAATGCTTTCAAACCTCCTGTAGAGACCTCATCTTCATGATATCTTCCTCACAATCCTCTGAAATAAGAAAATATGACATCATCACCCCCACGAGGAAACTGAGGTTCTGATAAATGTTCCACGGAGGGACACTGCCAGTGCCAAGCCCAGCCCCTCGTCTCCAACTCTTTCCACTGGCTTACAAGTTCTCAACTTAATTCAGGATGGCAGGTCACACAGAGAATACATTATTACTGTCCTCTTTGCTAGTAGAAGAGATGAATCCATAATTGTGAATTTAGCAATCTGTGAGCCTTACCCTTTCAGGCACTCTTGAGGACGCTTTCACTCAGTTAGTTACCATAAACCCCGTCTTCACGCCCTCCCACGCCACCACCGCCACCGTCCTTGCCCTTTCCCGGCCATTGACTTACTTAGCCATCCCACGCTGGGACTGCGCCGCACTCGGGGGTCATCGTCCAAGGTGCGGGTTGCTAGGCAGGGCACTGAGTTCTCAAGCGGGCTGCGGGCTTTAGTGCCAGAAGCAGAAGACAGGAGGAGGAGGACACATGAGCAGCCACAGCAAGGATGAGGATGAAAGCATTGATTAAGAAGAAAAAAATACTAAAGCAAATCACACAAGCGGGTTAAAGGAGAACAATGACATATTACATTGACACACACCCCCTCCCATGACCCTGCATTCTTAGATGGTACAAATCCCAACACAGAATTTCAGAGCCTGAAACAAATTACATTCAATCATCATAGTTCCCCAACTACCAATGGCTGATCCACCCTGAAGCACGAATACACAAAACATGGATTGTACTCAGAGAGAAGATTTACGTAATGAACACTAATCTCAAGATGTAAGATCACGATTGTTAATAATCTTGCACCACATAAGCACACACAGAGGGAAGTCACACACACTTGTGCAAGGCACAGGGAGCAAGGTGTTATATTAGCAAGGCACTCTCTTGTGATCTGTCCAACATACCCTTTTATGGATCTTTTACCCAAAGCAGAAAGCAACATCTCATATTTTGACTTAGGAAATATTTTCCTTGGTGAATATAAAACTGGTTTTTAATACCCTTTGCCTCCTGTTTTTTAGCCCTTCAGCAACATGAGACTAGGATATAGATAAATCAATATCGTAATACAAATCCATTTAGAATGGCACATTAGTTCTCATTTTGTTGCTCTTTAATCCTTATTTTTAGTATAATTTTAATATGTGGTGCACCCACGCCAAATCTTAGAGCACATCAGAGACTGAATAATGATGTAGGCTAAATATATAGTATGGTTCCTCCAAATATTTTCAATCAACTGGAGAACACCATCAACTTCAGCCCGGAGATAGTTGCATTTGGGTTTTATGTCATCTGTTTTGCTATTCTCATCAAATGCCCCACTCCTAGTAAGAAACAGGCAGCATAATTATCCTTTAAGGAACAACAATGAGGTTGGAAATAACTAACCATCAGACTACATACAATTTGACTTGAGAGAGTTTTTTTCCCTTAGTAATATAGTTGTTAAATGATCAAAGTAACAAATCAAGCATATCAAACAGAACCAAACATTAGATAATCTATTCACACAAGTATGCAAGTGACAGGACAGACAAATAGTGCTCTTAAGGCTACTGGTGACTGGGGAGGTCAAGTTCCAAATTAAATCAATTACAAATTAATGTAAGTTGATGGCAAATTTGGGCATTCAGCACATTATAAAATCTAGAAACATTTTTGTCAATTTATCTTTCTGTGTTTAAAAGCTGTAAATAAAGCCAGGACTTGTGAGCGGGCCATCTGTGCCAACACCTGTTTGAGGCAAATCTGATGTTTTTTCTTTGCAATCTGAATTTTTAATTGTTTCCCATAATTGAACTTCTTTGCAAGTTTGTATCGCACTAAGAAAAATGAAAAAGGGAAATGAACCAGTTGAGATAATTCCAAAATTGCTTTTGTTAAGAGAGAGGCATATAGAAATATATATTGTCATACAGGCCAACTTTCACCTCCTATTTCTTCTGACAGTAAGAGGACCTGCTTGTGAGCCAATATTCCTGCAGGCTTAGCTAAAGGACATGAAGGAAGGCCAGACTACTGGCTGCCATTTATCTGGGCCCAAGAAAGAACCAACCAAAATTCCAGTTCAGTGAGAGCAGACAGAGGTTAGGAATGCAAAGTAAACTAAAAAGAGCCTTCACACTCTTCAGCGGCTGGACAATACAAAGTTACCCAAATTTTATCACTGATACCATGGCCTGCTCCTAAAATAAATCTGCTCCAAAACTCAGATGCTGATGACTAGCTTCCCCAGACAGCTTCTCTTCCCTCCACTTTCCCCACAGCATGTCAGTGTGTTATTAGTTGGGAACTAAAGATGGAAACACCTTTTTGCATATACGGCCTCCATGAATGCTGAGCCTTGCCATCAAAGGGACAGTGGAATGGAGCCTGGCACACACTGGCAAAGAATCTGGCTCCAAAGACAAGCATGAAAACGAAACTGCCCATAGAGGCTTGGCACCTGTGTTTTAGTAAAGCTGATTGGAGCCATCTGGCTGCTTACCCTCATGAAAACTGGGAGGCTCACAGCATCCATTACTTGTATTGGCAAATTCCAACATTTTGATTGTTAGACCCTCCCTGTACTTCTGTGCAGGAAGAGATACAAACTCTATAACCCTTTTATGTTGCTTTTCTTCTCGTCACAAATTTACTCCATAGACAAAATGTTAAAAAAGCTGTTCTTAAAGCCAAGCCAAACTTTATGATTATACCATTATAATGATATATTATGTAAGCCTTTTCCAAATAATGCTTTCATTGTACTTCTTCTACACTTAAGCTACAAAATAAACAACTTAGCTTTGCTACTATCTTATATATTCTCTTTTAAATCATTTTTGCCTGGCTTCCGGCATAAACAAGAAACTGGTTTATATTACTGTGATTTGATGAGGAAAGATAAAACCCTGAAGACTTCTGAGTGACGGTTCCCAATATCTAGACTGTAGAAAAAGGTGTTCTGAACAGGATTTTTTTGTAATGATTCATCTTTTCCTTGAGAATCAACTTGTCTAAAACCATCAATCCTAAATCTGTTCAAGTAAGGGTGTCCCTACTTGAATCATGCAAATAACCCACCCCCCGCCGCAAAAAAAGCTTCTCTATCAATTTTTTTTAACAATCTTTTTAAAAAGATGATTAACTACTGTTAAAATTTTAGGACTCTTTCACGATTGCAATGTTGTATGTATTCCACACCATTATTTAGCCAAGAAATTTAGCTCAGGAGTTTAGCATTATTTCACCCATAAACACATGACATGTTGCCTAGAAATCTCCATTTGGAAAGCCAATAAAGATGTCCAACTGCCATCTTTCACATAAATTTCTGCCTAGACATAGAAAGACCTCAGAGCTCTTTTAACATCACAATATTACACAAAGTGAGAGCCCTGGACTCACTGATGTATGGGAAATAAATTGTGGTTGAGGAAGCTCATGATCACTGTAGCTGAATCAGAACACTGTTATTAAGTATACTAGGTTCCTCTATTTTTATGCGTTTGGGTAAGTTATTTCACATTTCTAAGGTTTCTTTATTTTATATTTCTTCAGGCTTTTCATCTGCAAATGGAGATACAATATAGAAACTTTAAAAACAATACATGTACACCCATGGTGGATTCATGCCAATGTATGGCAAAACCAATACAATATTGTAAAGTAAATAAATAAATAAACTATAGGTATGAAAATCAAATAAATAAAAACATCCTAGAGAGCAATACCTGGTGTATAATAGGTGCTCAGTTAATGGGAGGTAATACTGTTGCTGCTATTACTACTACTATTATTGATAAAACAATGTTTCCTTTATTCAAGGGTGTTGGAAAACATGGAAGGCAGCAACCTTGGCCTCATTTGATGCAGCTTTAATTTCAAAATGTCATTTTTAAGAAATCAGGTTCACAAACCTGAAAAAAAATATCTCCGTTTTGTCCTTTGTACTTTTACTGAAACAGGGTTTGAGTGAAATGAGATATATTTAGTTATTCTCGGAAGACTTTGGTTTTCTTCTCCCTTTTTTCTTTTTGGGAGACATGGTAAAGAGTACACAGTGCTCACATCTCACGTCTCCATTTTGCCTTCCCTCATTCCTCACGTTTTCCTCTGCCTCCCTTTCCTCTCCTCTCTATTTCTCTCTTATAGGGACCGGGGCAGAGAGTAGGATATACAACTACTCCCCTGTCTGCTCTTAGAGTAACCTGAGGCTGGGGAGAGTGAGATTTCACAAGGGCATCTCCATCAAGATCTCAAGCCTCGGAAGAAGATTTACTCCTGGTTCGGCAGCAGAAAATCAGTTAAGGACTCCTCTTCAGAGAAAGAAAGTAATGGAGAAGAAATATTCTTATTTGGTAAGATAAGATAATAAGAATTATTCCATTCCTTTACTCCATTATAGACCCTGGTTTTGTAAAATAGACTGGCAATTAGTAAAAATTTTAAATATGTTTATTTCAACATCCTGATATATATATAATTTATTAATGTGTGTGTTAAGTCGCTTCAGTTGTATCCAACTCTTTGCAACCCTATGGACTGTACTCACCGATGGGGCTCCTCGATCCATAGGATTCTCCAGGCAAGAATACTGGAGTGGGTTGCCATGCCCTTTTCCAATATTATTTACTGATAGCTAAGAACTATTGTTGCTCAGACATATTAGTCAATCTTCATACTCCTAAGTTAAAAACATTATAAAGCCATGAGTGGCATCTCCTTACATGTTATTTGGCATCTGTAAGGTTGATAATGAAAGCAGCACTGTTTTAAAAACAGAACTCCAAGAATGCTTTCACATACGGAGTAGTAGGGAAAAAAAACTAAAAGATGCAGAAGTTAAAAGATTACAAAATAATGGTGGGGAACTGAAGCTCTGTATTCAGTTTTAAATCTGAAAGGCACTACATTTTCCCCTTAAAACCTTTCTGAATAATAGTTTTCCTTACAACGGTATCTCACATTATGATTATTAAATACTTCTCACAAAGATATCTCATTTATTTCTGGTTGTATATGTTGAATGAGACATTACTATCCTATTTTACAGGTATATAAACTGAGGCTTAAGACTATGATAATGCAAACTGCTCAAACTCATGATGCTACTAAGGATTTCTCCTGGATTAGAATGAAGCCTTTGGAAAAGATGGTGTGTCTTCAAGGAGATTATAAAGTAGGCTTTCAATATCAAAACCTAAACACTTACTTGTGTTGTATCTCTTGTGTGTGTGTGTGTGTGTGTGTGTGTTGTATCTCTTAAGCCTGACTCTTCACTGCCATAAAGAGCAGACTAGATTAGCAAATACTCAGAGAGTATGACTCTTGGAGAAAATTGTGTTGTTTATTTAACAGTCTGGACATTATAAAGCTGGATGTTCAGTCACCTGCCCAGGAAAAGAAAATAACATAAGAATAGTGTCTGATAGATGGTTTAGAAATACTACTGTTATTTCATCACTGTTATTAAAGATTACATTTATTGAGGCATTTTTCTAGTGACTTTCCATGGATGGGTTCATTTAATCTAAGGCTGAGAAGAGCTTGGTCATTCATTGAATTCTGGCCAGGACATTCATCTGTGCTGTGCAAATGAACGGAGAATTAGAGTTCTGAACAAAACAGATGGATGTGTGCTGCTGGTTTTGGAAAGAGCTGATTATACACAGAAAGGCAACTGGGAAGCTGAATCTCCTCTGAAGGTGATGGAGGCCTGAGAGCTGACCTATCTTAGAACTGGAGAAACACGATGACCACTTCTGGGACAGAACCTTTGAGGAAAGTCAGGGAAATGTCTGCCTTCCCCACTGATTCAGGGAGCAGGTCTGAATTCAAGGGTATGGAGGGGAGAGGGGAACTTCAGAGTAGAATAACCCAGACAGAGACTACTGGGATAAGCTGGAATCCAAAACCCAGATAAAACCTAAGAATGTCTACAGGGAGTGAGAAAGCTGCCAAACCTGGCAGTGGTCACAGCCAGATCTACCAAGTGCCAGCATCTAGGCAGCTTGACCTAATACCCAAACCAAGTAGCTGGAATATGTCTAACCTCCAATCAGATGCAAAGCTGTGAGAGCCTAGCTAATTCCACTTCCATTTCAATAGGGCCAAGAATTAACAGAATAAAACAATGATTTTTTTTTCATTGTTTTGTTGCTAACCACTATTTATGTTACTGTAGGTAATAGCAAGAGACTACACTTTTTCCCTGGTGACTCAGATGGTAAAGAATTCGTGTGCAATGCAGAAGACCTGGGTTTGATCCCTGGATTGGGAAGCTCCCCTAGAAAAGGAAATGGCTACTCACTCTAGTAATCTGGCCTGGAGAATTCCATGGACAGAAGAGCCTGGCAGGCTATAGTCCTTGGGGTCGCAAAGAGTCAGACACAAGTTAGCAACTTTCACTTTTCACACTTTTTAAGGGGCTTCCCAGATGGCACTAGCAGTAAAGAACCAGCCTGCCAATGCAGGAGACATAAGAGACGTAGGTTCAATCCCTGGATTGGGAAGATCCCCTGGAGGAGGGCATGGCAATCCACGCCAGGATTCATGCCTGGAAAATTGTTCTGTTCTAATGTTAGAAACTGCAGTGTAGGAAAGAGCTAGGAATCAGCATACTGCCTGGAAGTTAATGAAAAGAGGAATTTGCAGAAAAAGTACAGGGTAGGAGCAAGTGGTATTGCATTTCTCATAACTGATAGAAAAAAAAAGAAGGTAAATTGAGATAAAATTCAGAGATGCCATCAGGAGCAGGCCCTGGCTCCCTGTAACTACAGAAGAGGCCACAGTGCACCAGAAGCAGCCTGATGATGTCTAGCAGCAGTTGCCCTGGCATGGAGCCGCCACCTTTTCCAAACCCTCATCTACCTACTGGAGAAGCCTTAAGTCTTAGATTCTCAGTGTGGTTTAGGGTTTCCCTGACAGCCAGCAAAGAGGAAAATCAATGATGGGGACAGACTATTCTGCAAGAGGTCTGTGATGAGAGAGTTTCCTCCTCTCCCACTGCTAGTGAAATGGTATCACTTAGTGAAGGGCAGAGGAAATAAATCAGCAATATATCCACGAGATTCTTCCCAAATGGTAAGTTATAGAGCAAATATCACTCCAGCAAATACCATCATTCAATATGAGATTTTTCTTCCTTACCTGTGCTTAAACATATAATACATATAATTACATATAATTTAATATTATTTGTTGGGTGATGGTACTATGGTACCACTGTATAAAGTACAGTGATGGTACTATGTACAATCACCATTCAAAACATTTTACATGCATTATCTCATTTAATCTTCATTTTATGTTTTACAGACATAGAAGCTAAGTACTAAATTACCTTTACAGTTTTTCACTTAAAAAATAATGAAAATTGGGGTCATAAAAATGGATTGTGCAATATGAAATTCATAGTCTAGGTCCAGTTGGATAACCAAAATCATTTCTCAGTAAAGGGCATCTCCTAGACCACAGAGGGCAAGGATTTTTATGAGAGTCTAGGGAATATAAATGAAATCAGGAAAACACCAGGGACAAATTCATGAGAGCACTGCCCAAATTTCCATAAAGGCAGTGAAAGCTGAATACTCAAATTAAGGTCCTTGGTCTTAAAGTTGGGTCTTATCCATCTTTTGTTAGACAGTACATATCACAAGTATCCACTTAAGTGGTAAATGACATTTAAAAAAATCATATAATCCTGTAAAACATAGCTCTTTAAAACAGAGTTATCAGGTAACCTTGTCAGAAACATATTACTAAATATTTTTGAAAAAATACCAATTAAGTCTAAACTTTCACTTTCTAATAAAATGCAAACTAAATATACCTTATTTGACTTTTAAACACTATTAAGGAACATTCTTAGGCTTCAATGTTATTCTTTCATAGTAAACTAAAATAATACAGAATTATTACCTAAGTATCTCTGACAAAACTATTAAATAGAACCATATGAAACTGTTGGTAGTCAACTATATTTTACCCACAAAAATGGCAACTGTATATGGTTCAGCCTAAAATAATAGTGAGAAAGAAAAAGAGAGTAAGTAAAGGAAAATCTAACACCAGAGGAAAGGAAAACCTCATTAATTTTCTTCCTGTGACACTAACTTGATAGAAATGCCTCCATTAATAAATTGAGCTTGCCTCAATATATAAAATATGGCACTTGCCTCAAATTTCATACCTGGCAGATACATCCACCAGAATTCACAGATGTCTTGGATAAGTGGAAATTTCACAATAATTAAGATATTATAAACCTGATTCTTCCCCAATTTATTACAAATAAAAATGTTTTTCATTTCTTTTTAAATCATTCAATCATCTTGAATCCAAAGCCACATCAGGACCCTAAAAAATTTAGCCATGGATAGACAGTGGTGGGCTGGTAGTGGGTGTTTTGGTAAATGTTTGAGAACCAGCTCTCTGGTGAAAACACTTGTGCATGTGTGTGTGTGTCTGTGTGTGTGTGTGTGTGTGTGCGCAAGCGCAAATGGGTGTGAGTGGTAAATTTTACTGATTTAAAGATGTATAGCATACATACAAATAATAAATATACAATACTCTATTGTAAACTGTATACAGCCAGTTGATTCTCATACAATGCTTTTGTTGATTTTTACCAAACTCTTCTATCAATAGCTGACTTATGGTTGCAACTGGCAAACAAGCATTGGCCCAACACCCATGTTGAACATCCATTATCATATATGCTATAGAGTAAGACAAAAGTGAAGCAATGAAAATGCATTGACTCAATCATCAATGACATGGGCGATTCCTTTATTAAACTGAATAATAGTTTTTTAATACTGAAAGACTATTTCCTCAATTCCTTGTACGACTCACATTCTAACAGTTGTTATGGACTGAATGCTTGCATTCTCCCAAAATTCACATGCTGAAATCCTAACCCTCAATGTGCTGCTGCTGCTGCTGCTAAGTCGCTTCAGTCGTGTCAACTCTGTGCGACCCCATAGACGGCAGCCCACCAGGCTTCCCAGTCCCTGGGATTCTCCAGGCAAGAACACTGGAGTGGGTTGCCATTTCCTTCTCCAAAGCATGAAAGTGAAAAGTGAAAGTGAAGTCGCTCAGTCTTGTTCGACTCTTAGCGACCCCATGGACTGCAGCTTTCCAGGCTCCTCCGTCCATGGGATTTTCCAGGCAAGAGTACTGGAGTGGGGTGCCATAACCCTCAATGTAAAGGGTGCTAATTCCATTTATGAAGACTCTGCCCCAAATGCCCCTCCTCCTAATACCATTACATTGGGGGTTAGGATTTCAGCATATAAATTTTGGCTTCCAAAAGAGCATCCTTATAAAAAGAAATAGGAGAAAGATGATCGATTTCTCTCCCCCACCTGAAGATAGAATGAGAAGGTGACCATCTACAAGCCAAAGTGGACACTCACCAAGAACTGCATTTGTGGCTTCTTGATCTTGGATTTCCCAGCTTCCAGAACCGTGAGAAATAAATGCTTGTTCTTTAAGTATATACAGCAATCTTTGGTAACATATTATAGAAGCCCAAGCTAAGATATCGGCTATAGATACTACATAGGTAAGCTTAACCTGCATTATTAGCATTTTCTCTAACTCTTTTTAAAGTTGTAAATAACTGACAAAACAATATATCAAGTCCTGATTTGTAGTATTTGCTGATGTCTATGGTGATTATACCACCATCAGGACTGACTGCAAGCTTCCAGTATAAAGTCCCTGAATGTAGATTTGGGAAGAGTTAACAGTAACACACTATTTTATAGGGAAGCCTATAGTAAAATAAGAAGGAGATAATGCATTTTGAGTATTCGTTAACATTATTTTTAATATATAATATCTAGTTGTATGTTAATTTTTAATAGTAGCTGTGTTTAACAAACAGTCCTCAAAATTCCTGATAACAACTGGCCCTTGCAAGTATATAAGAGGTGGCATATGACTAGGGAATGAAAAAATTTTTAATCTAGAGTAACTCCAAAGATTTCAGCCATTAACTGCACGGGTATTATTATAACTAAAACTGGCAGCATTCTGAGTCTATTTTATAGTCTATGATAAAAAACCAAGGTGATAAGTTTATCTACATTTTTACATGGAGGTATTAGAATC
The DNA here is from genome assembly GCF_000754665.1 of Bison bison bison. Taxonomy (NCBI): domain Eukaryota; kingdom Metazoa; phylum Chordata; class Mammalia; order Artiodactyla; family Bovidae; genus Bison; species Bison bison. Next base: position 1,747,954 of record NW_011494682.1, read on the forward strand.
TATTCCAACTACCATAGATAAAAGATTCTGATTTATTAAAGTAGTATAAAATGTTCTATACTTTTTATTTTAGAATTTTATCCTAAGAACATTTCATAGTTGTTAAAGATATTAAGTATTTAAATCCTAACATATAAAGATAACTATATGTATAAACTTGCAAGTTAAGAACAAGTGCCTCTAGAAAATCAAAAATTTGCCATCTGATAATTTATAATAAAATATTTTGGAATCACCTGAAAGTCATTCTTATAGTATCTCTCAAGGCAAAACTTGCCTCTAGATATTTAAAAGGCCAAAATATGTTTTAAAGGCCTAGTCATATTCCATGCTTTAGGGTATTAGCTGATCAGCTGACAAGTCAGAAAGAAAAAGAATCACCTGCACTTCCTGCTTGCCTTCTGCCCAGCATCTGAGGCATTGCACATGTGAGAAGCTCAGTAGTGAAGGCAACTGCAACTTTTCTCTGCAGTACAAAGATCTACTGATAGGGTAGAAGATGAATGACGAGCAATATCAACTCAATAATTGCATTTCACATCCAAATACTCTCCCCTAAAGCACAAGATACTGCCACAAAGACCCAACTGTTCCTAACTTTTACTCTACCTACACGTCCAGGAAAGTTAAGCTCATACCACACTGGTGGTAAAGGCACCCTTGCTCTGCCGTACTCATTCCTCTTCTCATTGCAAATACAGCAATATCTGAAAACAATGCTCGCTTCTTTATACTACCACTGACTTCACGATAAAAAATAAATCTCCAAATCATAAAATTTTCATTTTATGTGAGACAGAGATTAACAAATAAGATACTAAAAAACAGACTTGTACTTTAAATGCCATAATTTTTAAAATATGATTTGTTCTTAAAATTATTTGTGACATCAGTTTCAACAAACTGTTTATCACATAACATTTCCAGCCATTAAACTATTCAGAATGCAATTTAAAAAATAAATAAAATGGGAGATGCAGAGAAATCAAAACATTTCCTGTGAGCAGCAATATTTCAGATATGGTAGAACCATCAAATTGTCATAGGAATGTTCTAGATTAGATTCTTCCTTTTGTGAATGCTTAGTTTAATTATTTATAACCTGTTGCGCTTCAAAAAGAGAAACACAGCAGCAATTACATAAATATAAGTCACTCAACAGAATTGAACTTTTCATCTGATTCTGCTGACTTACTAAACACTCATTTTAAAAAACTATGTGGAATGATTCCAAAATATAGCAAAGTTTGCTAATAGTAAGCTCTCTCCCAGAAAGCCATTAATTTTAATATTAAGTAAGAAAACTCAATTTCCAGAAATAGAGTGAACTGAGTTAGAATTCAGTTTATACACTTCACTTAGTCCATCTTTTCTATGACAACATGTTTTATATTATTCTGAAAGTACAGCTGAGAACAGCAAATTAAAACTTCCCTTATCTACTCATTTCTCTTAACACCAAAAAGATTGGGCGTGGGATGGAAGAGGCCTCGTTTGACCAGTCCAATGCTTAGCAAGTCTTTACACTTTAATTTTCCATACCTCATGAGAATAACTTCTCCCTTCTCAGCCTACACCCAATTACGAAATTTATTCAAAACAAAGACAATGATACAGAAGCCAGACACTTTGCAAGAAATTCTGGTAAATGTAAAAGAGTATACATAAAACATAGTGCCTTTCCTATTGCTACAAAATCGGGCTAATATCCTACCTGAATTCTCACATCTATCACATTGCAAAAGAGCAGATTGGTTTTTTAAGCAGTAAAAATAATATTGAATCTTATTTTGATGAATGACCATCTATAGGCTGGACACCATCTCATATATCAAGCAAACACTTCACAATACGAGATTTCGGAGTACCTATTAAAGCTTAGTCTGTCCTAATTCTGACAAGCCACCAAGTCAAAAGCATATTCCTTGATGTACTCAATAATATACAGGCCTGCTGATTCATTGGGAACATTCAATTGATTCATCACTGCATTATTACCAAACCCTCTCAGTCAATCAGAATAGAGGTGTATGGAGCAACCATGGCATCTTGGCATTTGCAGCCTACAGTCATAATTGCTGAAATCTTTCCAACAGGACTGCAAATCTTCCCAGTTGGTTAAAACATGTCATTATGAAATGGTTGTGGCATATGAGTTGAGAAAAGAAGAAATAAGAAGAGGGATTTAAAAAAAAAAAAGGTGAGAAGAGGTGGAGTAAAGTGAGTAAGGTAAGAAAGGGCAGCGGTCAGGCGGGCCCTGCATTACCATTATCAGGGTTGGTAAACATCCTACTTGCACTGGAGACAGTCTTCCCAATGTCAGCCAGGGATCGAAGGTTGGATTTCTTGGTTTGATGCCGGTGCTTCCGGAGCAAAGTATAGGTCACCTTATCCTTAAGGTCAGGTTTCAATAGGCCTGTCTCAATCTGATGGTCAACAATCATCTCTGAAATAAAAACAAAGCAAAACCAAAATCAAAATTCAGTCACAAGACCACAAAGTTAAATTTTTTTAACTTATTTTTTTAATAAGTTATTTTTTAACTAAAATTGTTAACTCTGATTTTATGGATGTTATCCTCAAATTTAATATCAATATATTATTTTTCAATTTCCAACTTCCCACTTTCTGTGAAGGTAAAGATACAGGGTATAGTACTATTGGCATTAAAGAGAGTTAGAAATATTCCAGTATTAATTACATCTTTGGAGAGGAAGAACTGCTTTGTAAATTTTTTTCAATCCTGGTTGAGAGTGAATTCATATTAATCACATTCTTCTATGAGTAACACAATAAATAATTTACGCTTTCCAATTGTTTAAAACTAAGATTAGAAAATTTCATGTACTCTTTCATAGGAAGTGTGCCAGAAATATAAATGATATGAAAAAATCTTGAAGAGAATATATAAAATTTAGCATCATGTCATTATTGATTTTCTTAATCTATTCTCTCAAATTCGTCTGTAATTTCTTTATAATAGGACAAAGTAAAAAAAAAAAAAAGATAATACCTTTGCCCATATCAGGTTATTTGAACACTAATTAATCCAGTGAAAGAAAGGTTAAAGTACAAAATTATACCTTAGTCTTTTCTAAGAAGGGAGGTTTATTCTTCCTGTTTAGATCCAACTAAAGCCTTTACCACATATTCTATAATTCATTTTAAAGTATAACCTGACAAGAATTTTCTAGAAAGTTTAATATCTTAGTTTTTCTACAAAAAAAACCCAAAAAACCCTAAAATTTCTACTAGCTTTAAACCACCTTCTTTAAAAACCACTTTAAACCACCTTCTCACACTATTTACAAAAATAAACTCAAATGGGTTAAAGATGTAAATGTAAGACCTGAAACCATAAAACTCATGGAAAAAACATTGGCATTATACTCTCTGACATCAGTCTCAGCAATATTTTTTTAGATCTGTCTCCTCAGGCAAAGGCAACAAAAGCAAAAATAAACAAATGGAACTACATCAAAATAAAAAGCTTTTGCACAGTAAAAGAAACCATCAACAAAACAAAAAGACAACCTACTGAATGGGAAAAGATATTTGAAAATAATATATTTAATAGGGGTTAACATCTAAAGTACTAAAGAACTAGATCAGAATAGACATTTTTCCAAGAAGACATATAGATGGCCAACAGACATCTGAAAAGGTGTTCAATATCACTAATCATCAGGGAAATGCAAATCAAAACCACAAAGAGATATCACATCTGTCAAGAATGTTACTATCAAAAGATAACAAATTAGCAGGAATTAGTGAGGATGTGGCAAAAAGGGAACCCTTGGAGAAGGAAATGGTAACCCGCTTCAGTGTTCTTGCCTGGAGAATCCCAGGGACAGGGGAGCCTAGTGGGCTGCCGTCTCTGGGGTCACACAGAGTTGGACACGACTGAAGTGACTTAGCAGCAGCAGCAACAGTATACTGTTGGTGGGAATGTAAATTGGTGCAGCCACTATAGAAAATGGTATGGAGGTTCCTCAAAAGACTAAAAATAGAACAATCACACAGCCCAGCAATTCCATTTCTATATTCTTGGACAAAGAAACCAAAACACTAATTCAAAACAATATATGCACCCCTATATTCACTGCAGCATTATTTACAATAGCCAAGGTATAAATGCAACCTAAAGTTGGACAAAGAAAATGTGATATATAACATATATATATATATAATAAAGTATTACTTAGCCATAAAAAAGGACTGAAATCTTGCCTTTTGTAACAATATGGATGGATCTAAAGGGTATTACACTAGGTGAAATAAGTCAGATGGAAACACAAATACCAAATGATGTCATTTATGGAATCTACAAAATAAATTTCACTTGTGGAATCTACAAAACAAAATGAACAAGCAAAACAGAACCTGACCGAAAGACACAAACAAAATAGTGGTTGCCAGAGTAGGGGAGAGATGGGTGGGCGATGTAGATGAAAGGGATTAAGAGGTATAAAATTCTGTTCTAACATAAATAAACCACATAATGTAATGATAGCACAGGGAATACCATCAATAATAATATGGTAATAACTCTGTATGGTGACAGACAGTTACTAGACTTTTCATGGTTGTCAATTCATAAAGTATATAAATGCCAATTCATAATGTTGTACACCTGAAACCAATACAATATTGTATGTCAACTATGCCTCAATGAAACATAATAAAATAAAATAATCTTAGAAAAAATCTTTCCCCCAAATTTCTATTCGCTCTTTTATTTTCCAGAATGGTTCTAACTAGAAAGGATGAATGTGCTTCATAGAAATTGCTCCATTGGTACGTCTGCTGCAGGACATGTTTTACTCTAACAGAAAACAAGAAGTCCTCTTTCCCACAAATCAACATGTCAGCAGTAGGACATAAATGTAGCCTGGTGGCATCCTCCTGTAATGTCACATCACAGGTTGATACTCCTTTGTCCAAAATGGGGCACAGGAGAACCTCTCACAGAATCTGTGTGAAACAGGCAATGGAGGAACAACACCTCATGTCTGCAGTCAGGGCTTGTGTCCCCAGCAGAGAACCAGAACAATGGGTCCCGGGCCCACCTGTTGCAGACACATGGCTGCATTGAGCACATGTCAATTATTTTCCTCTTGCACAAACTTCTCTGTATACAAAAGTGGAGGAGAGAATAAAAGTTCTTCTCTAAAAGTCTGACAAGAAAATTAATGGGTACTGATAGAAAAGTTATGACCAACCTAGAGAGCATATTCAAAAGCAGAGACAGTACTTTGCCAACAAAGGTCTGTCTAGTCAAGGCTATGGTTTTTCCAGTGGTCCTGTATGGATGTGAGAGTCGGACTGTGAAGAAAGCTGAGCGCCGAAGAATTGATGCTTTGGAACTGTGGTGTTGGAGAAGACTCTTGAGAGTCCCTTGGACTGCAAGGAGATCCAACCAGTCCATTCTGAAGGAGATCAGCCCTGCGATTTCTTTGGAGGGAATGATGCTAAAGCTGAAACTCCAGTACTTTGGCCACCTCATGCGAAGAGTTGACTCATTGGAAAAGACTCTGATGCTGGGAGGGATTGGGGGCAAGAGGAGAAGGGGACAACAGAGGATGAGATGGCTGGATGGCATCACCGACTTGATGGACGTGAGTCTGAGTGAACTCCGGGAGTTGGTGATGGACAGGGAGGCCTGGAGTGCTGAGATTCATGGGGTCGCAAAGAGTCGGACACGACTGAGCAACTGAACTGAACTGAACTGAACTGATAGGACAACAGCATCTCCCAAACACTGCCATCTCTTTGCAAAGAGAAGTTACAGATGTTCAAGGGGCTTTGCTTGAGCATGACTGTACCTCTCATGAGTCCTCTTTTTAACAAGCACTCATAGAACCGGTCTCACAGTGAGAGCTGACAGTTCACACAGTGTACAGTCAACTTCCTGGGATCCAAGGAGAGGCTGAATCCAGGCTTTCCATCACAGGCCTTACACAGATGCTGTCAATGTCACATATCACTGGACCACTTTGTAGACAGCCTGGGAAAGGCAGGAAGAGTTTCTACCATAGGAATGTTTTGGTTTGAGAGTGGCCTTTAGCTCTGAGTATTTTTAACTACACAACCCTTACTCAGTAAAACTCTCAGAACAGATCCTGTAATTATAATTAACCCTCTGTTCCATATTAAAATAATTAAGTGCTACTGAACACAAACCTCTCTCCTTTCCCTTGAAGTCTTAATCAAAGTGGAAACTCCATTTTACAGAAGAACCATAAAAATAAACATACAGCCCTGGCATATCTACCGCAAGCATATCAAACTCCTACTCTAATTTCAGGGTTGTGGATTAAAGTGTTTCTTATCTACCCTTTCTTGGCAGGGCCTCCCTCTATTCTTGCCTTCCCCTGTAATCTCAAACTAATCCGTATATAATGCACAGCCAGCCCTCTGTTACTAATTTCTGGAAATCACCAGTTAGAACATGTTAAAACACCTGTGTAGCTTATGCCCTTTATTAAGTTTCCATAAAAATGGCCCACATTACAGGGGTCTCTTAAGCATAAACTACAAAACCTTTCAAGGAAAGTGGAGGCGGTTAACATTTTACAGCTACACTGAAATTAAGCCTTCAATATTCGAAATCCCACAAACACTACCAATAGAGAGAGAAAGCGCCTGCTCAAAATGCTCCCAGAGGTGAAAGGAAATTCAAAAAGCATCAGGTTCAAACTCTTAAACAGATGAAAAAAAGCACAAGAGAGGAGACACTCACAGACACAGCCTTAGTAGGGCAACGCCCCCCCCATCCCAACTCCAAATTAAACCAAGTTTTCTGATTCACAGTTTAGATCTTTCTCCATATCATATAATACTTTTCTTTCTTTTAAAAGGAAACTCTAGACCAAAGGGGGAAAAAAAATGAAGAGAAAGATGGTCATGCTCCCCCCAAAAAAGATTAAGGGTAACATTCTTTTAAAAACATACAAAAGCCCAAGAAATATACGGTTTCAAGACTAACAGACAACTCAGATTTATACAAATGTAACCAGTTTTATGTTAATCTATCCAGCTGGCCCCAGCGATGTGAAAGTCTTATATAATAGACAGTGTCAATGATGATAGTAACAACGAGGATAAGCTTTCTTGAAGGCTACTTGGCCAATACAAAACAAAACCCTTTACAATGTTCAAACCCTTTGAATATTTCACCATTAGAAACCTATAATCAGGAAATAAGCAATTTCACAAAAGAATAACAAAAATGTTCATTTCTTGTCTTTATGATAAAAACTTAACAGCAACTTAAAAGCCCAATTATAGATTATTAACTATTTTGCAGCCATTAAAATGATGTTTATATTTATGTTTAATAACATGGAAATATTCATACTATGTTTTTCAGTTAAGAAGGGCAGATTAGAGGGTTATGGTATGATTCCAGCTCTAAAATAAATTTCATATGTGTAAACAGAGATGTACCCAAAAACTGTTGAGAAAATATCTCTAAGATAAGATTAGTGGTATTTTGATTTTCATGTGCTACATGTTTTTGCATTACTAAAAATGAACATATTTTACTTTTGTGATGAAAAATAAATATATTATCATTTTGAAAATATAAAAGGTGTTAAAAGCAAGAAATAACATGACTAATATATCTGCCAACATGCACAGCTCAGGAATGCCTTTAAATATAAAAATTAGAGCTCCAAAAATAGAACTACATTTTCCTAATCCATTTCCCATCATAATACCTGAAATGCCTTATAAATTTTTTTTAACTTAGGAGGGGAGGAAAATTCCCATGTACTTGGCTTCATATGTGAATGATGTTCTTTAAGTGTAAAATTATAATATGATTGCAATAATGAAGCTATCAAAGTAACCTATACAATGACATTTTATCCCTTAAATAAGACAAATTTTCCATTAGCGTTTAGAAGGGGATCTTCATGAAGAAAACTAGGTCCTGGGAAGAATCAGAATGAGGCTGAATTTTGTATACAAGTGTGAGAAGTGACACAGCTTCAGCCACTGCTTGTAGCCTCACATGGTGGTGACTTTGCACCTGCAAAGGGAGGGTGCCCCTTGGAGGCGACTGAGAAGGAGAAGCAGGTAGACTGCAAAAAAGGATTAAAATCATGCTATTGTTTGTTTCGTATCATCACACTTGCTATGATTTCTTTTTCTTCTCTTTTGTGGAAATAAAAGTGGGGTGAAGAGGAGATGTATCTTAAGACTTAGCTGCACATAATTCTCAACTCTGAATAATAGCACCATTCAGGAGACGATAAATCCACTGCATCCTCTACTAGAAAAAGATTTTTTAATAATCAAATAATGGCAGTAACTCAAGGTACCTTGTCAATTTTTATCACTCGAAATCATGGCAGTTTTTTTCTTTCATGTTGTTTAATCTGCTGTAAAGCTTTGATTCTTTCAGAAGATTTTTAAGTATTTCTTTCAGTCACTGACACTCTATCAAACAGGCTTTTTTCTCTACTCCTCCAAATCTGGTCCATTTTTTTTCTCTCTTTATTTTCCTTGTAAAGTATGTTATTTGCCTCTGAATTGTTTTTCTGTGTTATCAGCTCCAGAATGACAGTGCTGTCTCTCTGCCCACTTGCCTCCGGAGTGGTACAGCAAACATAATACTCAGTGATGACACTTCAAAGTGACCTAGCAGTGTCCAGTTTTAAAATTGAATGACAGTATTAAAGTGAACATGTGGAGGTTAGAGAAAAAACGCCACAACTGATAAACAAAAAGTAATGGAAAATTAAAGTGAGAATGTAAACTGCTTGATGAACCTTTCTTGGTGCTGATTTAGTGGCTAAGTCATGTCCAATGCTTAGACCCATGGACTATAGCCTGCCAGGCTCCTCTGTCCATAGTGTCTCCTAGACAAGAATACTGGAGTGGTTTGCCATTTCCTTTTTCAGGGGATCTTCCCAATTCAAGGATCAAACCCAGGGTCTCCTGCACTGCAGGCAAATTCTTTACTGACTATGCTACCTAAATGTAGTAAATAACAGAAACTTTCTCTTTGGCTATTGGTTAATGAGGCTCCAGTATCATGTGGGACTCGGTCTTCTACCACATGGAAAGGGTCAGCAAATTACTGAAGGCCAGAAACTCTGTAAGACGGCTTTTTTCAGGTTCTGAAGATCTCGAAGACAGTTTAATAAATAAGCACAAGTATATAATTTGACTTTAACATTCATCACCCTTGTTGATCATATTTAGGCAGAGCAAAGAAGCTATGAGGTTGTTTCTAGCTCTCTCCACTATACCTTTCAGAATCTTTTCTCCTGTTCGTGAAGTCTCTGAGCATCTCTTGACCTGACTCAGTCTATAGTCAGATCTTGCTAGGTCAACTTTATCCTGGAATAGTCATGGAAGTATACGAATAATTACATCTGTATAAGAATAATTACATCTGAGATCCTCATTCAATTCTATCAAAAACCCTGAGAGGTCTACCTTTATCTACCTTCCATGGATGAAATACAGAGACTAAACAAAGAATTAAGTAATGAGCCTTGTCCATGGTCATACATGCTACAAGAGGTAGACCCTAATTAACCACTCCCCAACTTTAAATCCACCATTCTCTCTATGACACCACTCTGCCTGTCATGGAATGAATACATACCTCTGCCAGAGAGTAGGTATATTTTAATAGAGAACAAACCCTGGGTTCAGTGAAATGCATCTCCAAATAGTGGAATTACAGGAAGTAACCATGGTCTAAGGTAGGACTTTTTTATTCAACACAGGAAACCTCAATGACCCTTAAACCACAACATATATTCTCCCCCTAGATTGCCGATCCATTGCCCAGTCACAAATTTAATCCCATTTGGCTCTGCCTTTAGGCATTTCTAAATTCAGACATCTTTGCTCCAGATTAGTTCTTAAAGCCTGAAAATACAGAAATTGTGATTCTCACTCAAAAATTGGATTGCTTTTCATTAACTATGATACATCTTTAGATAACAATCTCACTTGCAGCTTTTAACAAATGAAATAAGTCAGTGAAACAAATACCCTGGAAAACCATTCCTTTCCTTTGCTTCTCTCTGTCTTTGCAGATCTTCCCTGGATACAATAAACCAACATCTCTTCTCACATATCAAAGGTCCATTTTCAGTCTCACCTGCTTTGTTAACTATGAAAAATTCTGTAGAAAGCAGTATTTCCTACATTATCTTCTTACTACTTATTTATGTGGACATGGATTTGTAATATATTCCATTTACAAAGTGGTAGATTTGTAAACCTAATTCCAGGGCCCAGAATAGCGTCTGGTACATGGTAGAAGGCCATGTACCACTGCTGAATAGATTTATAAACTAATTCATTCTATTCACCTAGCATCTTCACATTAGACTTCCTCCCTTCTCCACTTGCAGCATAAGCACTTCAGATACAAGGCAAGTGTAGAGCTTCCTTGTAAATCTAACAAGCCCTCTGAAGAGGACATAGATATGTACAGATCAGCAAGATATATACCCAATTTGAGAATGAATCTTCTTGTCTAATACACATGCTATAGACTTCCCATTATCTATAAAGACACAGATGCCACAGACAAGACTTTGCCTTCTGATATTCAAAGAAATTTTGAGATTACATAGGAATTTTACACTGGTCAGTGGGGCCATGATCCACATCCTCTTCCCACAGTCCCAGAGTAAGCACACTGCAGGCCCCTTAAAAAAGTGCAGTCATCCCTACAGGGGCAGAGGTCACCGAGCTATGGAATTTTTTTGGAATAACAAGCAGAGCCCCAACACCTTTCCTTAAGGAAAACATGGTCTTGAGCACATCAATCTGCATGATAAAGCAGCTTAGACCAGGTTCTTGCTAGAAAATGAAAACAATTATTACTCTCTAGAACGCAGCAAGGTGTGCACAAGGTGTTTGACATGGTAAATTAACATTCAGTGCTCAACACCACACAACACTAATCACAAAGATGCCAATGTTGCCCTGCACCATGAGGCCAGTGCCTTGCTGGGGGCTCTACAAATGATCCTCAGCACCAATGAAACCCAACTCATTCACTAATCAATAAGGTTCCACAGGCTTCTTGCCCCACCCAGTTTTCTCTACATACAGCTAAAGAAGCTTGACGTTCACCTACAAAATCAACCCAACTGAGGGACTAGACATAGACCAGCTTCCTTTTTACAGAGGATTTAAACCCTATTTTACAGATGACAAAACAGGCCCAGAGAAGCTCAACACAATGTCTAAGATCAAGAAGTTCTAGAAATCTAGTGTGCCGACTTCCAGTCCACTATAGCAAAGGACATGGGGGGAGAGTTCTATCTAAAAACCTCAATCTATGCTAATATCTGAAGGGATGCAAATCTGTCCATGCAAACATGGTACCAATTATCATTTTAAAAATAACATAAAAGTGAAAAGCATAAGAGAGAGGACTTAGAAATAAAACTGGATGGAAATATGCCAAAATATTAACAACAGCTATGTTCAGATGGAAGTACAATGGATGATTTTTTAAAATTTTGTTCTCAGTATTTGTCTGTATTTTCCAAATTTTCTGCAATAAACCTTAAGAGAAAGAGGAACTTCCCTGGTGGTCCAGTGGTTAAGGATATGCCTTCCAGTGCAGGGGATGCAGATTGGATTCTTGTTTGGGGAACTAAGATCCTACATGTCACAGGGCAACTAAGCCCACTTGCTAAAATTACTAAACCCAGGCACTTCAACTAAAAACCCGTAATCTGCAACTAGAGAGAAGCCTGCGCACCTCGATGAAAGATCCCATGTGCTTCAATGAAGATCACAAGTACTACAACTAAGACCTGATGCAGCCAAAAATAAATAGGCAGATATTTTTAAAATAACAATAAAAATTAAAAGGAGACAGAGATTAAATGCTATAGAATATTCAGCTCTGCTTACACTAGAAGTCATCTGCATTGAAAAAGATTCATAGACAGGCAGATAGAGCAGAAAAAATGCTAAGAACTTAAGACAACATACTTACCCACCAACTGTGGGAGAGAAGAAGCTTCCCTGTCTAGCATGATGGATCCTTTCTCCATACACGTCCTCAGCTCAAATAAGCTGTGAAGGGACAAGGTGGCCACGTGGGGTTTGCTCCATCTCTCTCCACCCTGTTCCACTTTTTCTTCAAACTTAATCCACCTAGAAACATGAGATTCAAGTGAAGAGCAATTAAAAGTGTTCTCATCACCTCTGGAAATAGCAACACCAACCTCTCCAGTTCCACCCCCACCAGCACTTTCAAAATGTCTCCTTTTGTGGAGTCTTAAAAGCTTATTCTATCATTAACTGAATTACCTTTATAAATACACCAAACAGACTCACCAGCCTGCTCCTCTCCCTGGTGTTAGAGAGAAAGAAAAAAAAACAATGTATTCTTGGTTTTATATCTATCTACATGTAACCATGAAATCTTTAAGAATGATTACTGAACAAATTTTTTTTAAATAATGTAGGAAAAATATGCATTTCAAATTCTCCATGTGGGTGGAGCCTACAGTGTGTAAAAATAATCACTATTGTGAGAATTCTGTTGTAACTTCACAAGGCAAGTTTATACAAGGTGAAATAATCAGTAATGAACCAAAATTTATTGTAAATATTTAAAAATATGGTGTGTAAAATGGTTAGACAAATATAACATTCCCCTTTCATGCTTAAAGAGGGCCAGCATGTGTTGCTGTATCTTACATTAGTAACTCTCTCTAGGTTAACACAAGTTCCCTTCTCATCAAGATGCTAATAGAAGCTTTTACCCCTCAAGCTTAGCTCCACATGTGTTTAAAAATATACAAGCTCAGTAAACAATGCATCTACTCTGATAGTAACAAATCTCTTATTAACCCTAGTAATGGAACAAATAACCCTATTTTATAGTTTCTTCTTTCCAAGATTTATAGACATTTTGATAACTTAGCAATATATAGGAATGCAAAAAGTTTAATGGAAATGAGAGCAAAACACATTTGACAGTCTTTATATCCCACCTATTATATATATTGACTCTTCCTACACTGGTAAAGGGAAATAGGAAAACATCATGATTTTGCTGTTTATCATGACCAGAGAAAACGTTGCTTTCTATCACTTCAAAACTCTGAAAGATATTGGACAAGATAAAGAAGGGATTAAAAATTCGTTTCCTACACTCTTCACCCAAAAGTTTAATGATTGAAAAATGTTTTCCTAGGAAAAGCTAAACACTCATCCAACTCACTGAAGATGAGAACAAAGGGCAGAGATCAGAGGAAGCTCTACATAAGGTATTATTTATAGACTGCTCACCACTCCCAAGGGGAATAAAAGAACACATTATTAGAATCATGAGTGAAAATAGATCAACACATCAGCCACAATGTCAAGGAAAACTCAGAATTCTAATCAAGCCCAACACTCATGTAATTCATGAGTATATTAGCTATATCCTAAATTCCCTCTTTCCTCTCCCACCCAGGAAATTCTCACACTTCAATGCCAACCTTATCCCAAACCTCACCCTCCACCCTAAGACCCTCCACCTTCCCTCTGTATCCCCAAAAGTGTAAGGAGTGGAGGTTTTCACATGTTTTCCCTCACATTAAAAAACCAACACCAAAAAGCTCTAAAACTTCAGAACTAGACCTTGTTTATTCTACAAAAGTAGCTTTGAAACATTCTGAAAGAAAGATCTTTAATATTCTGTGTGTGTGCGTGTGCAAGTGTGTGTTAATTAACAGTTCTTCACCTTTGTTGGTATTAGAACCACAGAAGTAGATGGAAATGAGAGAAAAATGACAACTTCACATCACATTCTTATAGAATTCTATGGATTTGCCCAGAGGATAAAAGGTAATTGGGTTATTTTGAAAGTAATCATTTTACAGAGTATATTACACTGGCTAACTTCAGGCATATTACCTTTTCAGACTTACAGAATCTCTAACATGTTGATTGGTGACAAGTATGTGAATCATATTTCCATTTGATGTTATAATTTATCACTCAAGATGAGAGTCTAGAAGATTCCATTGTATATGAAACCTAGTCAGAATTGCATATAATTATGTTATCCATAAAGATGGTAGTAGTGGTCTTGCTTTTATTTCTAAGAGTATTCTTATTATCTGAGGGATAGAATCTTTGGTCACAGAATTTAAGTCCAAGAT
>NW_011494682.1:1762209-1779394 GCF_000754665.1 Bison bison bison
GTCACAGATTTAAGTCCAAGATGAATAACAAGGGCCAGCTAGAAAGTCAGTAAATGGGAGTGTTCTGTATATTCAGCCTTTACTTCCCTCTTATCTCTCCTGAATGATGACCACTTGCTCTTCTATCAGTTGCCGTAAGTCCTTATAGCCAAATGCATTTTGTAAAAGAAAACTAAGCCTCACTTACGTACAGTATATGACAAGAGCTCTTCCTGCCATAATCTTCAATTGTCCAAACAATATAAGTTTGACAAAATCTTCTTTTTAAAAAAAGGAGTAAAACCATTGCATTCTTTTGTGACCAATTACTCTCCATAGTTCATCTTAAATACGACTTTGAAAGAGTTTCAAAAGCATATTTAGAAATAATCCCAACTAGCTTGGATTTAGAAAATAGTATTATTCAACCTTCTGAATTATACCAGTTAAGATTTGGTCAAGATTTAACCATAATGAAATGGGAATGTAAAGTCTCAAAACTAGCCAGTTCCTTAAAATCTATGAAAGACAAGTATTGTCTCAAAGTTCAGTTTAAGTATCTATTTCACTTTGAGTTCAGTAAATATTATATGTTGTGATGATGTCATGTCACAGTATAGCAAATAGCACAAGGTAATTCTGGGATAATGACTATTAAATTCCTTTAAAATACATTGCCTGAGGGACTTCCCTGGTGGTCCAGTGGTTAAGAATCTGCCTTGCCATGAAGGGAACACAGGTTTAATCCCTGGTCTGGGAACTAAGATTCCACATGCTGAGGGGCAACTAAACCCACATACCACAACTACTGAGCACAACTAGAGAGTCTGTGTGCCACAATGAAAGATTCCGTGTACCGCAACTAAGACCCGATGCAGCCAACTAATGAATGAATGAATTTTTAAAAATACACTGCTTGAATTGTTCAAGAAACTGTACCTCAAACATGCACGCATAAAGTAATGGTTTGCCCATTTAAACAGACTGCAGGTAGTTTCATTCCAGAAACTATACATGCTATGTCTATCTTCCTCACATATCAAGGACAAATTTGAGAAAAAACTGAAAATGACTCAGTTCAAATCAGAACCCATTAAAGAAAAGGCTAAGGCAAAGGTACCGAAGTTCAGCCTCTTCATGTGTCAGTGAATTTGTAAAGGTGCTTTAGAACCATGTAATTACAGTTCTAAAGACCAGACATTTTTACTGTAAAATGTACTAAAAGCTACTATCTACCCTTCATAATAACTATGAATAACCATATATTTGCAATACGTTCCCTACTTATCCTTTTGTCTTAGTTATTTGACATGTTATAGAAAAATTAATTTCAGAAGTTGGCTTTTTAAATGCTGGCAATCACAAAACTGTTATAACCTTTAAGAAAGAGTTTATTAGGTGAAGTTTATTTTTTCCAAGGTCTTAGAAGAATAATGATAAAGTACATTGCAGTTTAACACACTTTGAGTGACTGCCAACCAAACAGTATTTCACTAGTTTGTTGAAGAAATAGAAGGCCCACGGGAAACACTGAACATTTTGCAACTTTCCAATCATGTGATTAAATATAATTAAGAAAAGAGAAGACCTCTAACTTAAAATCATGCCAGTTTTACAGTGGAAAATAGACATGACCTTTGCCCTAGAATATAATCCAACTATATAAAGCTATTAAAACAATAATAAATTTCTTGTTAACTAATAAATGCCTCATTGCACATAAAATATGCCAATGCTAGTGCATATCTGGGATAAACGATGTTTTTAAGGAGAATTCTTAAATTTGTAGATCAACTGTGAAAGTTATTGCAAAACAGTGTAGTAACCACATATAATTACATAGATGATTAAATTCCTTTTTCTTACAGAAAAAATAAACCTGGTCTCAAATGGAATTTTCCAGAGTAACACAGTGGAGAAGAAATAGTGGAGTCAGTGTAGATTAGGGTCCCTCTGCAAAACCCCAGGGTACGGGCATGTGGCTATGTTTGATGGCCAGGCCCAGAACCCGGGTCAGGTTCCCCAAAGGGAGGCAGGGTCACCTGGCCAAGCAAAAACTGTTCCTCCATGTGGCCCACTAGAACTGAAACATCAGTGCCCTTTCCCTTTGTTGGCTTGTTGGGTTTATTGAAACTCGTGATGTCTTTCTTTTTTACACAGGTTTGGCAGTAGAATTTGAGTCTCACTGGGGAAGTGATCTTTAACACAGATTCTTAGAACAGTGATGAATTCCAACACGGCCCATCTGAATATTTACTGAGGGAAAACTGAAAGCCAAAAGCCACGTTGGCAAACATCACTGACTCACAGAAATAAAGAGTTTGGAGTCATGGAGGGTTGTGATAGCCTTTCTGGCTTAAGGCCATCACCAAAACTGGATCATGACTTATTCTTTTACCAGTTTGCTTCATGAATCAATTAGCTGATGCCTAGTCACCTAGAAGGAAAGCTATGACAAACCTAGGCAGCGTATTAAAGTGGAGACATCACTTTGCTGACAAAAGTTCATATAGTCAAAGCTATGGTTTTTCCAGTAGTCATGTATGGATGTGAGAGTTGGATCATAAAGAAGACTGAGCACCGAAGAATTGATGTTTCAAATTGTGGTGTTGGAGAAGACTCTTGAGAGTCCCTTGGACTGCAAGGAGATCAAACCAGTCAATTCTAAAGGAAATCAGTCCTGAATGTTCATTGGAAGGACTGTTGCTCAAGCACCAATATTTTGGCCACCTGATGTGAAAAGCCAGCTCATTGGAAAAGACCCTGATGCTGGCAAAGATAGAAAGCAAAAGGAGAAGGGGGCAGTAGAGGGTGAGATGGTTAGATAGCATCCCCCACTCAATGGACATGAATTTGAGTGAGCTTCAGGAGATGGTGAAGGACAGAGGAGTCTGGTGTGCTGCAGTCCACTGGGTTGCAAAGAGTTGGACATAACTTACGAACTGAACAACAACAGTCACCTAGAAATTCTTAATGAGAAGCACAGGATCATTCACTAGTGCCAAATGTTCCATTAGAACTACTGCTACATCACTGAAAGTCAGTATTAAAGTTTTGGTTTTTTGACTTTTTGCCATACCATGCGCACTCAGGGAATTTTAGTTCTCTGACCAGGGTTCTCTAAACCTGCACCTCCTGCAGTTGAAGCATGCAGTCTAAACTACTGGGCCACCAGGAAGTCTCTGAATGTCAGTATTCTAATGACCTAACACTAAGGATACTCCTTTGAAAAATAATATTCTCTGTATTCCACTGATGATATATATTTCTCAGGTCTGATCATTCTACCTTTGGGAAAGCCAGCGAAAATTCAAAGTTTTGACTTTCAGGAAAGAAAAAATCAGGGAAAAGATGTGGGAAAAAAGAGGGTGGTAGGGTTGGCTATACTTCAAACATCATATAAATAAAGACTTCCCTTGTTTATAGTTTTACATGACTACTGTGCTTTGTGAGACTTAAAAGGGGATATTTTTCTTACCAGTGGAAGCATTTTCCTTATTTTTTAAGACACAGAGCTAACCTGAACTTCCTGAAGTAGGATTAAAACTGCAGTAATGTTGAGACTCCATGTAGGATATTCTTGGTCAAATGAAATCATTGGTCAACTGAAAAAAGTATAAAACATTAAAAGGGAAAATACTAAAGAGGGTGTTATTGTGTTCTATGGGGTGTGGACTCACGGTGGAAACTACACGGAGCTGGAGAGATCGAGAGACCTCTCTCCAGCTCCATGTAGTTTTATCCAATAAAATAGTCCCTTTAATTGGAGTTTTCACAAAAAGCAAAGAATTCCTGTTTAATGTTAGCCAAAAAAAAATTCATGCTGCATTTTAATATGCAAAATGAGTCCCTTTTAAGTCTTAAACTTTTATTAGTCTGGTAGGTTTTAGAGCTTTTTATGGGGAAGAAAAGCCCCATCGTGCCTGGAAACTGGACATCATAAATGGCCGTCATAAATTACTACCAAAATATTCAGAAGCAGAGTCATGTTGCAGGAAGTAAAACCCACTGACAATCTGAATCACTTCTGGAGATGCAACCATCTCCAAACTTCCCAACAGAATTTAGGTGGAGCAGTAAGCTAAGAATCAAGGCTCTATTTCTCTATTCGTTCATTCTATAAACACGCAATTTTCAACTATGGGCTGTGTCACAGGTAGATGAAAACACTAGGAATATAGTGGTGACCAAAACAACCCCAAGTTCCTGCCCTCATGGAGCTTTACTTTTATTGGAGAGAGACGATATGCTAACATGCCAAACGTTGATAAGTACTAAAGACAAACAGAATAAAGGATGAGGGATAGGAAAGTTTGGGGAAAGTTGCTTTTTTCCACTGAGGAGGTCATGGTTGAATAGAGACCTGAAGGAGGTGAGGAAATGGGCCACAGAGATGACACTGGGTATACAGGGAGAGCATTTCAGACAAAGGGAAGCACAAGGCAAAGGCCCTGACACAGGAGCATGACCAAGCCAGTGAGGCTAGAGCAGAGCTAACCAGGAGGAGAAGAAGGAGATGAGGTCAAGAGATCACTGTGTAGAGCTCATGAGGGAAGTAAGGGCAGGTTCAGGGAGATGGACTAATTACGAAGCATTTGCAGTCATCTAGAAAAAGAATGGTGGATTAGACCAGGGTTGTGGCAGCACTGAATGCAACATAATGGTGAGATTCTGAATATCTGAATAACGTTGAGGGTAAACTAGATAGGCTTTGCCAGTGCATCAAGTAAGGGATGCAGAGAAAGACAGGTGTCAAAAAGACTCCAATCTTTTTGGCTTGAACAACTAAAAAAATGGAGTTGTTCACTGTGGTGGGGAACCTTGTAGGAAGAGCAGGTCTGATGTGGGAAGATCAGAAGCTCAGTTTCTGACATTTTACTTTGAGATGCCTGCATGCATGCTAAGTCACTTCAGTTGTGTCTGACTCTATGTGACCCTATGGACTATAGCCCACCAGGCTCCTCTGTCCCTGGGGATTCTCCAGGCAAGAATACTGGAGTAGGTTGCCATGCCCTCCCCCAGAGGATCTTCCCAATCCTGGGGTCTATCCCAATCCTGGGATCGATATAAGAATGTGGTTCATATATCTCCTGACTTGGTAGGCAGGTTCTTTACCACTAGTGCCTCCTGGGAAGCCCTTTGAGATGCCAACTACCCACCCAAATATTTGTTTTCAATCAAACAAGCCAAGAAGTCTGGGCTAGAGAACTATACACAGATGGCATCAGTGTATTGATGAATTAGTTTGAAACATCAAACAAAGGTCCTCTTCGGGCTTTGTCAGTGGTGCGCTGGGTACCTTGGGCTGGATGCCTGGGTACACTGAGCTATACATCAGTCAGAAAGAAATGGGTTATCACAGACCTCCAACTTCAATCACACAATAATTTTAAGAAATTATTATATTTAGAACAGTAGATTCTAAGGCAATCAGTTCTCAACTAATCATAATCATAATCTCTCCCTTCAGGTGAATGAGTATAATGAGGTAGACAAAATGAAAAAAAGAATATCACATATATGATTAATTAATTAATAGTAATTGTGGCAAGTCTTATATAGGAGAAGTTATAGAAAGTAGACTATTGTCGTATGTTTCTTTCTGGACAGTTTCCTTCATGACATGGTGTACACCCACCACACTTTTTCTCCAGCAGTACACTCTCTCAGGAACCCATGACATTACCAAATGGACATATATGTTGTTCCCAAGGAAATAGCCAGCTTTTAAAGATGGTAAATTATTCATGACCATCTTAACCTTTAAAAATCTTAAATGAAAATTTTGTGTCCATCTCATTCAATTTTGAACTACTGATACAATGAGCTGTGATCCCTTCACATTCTGGGACCAGGGGTCACATAAAATAAAGTACAGTCTGCATTTGGCTGAAATTAAAAACAGAATGCTGTACCTGAATTCTAGTCTATATAGGTACTCGCGCAGAATTTTAAGATGAAAGTTAAGAATCAATGGAACTTCTCTAGTTGCAGCTGATGACACCAATATACAAAGAGGGATGGAATTTTAGAGCTATAAAATACAATGATATTAGAAACAATGCAACCCAATATGACTCTCATTTGACAACATAAAAAACACAAGCTCAGGAAAACTACATGATTATATGACATGCTAGTTAGCAGCAAAGTCAAAACTAAATCAAAATCTCCCCAACACTTAATTAATGCTGCACCAGTATAATTCTCACTCTGATCTTTTCTGTTAGAAAGAAGAAAAATAAAGAATGAAATAGAGATACTGGTACAAGTTTTCAGTTTGACAGACTTCTTCGGGAGAATGTTTTATCAACTAAAAGCATACTTTATGAAAAACTTTTAATATCCAGGTGACTGGTGCAAAGAGAGGGGGAAAAGAGACAACAACTGGAAAGAGGCCCCCAAGAGAGCAAAGAATGAAGAGCTTCAAGAGGGAGCATTTGAGATGGAGGGGCAGAAATGAGTTATTGCACACTTCTGTATTCCCAGTACCTAAAACAGTGCCCAACATGTACTGTATGGTCAAAATGTACTGGCTGAATTTAATTGATTTGAAATAAATTACAGCCTATAAAAGGCATGTTGTTTGGCTTCCCTGGTGGCTCAGGTGGTAAAGAATCTGCCTGCAATGTAGGAGACCCAGGTTAGAGTCATTAAAAACATACTGGCTGAATTTAATTGATGTGAATTAAATTACAGCCTATAAAAGGGATATGTCAATATTATTTTGTTGGTGAAAGTCAAATACACTGAACCTCCATAGAGTGATGACAACAGACCAATAACTGCCACTATATCAACATCTTTGTATTAAATGATTTTTATATGTCATAGACGATTTAATGTGGTGTATATAACTAAATCTACATGTAGAAAGAAAGAAAAGCTCTGTTGTGAGATTAATGAAACTTTAGATATTTGTGCAGTGCTTAACAATTTGTATAGCATTTCTGAATATATACATGTATGTAGGTAAATGTCCATGATACAATGATATATCTGATATAACACGATATATATTTATAAATAAACTATATAATATAAATACAACATATTTTAACATATATATTGTATTTATATATTGTATATCTTAAGTTGCACATATATATTGTATGTATATTTATATATGATGAGGAATGTTATGAGCTGGCAGGTGACAAGGGTCTGAAATTAAACTCGGGTCCCTACTACGCCCAATTCAAGTGAACCTTCTACTTGTTTTCACTCTATCTTTAAAAGATGACAAGTTTTCACTTGGAATAATGGCATGTGGAGACCATGGGCATATATCTCCAGGCCATCATTTTAGGTGCTTGACTTTCTCTCTTTAAAATATTTTATTGTTAAATACCTATAAATGGCGATTTACTTCTAATATCTTATAAAGGTTAAAATGCAGACCAATGACCCCAGCAGTGAAACAAAGGGTGTCCTGCATCCACGTCAATGTCAAAGAGAAGAAAAGGTATCCTTTTAATCTTTAACCAGCCAACCTCAGGCTCATCGGTCATTCAAAGTGCTCAGGTTAGAGAAAGGGGCTCCCAGACAAGGATCTTGCCCCGTCCTTGTTTCCCTGGCTCAGTCCTGCACACTCAGCCATGCCTCACCTCGCCGTCTCCTTCCACTCCATCTCTTGCCCATCCACGGCCAGCAGCTCATCCAGTTCCGTGAAGAGCTGAGGGGGTGCTGGGCTGTCATCCTCCTCGCCCAAGATGAATCGGATGCGTTCTGCTGCAGGAGAGACTGCAGAAGTGAAAATACTGCGGTTAAACATCGGCTGGACAACCCTGAGCAAAGTGTAGCTCCGAGGTCTTCCTCTGTCCCCAGAGCTGGTGGGCTTCCCTTCCACATTTTCAGTGGACATCTTCCTCGCCAAGCCTCCCTCGTCCCCAACCTAAAGACAAAAGGAATCCAAGGCCTTCTCTACTCCTTTGGTTCTGAACCGTGTCTCAGCTCTCCACCACGCTCCAGGACAGAGCTCCAATTCCACGTCCCGACTGATGGAGAACCTTTAGCCCTCAGATGAGCTGAGGTCCGACCACGTGAGCTTCTCTCTTTCTCCACTGATGACCCATCCAAAAGTCTGAGACAGAAACCAGCTGGAGCCAATCATTTTCTCTACAGCAGTGGGAGGGGGCAAAAGAGCACCCCAATCCTAAGTTTCCCCCAGGCCCCCGCCTCCCAGCAACCCTCCCTGTGCCCAATGCCCAAAGCCCATGCATGCCCTTGCAAGCTCCTTACTGCCCGTAACTGCCTAACTGCAAAGTTGATGAAGGAATATTTAACAAGACGGAGCCTCTTCTTTACATAATGGCAGTACCCAAAAATGTTTAGTCACACTTCAGTGCACTTGAAAAACAAGCCCAAGTAAAATATTGTACACCAGAAGGGGAAAAAACCTTCCAACTTGCTTGAGCACATAATTGAATGCCCTACTAGCTCCTTCTGACCCCATCTCCTAAAAGTCATGTAATGAAAAATTAACTAGAATCTCCCCCTAGATGTGGGCTGTTTTCTCTTTCTTTAAAATAAAAGGAAAAAAAAAAAAGGAAAGCTTTTGGAAACTGACGGTTATAAGATAAAGCCCATGGATACTCCTTATAATCCCCAAAGAATGGTATATACATGTGACTGTGGTCCAAGTACACAGATTTATTCATCTGGTAGAGCTTTGTAGTAATATATGCTCTCAACCTAATAAAACAAAAAAAAATTCCTACCATCTGAAAACTGCTATAATACTAGGCAGAATAAAATTCCATAGGTCAAAATACATTTACTACAAACTCATGAAAAATATTCAACCTACCTAGTAATCAAAACTAATTATTAAAACAAAATACATGTTTCGCATATAAAAATGGCAAAAACTTCAAAGACTGACACTCTCAATGTGGGCAAGGGTTTAGGACATATGCACCAGCATCTTTCAATTTACATCACTGGTAGGAGTCCAAACAGAAACATCTTTCTGAAGGGAAATTTGAAAAAAATATGGAAATGTTTTCAAAGTATATCTATCCTGTGAGCCAGGAATTCCACCCCAGGAAAGATGTTCATTTCAAATAAATAACAGTTGCTATCGCAACATCTTATCTACAGAGGTGACCACTGTAGCATATTTTATAATTGAGAAAAATAGAAAAAGCCTAAACATCCAAAAAGGAGGATTGATTAAACAAACCATTGGTTAAGCCCATTCAATCAAATACTATGTCATCATAAAACATAAAGATGAGATTATTGTTTTTTGACATGCATATCATATAATATTAATTGAAAAAATAAAACTACACAATCACCTGTATAAAGCAACCCACTTTGCTAAAGAAAAAATACACAGGTATCCATAAGATAGTCTGGAAACGAGGCAGCCCTCATTTTGCATGGTTCTAATGAGTGTGAATTTCAGCTGCTACAGTTGAGTTAAATAACACCAGTAGCCCAGCACCACAGCTTAAGTTTCAGTTGTGTGGTATATTAACTATGAGTAATTGCATAAAATACAAAGTTCACTGCCAGCTCTTCAGTCCATCAGCTACCATGTAAATAACATACGTGCATCATGATCATGACCAATCATAGCGCCCCTTTCAAAGTCTGCCGGTGACGGGTCATTACACATTTGTTATGCACAGACAGCAAAGTGCATAGTGGTGCGGCCTCCTTTTCTTGCAATGATAAATGCATATGACATGAATAATCAAAAGAGGGAGTTGGCCAACAAAGATGGAAGTACAGCCCAGAAACAAAAAGTACTAATGCTGGAAGTGCAACCTACGTCAAATACAAATGGAGTTAAGACCTAACTGATTATGGGAATGTAGATAATGCTGCCGTTCCCCATTTGAGAAACTCCAGATGTACAGTCAGGGGAACTTAGTGAAAGCAAACTCATTAACTTAAACAGTAAGGCAAGTGGTTGTAACAAAATGATAATAATGTCCCAGAGGAAGTGATACTGGCCAAAAAAACCTTCACGTTTAAGGAACTCTCATACACATTTCCTGACATGGAAAGCACAAAGGATAAAATGTTGGAAGCTGATCCAGACTTAGGAATATGACAACTCCTCTGGGCACAGAAAAGATGTTCACTCCATTTCATAAACTGTACTATAGCAAACAAGCAAACTACTTCTGACCAGATTTTACAAAGAAATCAACCAATTTAATCTCAATGCTTCTAATGTTTTAAATTAGCTTGTACTAAATAAATACTGGTTTTATTATTTCTTTCATTTCCCTCTACCTTTACAGTCAACACTAAGAGAAATTTTAATGATTTGGAAAATTTTTTAAATGTCAAAGAACAATAATAACTTTTCTCATTGATCATTAGGATTGTTTTATATAATTTCATCTTGCATAGTCATTTTTATGGTCCTGCAATAAAATGCAAAGCAAGGACTGCCTGTATATGTATCTTTTAAACGTTATTCAGTTTATTTCTAGGGCTTCTATTTTCTTCTTTTCACTTTCATATCAATTCTAATACATGCATAATTCATTCATGTATTCAGTCAGCAATATTTATTGAGTAATGTCTATGCTCTAAATAGGTTTTGCTTCAGGCTTTGAAGATAAAGCAAAGAACCTGACAAAAAGATTCTAATTTATATGCTGGAGGGAAAACAAACATTAACTAATTAATTAGTTAAGTGAATAAGAAAGTTAGTATATAAACCAGCAAACAAGAAAAACATCTGCAAATTGTTCTGTGCTTACAGAACATTAAAACAAGGTAACTGAATACATATTAATATAAGATACAATATGGTTTACTTTTGTAATTAGAACAAAAGTGTCTTTGAAATTTCCTAAATCTCTGGGAGAAAAAAAAAAACTAAAGTTCCAGGATTTTTGTGTAAAAACACTTGCAATGTCTTTCCAATCAAGAAATGGGATGTGTGACTATATTAGAGGATCAGAGAACACATAGAGGGAATAAGAGAATGGTAAGAAACGGTTGGCAGAATTTGGAATCTAGATATAGTTATTCAGCACAGTGGTTCTGAAACTGACAGTCACAAATTTGACTGATTTTTCATCAACATTCAACATCAAAGATCCCTGAGGCAGAATTAGCTTTCAGAAAAATCTATGTTTAGAGAATCAACTTTTTGTTTATTTCTAAAAGATGCCATGTGGCTTTGTCTTCACCTCTAACAGAGAAGAATGAACATCTCTCCTGCTTAAAGAACTGACTCTCCTGCATAGACACTGCACAGTTCATCTGTGCTGAACTGGAATCCACAGAGCACTACTCTGCGGTCTGATGTTCTCAAGTTAGAAAAGTACAGCTCACTGCTTATCAGACAGCAACTTGCTGCACCTCTGCAAAGCAGAAAGAAAGAAAGATGTCATGTTACCTCCAGGTCTTCCTCTCTGGGCACCGTGACTGAGCACCTTTCATAAGTTGTCTTATTTATTAAATATAGCCTCTGAGCAACCAGTATAACAATCTCCAGGATAAAATTCCAAAATCACATGTCATAAACTGTCTTGCCACTCTAGTTTCTTTCCTCAGTTGCTCCCCTCATCAAAAGAAAGCTTCTCCAAGAATCAGAAATAAGAGGTATTGTATTGTCAATATCAACATGTGGGAGAGGCATCTTCCATGGCCAACAAACACCCTCCCCAATTTTTAACATCATTATTAACACAAAGATATGCAGGGTGCAATGAAGTATGTCAGGAATTCATTTTTCCCCTATAACTTTTGATCAGATAAAAGTGAAGTGAGTGAAGTCGCTCAGTCATGTCCGACTCTTTGAGACCCCATGGACTGTAGCCTACCAAGCTCCTCTGTCCATAGGATTTTCCAGGCAAGAATACTGGAGAGGGTTGCCATTTCCTTCTCCAGGAGTTCTTCCCAACCCAGGGACTGAACCCAGGTCTCCCACATTGTAGGCAGATGCTTTACTGTCTGACCACCAAGGAAGTCCTGGTCAAATAAAGAAATGAGCTAAATACAAGCCATACCGCTACTTTCAGACTCCTTAGCCAAACTGGGTTTGAATCCCAACTCCATTACTATTTGTTGTGTGATCTGAGACAAGTTAGTTACCCTCTCTGTGTCTCAAGTTCCCCCACCTAAAAACTGGGATGATAACGATCACCAGAGTAGCTAAAATACAAGGTATAGATTCATTTAAAAATTGCCAGCCCTTACCAGCAACACCCGCCTGGCTTCTAAGAAAGCAAGCTCTCACAGCTATCAGCCTTGACAATTCCTCTATGTTGAAAAGATATCAGATAAGAAAGAAAATAGCCAAAAGTTCTGCACGTTTTACTTTAGTAAATTAAGTGGCTTCAGTAATGAGAATGCAAAGGTGTCCACACATTCCAGGAAAATAGCCAATAAAAGAACAAAGGGAAAATAAATAAGCCCTTTCAGTCTTAATTTAATACCAGAGGAGTAGGGGGTTTGAGAACATCAGAAAATCAACTTGCTTTACACTTGAATAGATTACAATTCTAAGTAACAACTAATCTAGTTTCATCATAAAAGAAAATCTAGAGAAAAAAATGAGAGAGGGTAACAGAAGAAGAAAGAAAGGAACGAGAAAGAGAAACTGTCAGATTCATCCAATCACTTTTGTCAGAACAGAAGGTCTGCAGATCAAAATGAAGTTAATGCCTTTAATCTGCTTTGATTTTTTTCCTTTTTTCATTCATCCTCTGGGTTAAAATGTATTTTGGATTTTTGAGAGGTTCAAGAATTCCCTGGAGGGTCCTACATGAATGTGGTTACCTCTGACCCAGGTCCACCTGTCGGAGGACAACGTGATGGTCTGCAGGGCCTGGGGACACGTGGTGCCATCAAACCCCTGCTACCAACAGGAAGAAGGCAAATGCATGGCAGGAATGCTGTCCACCCACTGCCACCACCAGCCACCACAGCAGCCATCATCCTCACACTCTCTCTTGCGGAGCTTGAACTTGGCCTCCGCGCTCATCTGCACAGCCACCATCCACTCATCAGTGATGGCAGATGCAATGAAACCTCTCCACCATGCCTTGGCTACACAACAGTCTACTCCCCATTTACTTTTCTTGTCACTCTGGCCTCAATCTGTGTGTCCATCCTTGTCTCCCACAGCAACCCAGAAGTGTCCCATGACAGAATACAACTACACTATTCTTTTTCTTTCTTCTCTGATTCCATTTCTAAGGCCCAGTTGAAAATGCTATCTTTTCCAATAACCTATAGTAATCATTCCCCAGAAATCTGAATCTCTCCTTTACTGAAATCATAACTACACTTTGAATTATTCACTGAGGTACCAACCAATACATGGCTTGCTTGTTATTACCTAACTTTTCTAGATGTGCCTTGTCTCTCTAACTAGGTCACTAAGGTCCTAGAACACAGGGACTGTGTTTTATGCACCTTCCTTAAAGACCAGTGCAATACTGTGCATGTAAGAGTCACTCTGAGTATTAATGAATTAAGTCACTCGCTCAGTCGTGTCTGACTCTTTGCGACCCCATGGACTGTAGCCCACCAGGCTCCTCCATCCATGGGATTCTCCAGGCAAGAATACTGGAATGGGTTGCCATTTCCTCCTCCAGGGGATCTTCCCAACCCAGGGGTCAAACCCAGGTCTCCCTCATTGCAGGCAGACGCTTTAACCTCTGAGCCACCATGGAATTAAATATGGCTAAACAAACCTTGTCAGAGAAGGCAGTGGCACCCCACTCTAGTACTCTTGCCTGGAAAATCCCATGGATGGAGGAGCCTGGTGGGCTGCAGTCCATGGGGTCGCTAAGAGTCAGACACAACTGAGCAACTCCACTTTCACTTTTCACTTTCATGCATTGGAGAAGGAAATGGCAACCCACTCCAGTGTTCTTGCCTGGAGAACCCAAGGGATGGTGGAGCCTGGTGGGCTGCCGTCTATGGGGTCGCACAGAGTCGGATACGACTGCAGTGACTTAGCAGCAGCAGCAGCAGCAAACAAACCTTGTACATTTTCCAGCACAAAATATGTACTTGCAAAAAGCAGCTGACATTAAGGACTCTGAAATGGAAAATATCTAAGTTTTGAAAACTGCCCTTATTCTACCCTTCCCCTTAATCCATCTTTGCATGAACTGTACCAAAATACAGTCACCATTTCCTGTCATGTCACATATAAAAGAATGAATACTTCAGGTCAACTATTTCCCTCTGCTAGATGCAATCTCCTTCTACCCTGAGGGACCACAACATTTAGTGTGCACATCTATTAAGACATTTAATATCCATGGCTCAGTGTGTTATTCATTGCTGTACTTTGTCTTCACAGGTTTTCATGCCTTTCCTAAACTGTTCTTGGCACCTATAACATACACAGTGAAGTTATACAAAAGAGAATGGATGGAAAATTGAGTAAAAGAATGAATGAAAAAAAAATGAATAACATCTATTCTGCCCCAGTTCCTCACAGGATATCGTTCTACGCTTCTGTCCTCTGCCTGTTGTTAATAAGCTCAAGTAGGAAAATGACATCATGGAAAAATGCAAAAAATGGAAAACGAGGAGCGGTGGGGTTAGCGAGATTTGAAGTAGAGTTCTTACACTTTCATTTGGTAATGTAATTGATTAGTTTTCAGTGTATTCAACATGCCATGGTATTTGTTGAGATAATACAAATATTTTTAAGATAATATCTCTATCTTCAAGGAAATTAATGCTGGAAGATAACATACAATAATGGAAAACATGATATAAATAAAAATGTAATACTCAATATGTAAGACTTTTGAATGGTTGCACTGGACTAGGCATTGTGTGAAGCCCTTTCCATTTACATAGCTTATTTTATACAAGCCTATGAAATATCCACTACTATTATTCTCTTGTATTTCTTTCGCACTACAGCTAGGGAAACTGAGTATTAAGAAGCTAAGAGACTTCTCCAAGTTGACACAACAATAAGTGATATGACCTCAAATCCACTTGCGTTATTTCCAAGCCCACTTCTTAGCCACCACACTCTAATGGATGATCTCATCTTTAAAAATGCTCAGATTTCCATATGAACAGTACAGACAGTAAATGTACTGGATTTCAGAGGAGGCAGAAATCATAATGGCATATGAAATAGTCCTAAAGTAAATTAATTGAACATTTGGTTCATTATCTGCTGAAAGGCAATTTGTGAACGTGCTCTTTTATTTTTGGTCTGTAAAACCTCCCACTGAGGTCACCCTGCAGGCTACCCCAAAAAAACTTTTTTTCAATAGAAATAATGATCATAATGAACATTCATACTGAGCATGACAAGTTTACATGCAAATTCCCTTCTGTGGGTTAAATGAGGACTTCTGGATTTTGTATTTTCTCCTTGTCAAAGTCCACCATCTGGTAAAGTCTTAGCTCTCAAACCAAAGTATAAAAAGAAATAACTATTTGCTTCTCCAACTTATTAATGTGCTATCACCAACTGGTTTATATAGTTATCATTTTAAGTATTCATTTCTCTTCTTCATGCTGAGATAAAAGTTTGTAGGTCAGTATCATGGTTGTTAAAACTTTCACAATTACCTATTAGGCCACTGCAGTACTCAAATACACTTAAATGTATATATAAAATCCTCAAACTTCTTTTCACATTCATAACTACAAGAAATGATTAAATAGCTAAATGTATAAATCTTCATATTTATATAAATCTTTAACATACACACATACACTGCAATGGCATTTGTTACTCCTGCCCACCTAGCAACCCTGACCTTTTTTTTTTTTTTTCGATAACAGCATCCCATTTTCCTTGGAGAAACATCTTTATACTTAGAAGTCCACTGAGATTGAATTACCTGCTGTGCCCCAAGCCTGGACAATAAGAACATCACGATTCTTGGCCACAATTTTTAATTTTTGACTGGATATTTTATCTAATCCAGGACAAACAGAATAAATAAGCATTAGCTTTTTTTTTTTTTTTTGAACTTCCAGGAAATAAATCTTCACTTTATGCTTAAGGTGCTAAGATGGTAATAAAAGCTTTCAGTGTACATGGCCACCTTGCAACCCTAAGGGAAAAGCCTGCCTGGAAATAAGGAACTCAGAACCAAGACAGAAACAGGTTCCTGATACCATCATTTAAGCACCTAGATAGGACCATGCCTGAAGTCAGTAACTTTTCAATCATATGTAAGGATTCCTTTTAAGCTAAAAGTAATCAGAGGCAATTTTTTTTGTCACTTGCAACCAAAGACTTATGATATAGATGTCTATACTTCCACTTGAATGAGTTAGGGTAGGGCAAACCTATATTAGCCATCCATGTATCAGCTCCTTCAAATTAACTGAAGAAACTGTTTTCATAAATAAAACTTTTATTGGAGTGATCTGTTCAAGTCATTAGACTTTCTCCATGCTTGAACTCACCTCTCCTTCAACATATCCAGAAAATGACTATTGATTTATATGCTGGCAGGCTCTAGACAGGTAAATTAGACGGTTACTTTTTCTGTTTCAAATTAGCTAAGAAATTGAAACAGGCAAATAGCATTCATTAAGGTGGATAATTTTTTAAAATACTTAGGTATCCATGTATTTTAAGCTCCCACACATGAAAAGCTGCCAATTATCACAATTATCCATAATATGCCATGACATTATTACTCAGCTATAAAGAGTCAACAGCAGTAAAAGCCTGGATTTCAGAATGCTACCAACTTCAGCCAGCAAGAGGTGATAAAAACTGGAGTTTGCTGAGATATTTTTGGAAAATACCTGTGTCTTAGCCTTTCATCTTCAAAATATTGGAAAAAAAATAATTTACCTATGGGTAGCATTGAAAGAGATGGGAATACCAGACCACCTGACCTGCCTCTTGAGAAACCTATATGCAGGTCAGGAAGCAACAGTTAGAACTGGACATGGAACAACAGACTGGTTCCAAATAGGAAAAGGAGTACGTCAAGGCTGTATATTGTCACCCTGCTTATTTAACTTATATGCAGAGTACATCATGAGAAACGCTGGGCTGGAAGAAGCACAAGCTGGAATCAAGATTGCCAGGAGAAATATCAATAACCTCAGATATGCAGATGACACCACGCTTCTGGCAGAAAGTGAAGAGGAACTCAAAAGCCTCTTGATGAATGTGAAAGTGGAGAGTGAAAAAGTTGGCTTAAAGCTCAACATTCAGAAAATGAAGATCATGGCATCTGGTCCCATCACTTCATGGCAAATAGATGGGGAAACA
>NW_011494682.1:1779846-1790034 GCF_000754665.1 Bison bison bison
AACTCGATGGACGTGAGTTTGAGTGAACTCCGGGAGTTGGTGATGGGCAGGGAGGCCTGGCGTGCTGCAATTCATGGAGTTGCAAAGAGTCGGACATGACTGAGTGACTGAACTGAACTGAGCTGAGCATTACAAAAATGTTATCAGGATGCCAGTCATGTCTATAAGCTATTCAGAATTCTTTAGAACAAAAAGGTAGTAGCCCTTACATTCTCTGATTTATTCTGTATTTCTCCTTCATAATTTCTGCTAACATGGTGTATTGGAAAATTAAAACTTGGCTTCTCAGTGGGGTTATTATGTGTATTTACAATGCTGCTGGGAGTTCCCTGGTAGTCTAATGTTTAAAATTCATTGCTTTTACTGCCATGGTCTAGGTTCAGTCCCTGATCAGGGAACTGAGATCTCACAAAACCACAGCACAGTCAATAAAAATAAATGCTGCTAAGATGTTCACAGAGAAGTAATCCCAGTGATGGCCTAGCAGTCAAACAAATTTTATCTATGAAACTTCAGGGCACATCATATTGAAAAAAACATTGGCTCAAAGTCTTTGGGGTCTGCTGATGCTTTTAATTAATCATTCCAATTATATTAATTATATTAGTAACATTATTCCAATATTTCAATAATCTCTATCAGAAAGACATAAAATTTTAATCAGTCATTTTGGGTTTTAGCAAGCTCAGTAGTGATCCAAATTAAGTAACTGTTACAGACTGGACTGTGTCCCTGACAAAATTCATGTGTTGGAAACTCTAGTCCATAATGTGATAATATCTGGAGATTATTAGGGAGACAGTTGAGTTTAGATAAGGTTATGAGAGTGGATCCCTGATAATGGGCTTAATGCACTTATGAGAGGAGACACCAGCAAGTTTACTTCCTCTTTCTCTCCGCCATGTGAAGGAGATACAGGGAGAAAGCTGCCATGTGAAGCCTGGAACTGGGCCCTGACCAGGGAACAAAATCACCTGGTACCTTGACCTTGACTTCTCGGCCTCCATAACTGTGATGAATAAGCTCCTATTGTTCAAGCTACATAGCCTACTGTAATTTGTTATGGAAGCCTGAACTAACACAGTAACTAAACTAATCAACGGTAAAACTGAACTTTTTGACTTTTTTTCTAGACTAGTCTTATCACCCTATCATTTTCCCTACTTCACTGAATCCAAGTTTGCATGGTATTCATGAGCCCTTGGGGAAGAAATGGGCTCACAGAAATAGTAATAACCCAATTTCATTGACACTGTCCCAGTTGCATATCGTGAAAAATCTGCAGTCTGTACCCCACTGACATATCTACCTCTCAAGTATTTTCTGGATACCCAAGGGATGATTCACACTTATCCTTTTGGCTCCAGCCCCACTGTTGATGCCCTCTGTCTGCAAAATCATCTAGAGAGGGTACCACACTGTAGACATAGTCACTAGGGCCCAGCGTGGCAGTGTCAATACCCTGCTAAGGAAGCCAGCATCCAGAGTTTCCAAGGAGGCAATACCCAAGGTGCCAAAGGAACACAGAAGTGAAAAAAAACAGCAAGTGACCAAGAAGTCTGGACGGAATGTCATGACCAATAATGCGGATCTGATGAGTCAGTACATTGTTCAGAGTGTTATTTGGCCCCTGCTAGAGTCGTAAGTTATGTCTTTTGACACCTATTACATGCCAGAGAATTTCCAGAAGAAAAACGACTCAAGCAAGGAAGAAGAATTCCTATAACCATGCCTATTCACTCAAATGTAACTAGGAGGGTGTATCTGCCTTGTTAAAATTACAAGATACCTAATGCCTTGCACATTTGAATAAGCATTAACTTTGGTTCTATTTTTAACTCCCTTCTAGTCTTTTGTTCAGATCAAATTCCTTTCCCCAAAGGACCAGCTTTATCCTGATCCTTCTGTGAATCAATACATTCTGTTTTGTTTATTCCAGTTATAACTGGGCTTCTTCAGGCTTACTGATTTATATAGTATGTATAGAAAAAAACACCAGAACCAAATGTTAGCAATTATTATCCCTAAATGATAGAATTATTGGTGATTCTTGTCTTCCTATTTTGCGCATGTGTAATCTCCAAATTTTCTAAAATTAA
Organism: Bison bison bison; assembly: GCF_000754665.1. Lineage (NCBI taxonomy): Eukaryota > Metazoa > Chordata > Mammalia > Artiodactyla > Bovidae > Bison > Bison bison. Next base: position 1,781,946 of record NW_011494682.1, read on the forward strand.
CATTAATGTCATTATTATAAGGAAAACAAACCTATTAAGGTATACTTAATTGCTAACTTGAGGACAGTCATGCCAAATTAGTGCCAGGCACTTCCCTACCTTACTTGAAATTGCAGAATCTCAATTATCTTTCTCAACAAAACAAGCATAACCCTCATGCATTTGCTTTTACTGCTGTCTAGGGATTCAAACAGCCACTTCTGAACCATGTTACAAGACTGGCCATGGTTCTGAAAGCAAGCAGATGGAGCAGCCACAAAGGTCTAAAAATAATTCCATGGGCACAGAAGAATGGGGATGGGGTGAGGGGCTTCATCCAATTGGCTTGGGAAAGCAAGATGCTTTCTGTAAAGAGGAACTTACCCTCTAATTAAGATGGTAAGAAAATGGCCACCAGCAAGCTCTTCCTAAAAGACGGAAAAGTTCCCAATGCATGTCACAGTTTCCATTTCCATTTTCCTTTAATTTCTTACTCCCTACTTCACTTCTCTTTGCTCTGCCAGAGCTGTCCATGATAAGCTTTACATGATGAATCACTCTGCTTCAGAGTGAATACATCAGCATTTTCTCCAGGTTCATCTCAGAACAATTATCAGCACAATTTATACCCTGAGGTTCCTAAAGTCAGACTCAATTCTCATCAACATTAAGAAATCTACCCAATTCCCAAAATATCCTCTACAGACTTGCTCGAGTGCAACTCTTTTCTATACAAAGTAGCTAAATTTATTGCTCCAATATTAGCATCACAACCACCATGGCTAATGCTGCCATTAGATGCCTGCATATACAAAAGAAGGCATCCTCCTTCCTGTAGACTCTCTTTCAAAATGCCTAAGAATATAAAGGCACCAAGCCTAAAACAATCTTTAGGACTTCTGACCTCATCCCCACAAGGCCAAAATATTCCACCCATCTTTCCTGGATAGTGATATTGAGAAAGTGATTCAAAACATAATCCCGTTAAAAAGGAAACATTACATAGGTTCTAATTCTTTCTAAAGAAAAACAGTCACATTCTCCACAGATATATCATTGCTCTAACGATTTTGATAGAACTCTGAAGGTAATACAGAAACATCAGCAAGATTCTATAGTAAGCTTTTCTTGTTTTCTGCCTTAAGTCTGCTTTGACTTGAAGATCTAAACTTGGTGGTGAGTGATCCCCTACTTCTCTAAAGCTTAACTCCATTCTCAGCAAAGAAAAACATACAGCAGGTCCTCCAACCTGATAGACCTGACTTTAATAGTTTCACTGTTCTCACGCAACATGATGCTCCATTTGCCTTGTTTTAACCTTGGAAGAAAAGCTATGGCAAACCTAGACAGTATATTAAAAAGCAGAGACATCACTTTGCTGACAAAGGTCCATATAGTCAAAGCTACGGTTTTTCCAGTAGTCACATATGGATATGACAGTTGGACCATAAAGAAGGCTGAACGCTGAAGAATGGATGCTTTCGCATTGTGGTGTTGGAGAAGACTCTGGAGAGTCCCCTGGACTGCAAGGACATCAAACCAGTCAATCCTAAAGGAAATCAACCCTGAATATTTATTAGAAGGACTGATGCTAAAGCTCCAATACTTTAGCCAGCAAGATTGAGGGCAAGAGAAAGAGGGGGATGAGATGGTTGGATGGCATCACTGACTCAATGGACATGGGTTTGAGCAAATTCTGAGAGATGGTGAAGGACAGGGAAGCCTGGGGTGCTGCAGTCCATGGGGTCACAAAGAGTCAGACATAACTTAGCAACTCAACAACAACAAAATCTACCCAGAAGCCTCTGCATTATTGAAGCCAACCAGCAACATAAGTCCATTGGCCAGCAAAGACCTGAAAACCAGGCCAGAATTTTAAAGACTGCTGGTAAAGCCTGAATTCAACTACTTAAAAAATGGCACATGATTTTGCCATACATCAACACTGTAAAGTAATAAGCCTCCAATTAAAATAAATAAACATATTAAAAATCAATAAATAAACAGAAAAAAAATAATAAAGGTATATATACACTTCAAAATCCCCCCCAAAAAAATGGCACACGAATAACAAGAGTCCAATTAATATAAACAATAAGTTTTCATGCTGTTTCATTAAGTACCTTCCCAAATTATCAATAGAGATTTGCTAAATCCATTTTCAACAGCCAATAAAATGAGATCAGCTAAGTTTTGAGAACCATATTTTAGAAGAGAAGAGAATCATTTGTTATAGAAATGAACTTCCTTCTGAGTTATCCATACAGTTAAACCACACAAAGCTGATGGACAACATAGATCAGACTGTGCATGTGGGCTGGTTAGGGATTTTCATTACCCATTAAGGTCTGCTGTGAATCATCTATGTATTTCACAGAGTAATGTCAACAAACTAAGGAAGTCACCCTTTTCAACACAGTATGTTTTCACTATAATCCTTCTCTCTGACATTTCTTTATCCCTTATATAAAAAGTCTATTTATGACTTCAAGTCATCTGGAGATAACCTCAGTTCATCAGAGGAGAAAGTAAATGAGCCCCACTTCAAAAGTCATTCATTATAAACAGGCTGAGTCTGCAGAAAGAATAGGCATAGAGAGTATTTAGTCACTTGTAAGGCTTGTGGTGATGTGTAAGGCTTGGCCATTCCTTAATTGGCTGCAGAATTTCCAATTAATAATCAGTCACAAAATTTAGAGTTCCTTTGCCTTCTCAGACTGCTCTTTCTTTAGATCCATCATGGATCTAAGCTGGTTTAGAAATACGTTTGTCAATTTATCACATTTTTGAAAACCTACATAAACTCAAATCTGTCTTTCCTAAAACTATGTTCAAAAAATGCTCTAGTAACTTTACAGAGATTATGCATTCACCCCAAAATTGTCCAACCCCTTTGCCACTTTTCTTATGTGGAGGGGCAGGCAGGAGCCATGAACAAAGTGGGGTATCAGGGATTCAGATATAAAGGGACACAAAGAATAAGACAGAAAACTCTTAATAAAGCAATAGAACGTATCTGGGTCTGAATAAATGAGACAAGTCAAAATCTCTGACAGGAAGCCAAGGCCAAATGCCAAGTCAGCAACTCTAAACAGCAAACCTAAAGGAACCAGGAGAAAGAATCAAGATCAAGTAACCAAATTAAAAGTGAAAAGCTAGGATAAACTGAGATAAAAGCAACCGTATGGATAGGTAGGTGAGTCAGTAGGTCAAGGCAAATATTACATATAAATACTCAAGTTGTCTAATAATGTGAAAATGACCTAAAGAACTACTGTTGTTTTAGGGGGTATGATGAGATGTGGTGATTGTTCTCAATGTATTTTAAGGAGGACTTACATAAGATACTACCTGTGCTAAGTCACTTAGTCGTGTCCAACTCTTTCCAGCCTCATAGACTGTAGCCCATCAAGCTCATTTGTCCATGGGATTCTTCAGGAAGGAACACTGGAGTGAGTAGACATTTCCTTCTCCAGGGGATCTTTCTGATCCAGGGATCAAATCCAAGTCTCCTGTGTCTCCTGCATTGGCAGGCAGATATTTTACCACTAGCGTCATCTGGGAAGCCATGCAAGATATTAAAGACTCTCCGAATCTTGCTGATAGGTTGGCAAATCCCTGCCATGTGATCAACAAAATGTTCACAGGAGCTTTTTCTCACAATCTCAGGGGAACTATATCTTTACAGCTTAGGAAGCATTCGTTGTTCAGATGGAGTTCTGCACATGCCCTCCTGTCTAATGACTGCCAGGCAACTTAGTTATTGAGACAACACAACCCTGAGTAAATAGTAATCATGGGTGGAGTGATGGAATCGGAATTATAAGTCCTAGATCCTGTGCTTGGCTCCAGTTCCAAATGGTCAAATCTCCCTTACCCTCTGACTCAGCTTCCCCGACTCTTTGACATATAATAACAACAGGAAAAGAAAAAAGAACGAGATTTTTACAAGGTATATCCATGGATGCTGGAATTGAATTTTGTTCTTCTGCATTACAAAATCTATTCAGAAATACAAGACAGTGAGTCTACTAAAGTACTGTTCATGCTGTTATTTTTCATTTCACCTTTCCTTTGAGAAACAATACATATGAACAAATTTTCAAATGCAAAGACTAAAAAAACCTAAATTTGGCATTCCTGAAGGTAAAAACTAGTAAACCTTAGCAATGTTCTCACCCTTTATTTACCCCTCTTTTCAGTTAAAGACATGTGGTGAGCAGGAACTAGGAGCATTTAAACACCAGCTACATAAAGGAATTGTAAAATCAATGAAAATATTTACTCTTCCTTTTTCAATGAATTTATCATCAATAGTGGCAAGAAAAATGAACCTCAGTTAAAAAGATCTAAAGAGGTAAAGGCACATAACCCACTCCAGAGACCTAAGTGAGCGTGAAATATCTAAGATGATTTTAAAAACCAAGACTTCACTGGAAGAATAACAAATGCTGGAAGGATGAGGTATCCCAAACACAGAAAAGGAAAGGTATGTGTGGTGGGTCACAGATTAATAAGAATACATGGTGAAAGGAACTAAACTATGCACAAGGGTGACTTCCTGAAATGAATGTGGCAATTCTGTGTAGCGCATACATTTTGATGCACAGATCCTACTGACAACCATCTACTTTTTCTCTTCAAGTAGTGTCTGTTTTCAAAGTAAATATACATCAGCAACCCAAGGGGTATTCAATAAGTATTAAACAACACTGGTTATTTCTGAGCTGCACCAAAGCACGCACACATGAAGATTATTATACGGTAAGGTATACTCAGTCTCTGCTCTTGCCTAACAGAGATTTAGGAAGTTTTGTTACCATGTTCCTTTAAAAAGTCTAGTTTTTTAAAACAAGGGTCTAAATATTTTTACATATTCCATTGCTGATTTACATAAAAATAAATTATAGTTATTAAAATACACTCTGAACTTCTGTCTTGTATACTCAAAGAAAAACTGGCCAATGCCCAGTTCTTATAAAGTTATATTCATCTAATCTTACTTTAAACCACACCTCAAAATGCCATCTAATAGTTACTTGTGATCTCAGCTAAATAAATCCCCTAAACTGAATTCTGAAAGTCAGTTTATAATCATTTTTCCTGGCCACTATTATAAAATAGACCTAAATATTAATATTGTATTTTTGGACATTAAATCAGTGGCCACTAAATTTTCTCCTACAGAATAATTCACCTGAGTCATATGGATGGCTATGTCCAAGAATTCATTTCAGAAACATCAACTGCCATTAAAGTTTTTCTGCAATGTTTGTATGGTACATCCTGCCATGAATGACAATTGGTTAATTTGCCCATGAAATTAGTATGCTCTGAACTGAGTCAAAAAATATTTATTCTTTCACATGCTGAAATCAAGCTCACTTCAGAATTGAGAATCTCTTCTATCTTGAATCTATTACAATTTAAATGATCCAAGACTTCAAGCACAATAAAAACTTGGCTTACAATCTCATTTGGGATCTAATCGTATGTAAGCAAACTGGGCTACACATCCAGTTCAGTCTCTTCTTCCAAAATTTATACTCCTAAATTTGTCCAGGATCACAAAATTTCCTTCTTCCTCTGTCAACTGAGCACCACAGGCAAGCTTCTTCAAAAGAAGTTGAACTTCAAAAAAGTTACTAATATGGGGTTTACTGAATAGTCTTCAGCTTGCTTTCTATTTTTTCCAGCCAATCAGTTTAAACTGTAATATTTGCATTAGTTAGGGTACTTGATTGAAAATACTACTTAATAAGAACATCGATCAGTAAATAGCACAAACTAGGAACATATTATCTCTTTGAAGAACACTTTTATAACCTAGTATTGTTATCTCTGTATTCATAAATGAAATATGTTCAAGGAGGTTACATACCTTACTCAGATCACAAACCTAGCAATGGAGGAATCTAAGCCAGAATGCAGTTATGTAGATTTGGCTGACTACAAAGCCTGCACTATTTTATTATATACTATTTTATAGAAATAAAGTCTGTACTATTTTATTATTATAGTAATTATATTTTATTATAGTACAGGCTTTATTTCTATTTATATTGTCTTTCTTTACACAGGGTACCCTTCAAGAGTCCATGAGCCATAACTCAAAAAGATATCTGCTCACTGACTTGAACTCTGTGAAAGTGAGTCACGTTAAAATCTTGATAATAAGAACACATATTTTTTCTTTCAAGTAACCAAGGATTATATATTACCAAGTACCTTCCAATGAGTCCTCAACTTTTGCTACACCAAGCTTGGGATTGAGCCATTATTCCTTTAATTTTCAACAAGCCATCCAATCTATTACTTTTATTTTCCTCTGATTATAAGAGGCTTTAAGAGTCTAAATTCATTCCAGAGCTCAAACACCATAGCCTATAAACTTGTCAGTTTTAACTTTGAGGGTTACAGATCTGTTTGAGAGTCAGATGAAATGTGTACAAACCCATACAAGCAGAGTTGTGTGTAAAATGAATGCAATTGCTTTGGAAAATTATTTTCTTCAAATACATCAAACAACTTTCAAAAATCTTTTTTAAAAATGCTCATTCCAGGGAATAAACTAACCTCCTAGGGTTGTATGTGCCTAACTTCCAGTGATGAATGGATGCTGGAAAATAAGAATAAAATCAAATAACAGCACACACACACATGTTCATAAAAATCTTAGAGGTTAAAAAAAACTAACAGTATACCATAAAAATTAGCCAAGGAGAATCTTTCAGTTCAGTTCAGTTGCTCAGTCATGTCCGACTCTTTGAGACTCCATGGACAGCAGCACACCAGGCTTCCTTGTCCATCACCAACTCCTGGAGACTGTTCAAACTCATGTCCATTGAGTCAGTGATGCCATCCAACTGTCTCATCCTCTGTCATCCCCTTCTCCTCCTGCCTTCAATCTTTCCCAGCAGCAGGGTCTTTTCCCAATGAGTCAGTTCTTCGCATCAGATGGCCAAAGTATTGGAGCTTCAGTTTCAGCATCAGTCCTTCCAATGAATATTCAGGACTGATTTCCTTTATGATTGACTGGTTTGATCTCCTTGCAGTCCAAAGGACTCTCAAGAGTCTTCTCCAACACCACAGTTCAAAAGCATCAATTCTTCGGTGCTCAGCTTTCTTTAAGGTCCAACTCTCACATCCATACATGACTACTGGAAAATCTATAGCTTTGACTAGACGGACCTTTGTTGGCAAAGTAATGTCTCTGCTTTTTAATATGCTGTCTAGGTTGGTCATAGTTTTTTTTCCAAGAAGCAAGTGTCTTTTAATTTCATGGCTTCAGTGACCATCTGCAGTGATTTTGGAGCCCAAGAAAATAAAATCTCTCACTGTTTCCACTGTCTCCCCATTTATTTGCCATGAAGTGATGGGACCGGAAGCCATGATCTTTGTTTTTTGAATGTTGAGTTTTAAGGTGCTAAAGACTCTCTTCTTTCACCTTCATCAGGAGGCTCTTCAGTTCCTCTTCACTTTCTGCCATAAGGGTGGTGTCATCTGCATATCTGAGGTTATTGATATTTCTCCCGGCAACCTTGATTCCAGCTTATGCTTCATCCAGCCCGGCATTTTGCATGATGTACTGCATACAAGTTAAATAAGCAAGTTGACAATATATAGCCTTGACATACTCCTTTCCCAATTTGGAACCAGTCCATTGTCCATGTCCAGTTCTAACTGTTGCTTCTTGACCCTCATACAGATTTCTCAGAAGGCAGGTAAGGTAAGGTGGTCTGGTATTCCCATCTCTTTAAGAATTTTCCACAGTTTGTTGTGATCCACGCGGTCAAAGGCTTTAGCATAGTCAATGAAGCAGAAGCAGATGTTCTTCTGGAATTCTCTTGCTTTTTCGATGAGCCAATGGATGTTCGCTAATTGAACTCGTTCCTCTACCTTGTCTAAATCCAGCTTGAATATCTGGAAGCCCTCGGTTCATGTACAATCTTTAAGCCTATCTGTCAGGGTCAATTCAGAGAAGGCAATGGCACCCCATTCCAGTACTCTTGCCTGGAAAATCCCACGGACAGAGGAGCCTGGTAGGCTGCAGTCCATGGGGTCGCTAGGAGTCAGACATGACTGAGTGACTTCACTTTCACTTTTCACT
>NW_011494682.1:1790134-1790237 GCF_000754665.1 Bison bison bison
TCTTCACCTTCATCAGGAGGCTCTTCAGTTCCTCTTCACTTTCTGCCATAAGGGTGGTGTCATCTGCATATCTGAGGTTATTGATATTTCTCCCGGCAACCTT
>NW_011494682.1:1790443-1823076 GCF_000754665.1 Bison bison bison
GTAGGCTGCAGTCCATGGGGTTGCTAAGAGTCGGACACGACTGAGTGACTTCACTTTCACTTTTCACTTTCATGCATTGGAGAAGGAAATGGCAACCCACTCCAGTGTTCTTGCCTGGAGAATCCCAGGGACCAGGAAGCCTGCTGGGCTGCCGTCTATGGGGTCACACAGAGTTGGACACAACTGAAGCAACTTAGCAGCAGCAGCAGCAGTCAGGGTCAATTACTGCTTACAACAATTCAGCACATTAGCTGAAAAAGTACCTTTCCATTTTACAGCCCTGTCTAGAGAACTTTTAAAAACACATGTAATCTGTGTTTTAAAATGGCCTGTACCACCATGGTGACCAGCTGACCACTCTGCTTTATGGACTCATTTCCCTAATCTCCACCTCAGTGAAACATGTCAGACAGATGTTTCGAGGCACATCTCTTAGCAACATATTCAGTTCCAATTAAAAACATTTGCAGATCTACATTACAAATGCTTGCAAATAGAATCATTTGCTAAGTCCAGCAATGTCAGAAATGTTCAGAGGAAGGATTTTCTTCTCTACTTCAAGTGCAGCAACTCTGTTTCAAAAGTAAGGCTGCCGGGCGAATAAATTGAAGCCCAGTGGATGACGTTCCGTCAAAATAATCTGCAAACGTTTATTTTGCTGCCACATTCAGTAGAAACCAGTTCCTACGGCGATACTGACACTGCTATAATATTGATTCATGCTCTTGTGTCTTCAAAAATTAATAACCATAACTTTTGTTTTTTTAATGCTTCGGAATTGCCAGCAGTATGCTACCTCCAACTGGCTCAAAATAAAGCAGTTCGTGATTTAACTTGTTCTCAGAAAGGCATCTCTCTCTGAAGCTTTGGGTCCTAACTGGTTTTTTATGCAACAAAGGGAAGCTAAAGATCCTATCACTATCCTCTGTGCTCAAGAAGTGGTGATAGAAACTGCAGAGCCCTCCTCAGTGAAGAAGTCAAAAACAAAGACTTTAAAATGTGCACTTTTAAGTTGAAAATGGCTATGCTATGGTTATTAAATCATCCATGTTACCAACCAATACTTTAGTCTAATGTGCTAATGTGTTCTTAAAACTTTAATCAGAGGGGAAAACTGAGGCATCCACCCAGTCTCAAAATATCTCTGTAAATCTCTATGCTTTGCCTTGAAACTTTAAAGACTCTCATGTATTTTACACTTAAAATTAATAAATTTATGTTTTATTTTATTACAAAATATTTCCTTCCAAATATATACGCAAAAGTGATGCTACAGGTAAATATTATATATTTATCCTGTGTTCCACACCACTCAACCTCAGAAGCATCTGGAGCCCAGTTTGAGAAGAAAGACTTTTCTGTATCCATTAGAAGAAGGGCTAAGTCAGTGCCAGCACACAGCTTGGCAATGGCTCAAAATGCATCCAAGTGACTCAGATAAACTCTCATCCATTCCTTTCAGCTTCTCATCGTAACCAAACTGGCCATGATAAAGTAATACAATGACTATTCAAAATCTCTTGTCTATTTTTGTTTTCCCAGGAAAACCAACACAAGCCCACAAGCCCAATCCTTACTCAGCTCAACACACTTACTTGCCTTCTCAACCTTGATGGGATGTGATTCTGGACAGGTCAGCTCTGCCTAAATATATGATATTTGTATGAGTTTTATGTTTGATGCTGTTGGACATACAACAGAGGGGGAAAAAAAACAAAGAATTCCACTGGAAAGGGAGGAACCTAGAAAGTCAGCCAAATTTCCAGTCTCTCAAGATTCAGTCAGTCATTGTTTGGCTTGATAATTTTATAAATTCCAAGAAAATCAAATATACTATTATTTAATATGTTTGGCTTATTCAATCTCCCTTCAATAGCATGGATTACGAAGGGCTGACCATGAATGTGCAAAGTAGATGTCGTCCGTGATCCTTTCGGGTAGCCTATTGATTCATTCACATTTGTAACAAGTTTCTACATATGTGTAATTAGTATACTATATACATGTAATGAGTAAACTATATGTCATAGTGCTGAGTGGGCTCACATCTCACAAGGGGAAAACCCACATGTAAACAGATAATTACAGCAATTGTGTTAAGAGCTTTTGATTTATTCATTCATCCAACTGATGCTTAATAAACACCTACTGTGTATTGAGCCCCTACCAGGCATTATGCTATGGGCCCTAACAGAATAATGCTGTTTTTTTGTTTTTCTTAAAGCATTTTAGAGGCCTCCAGTTCAGTGTGGTTGGAGCACAGAGCATTAAAATGTGGTAAGAGAAGAAAGAGTTGAGTATAAAAATAGATACATGATAAATTGTGAATGGCCCTATACACTTTGATAAGGCACTTAGACTTTATCCTCTTATACCAATAGGGAAGTGCTGAGGGCCTGAAGCAGGGAGTGGCTAAACCAGGTGTGTGTTTTAGAAAGCTGTTTAGGGCAGTGTCAACTGGTGGGGTGGGGAAGGAGGATATTCAGTAATTCTTATAAAGAACTATAAATACATCTACAAAGTTGTGATAAGGAGCTGTGGACACCTATCCAGGTTGACTTTGCATGTCAGTATCTTTGTCTTCTTAGCTGCACACACCTTGAGAACATAGAGGCTGCTTTTGTTTGTTCCTAACAATTTAACAGATCTGTGGTCCAGCTACCTGGCTTCAAAACTGTACTGAGCATTTCTCTTGCAAATCTGTTCACAAAAACACCACTTCCACTTATCAGACATCTGATAAGCTTACCTTATGTTCATTCTATAGTCTTCACCAACCTGAAAAAACTAAACTAACTTTTGAGTCGAGCTAGACAGCAGTTCTGGCTGTAGTCAAATAATGGTGGTGTGGCTTCCCAAGCCGATGGCCTAGGAAGGCAAGCGACGCTCAGACGTCCGTTTTCTCCACTACTCTCATTCTACATTCACCACTGTTAACCCCTGGTAGCCAGTTACATTTGACGCATCTTTAAGTGTTTTTTCCGACAGTTGAAAGCAAAAATCTAAAGCAGGCTTTTAGCCAAGACAACACCTGAGTTGTGTTTTTCAAATAGGCCCGATCATCACATTTACCTGAGGTGATTAAAAATACAGATTACCAAGGTTCCAAGTCTCAGTTGGTCTGAAGGGAGAGAGGCGAGACAGGAATCTGTATTTTTAACAGACCCCCTGGGTGAGTTTATGAATTAGGTTGGTTTGGTAAACCTTAGATCGAGGCTACCCTAATGAGTTCCTTATAATTAAAGCAGCACTAAGCACATATTTTTCTCTTAAGTACTTTAATGAAACTTAGGCAATCACGTTAAGTAATTGCTACCCATTTAATGTTTACTGAAACAGTTTACAACTATTTCACATGCCATTTTCTAAACCCTTCAGGCTTACTTGGCTTTCCCGCTGTGCATTAAACAGTTTGTTAACTATTAATAAAGAATGAAGAAAAATCAGAATCTGGAGGTCATTTGAACAGTTAAAGGGGCTGCCAAGAAGCATGATTTGTAATTAGCAAAACACATGTGAGCTCCTTGTGGCATTAACCAGGTCCTTATGATCAAAGGTTTAAAGAAAGAGCAGACCATGAATAAACAGCTCGCTTCCTAAAATAAGTCACTTTCTCTTTTTTTCCCTGTCAATCAAAAAATGTACCAGAAAATGCTATTTTTGCTGGTCACAACAAGCATTTGTGAGATGACACTAGAGATAAATGAACTCAGGGCAATTGGTTTAGTTGCTCAGTCATGTCCAACTCTTTGCGACCCCACGGACTGTAGCCCACCAGGCTCCTCTGTCCATGGATTTTCCAAACAAGAATACTGGAGTGGGTTGCCATGTCCTTCTCCAGGGGATCTTCCCCACCCAGGGATTGAACCTGGGTTTCCTGCATTGCAAGTGGATTCATTACCAACTGGGCCACCAAGGAAGCCCAGGGCAAAGATGTGTAAATGAAACATAGCAATTGTTAATAGCTATTAAGTGATTACTATTATTAAAGCTCAGTCTTTGCATTTAATTTTTTTCATTTAATATAATGCTAGATTCCATTATTGTCTCCACATTATAGATGAGGAAACTGAGACACAGAGTAGTTAAATTACCTGCCCAAGGTCAAATAGCCAATAAGTAGCAGAAATAGGAACTGAAACCAGAGTCAATGCTTTTAACCATAATGGTGTACCGACAGAAAAAGAATTATAGGCTTGAACTGGGTTTGAGAGAAGTACAGAGCTATGACCAGAAGCATGGGAAGGAAGAGCTTTTCAAACCAAGTCAGGCTTGCAAATCAGTATCCAATTTGTTCCTGAGGGCCTACTATCTGTTAGGCACTGTACTCAATACCCTGTGAAATATCAGTACAAAGATGAATAAAACGTAACCCATTCTCATCTTCACTGGTTGATTTAGTTGTCAATGCCTTCCTAAGTTCAGTTCAGTTCAGTCACTCAGTGGTGTCCGGCTCTTTGCCTTTCTAAAGCCTCCTCTAAATCCAGATAGAATTAATCAGTATCTCCTGTCTCCTGGAGGTGCACAAAGTACTTGTGTGTCTCTCAAGCATTATGACATCGCTCTTGACACTGCAAAATTATAATTAAGTTTTCATAACTCTGCTGCCCCTCCTATTAGATTGTTAGGTTCCATGGGCCTGGCTGAGAACAGGGATCATATCTTAACTCTTTCTCCAGTCCTAGCACAGTGTGCCTGGGCACGCTGCTGTGTCTCTCCATCACAAATGTTTGATGAATGAAAGAACAAATCAAACTCAGAAAGGACACAGCCAAGGCCATGCAACACAACTATTGAGCCCACGTGCCTCAACACTGAAGCCTGTGCACCCTAGAGCCCGTGTTTGGCAACAAGAGAAGCCACCACAGTAAGAAGCCTGCCTAGCATAACTAGAGAGTAGTCCTCACCTGCTGCAACTAGAGAAAGCCTGCATGTAGCAACAGAGACTCAGTGCTGCTGCTGCTGCTGCTAAGTCGCTTCAGTTGTGTTCGACTCTGTGCGACCCCATAGACGGCAGCTCATCAGGCTCCCCCGTCCCTGGGATTCTCCAGGCAAGAACACTGGAGTGGGGTGCCATTGCCTTCTCTGAGACTCAGTGCAGCCACAAATAAATAAATACCTGGGATGCTATAGCTGCAGCTCTGTTGAGAAAGAGCAGGCAGCCTTTGAATTCATACACAATCTTGTGATTCTGATCCTGGCTTACATCATTAAACGAGGACCTTTCATTTTCTTCTCTGTGCTGAGGGTAACAGATATTATGATTCCTAATCAAAAAGTAAAATGGGATGGGTCATAAATAGATACTTTTCATCCATATATACTTGGAGAGTTGTTTTTCAAGTGATGGTCCTCGGGAAAGACATTGGGAGACCAAAAAAACGCCTTTAAGTCTGAGCAGCAAAGTCATCTTCAGACATTCTGACAGTAAGACAGAAAAATGTGTGAAACACTAAGAGGCTTGTTGCACTGCTGTGAAATGAAACTTACAACTGTGTGATTGCCATCTGAGCTAAATTTTATTATCAACAACCAATCTGCGTGCATTTCTTTATTCCCAAAGAACCATTACATGAATGATAGATCAACTGACCCCACCATCCCATCTGAGCATTTACTTATCCCTCCCTTCTTCTGATAAATCCTCAGATTTATATCCATAATGTGCCTCAAGTTCATGAGATGTACCACACAAGATCACCACCACATTCAGAGCAGAGACTAAAACAGAGGAAATGAGATCTGATGGAAATTAGAGAGAGTAAAAGATGGGCACAACCTGATTTTTAGACTTTTCTTTTGTAGATGGAAACCTTCATTTATAATAAAATACACCTACCGTAAGCCCCAGAAATGCAATTACTACTAAAAGTAAAAAAGTTTAAGGAAACATGACAGAGTTTGAAAAGCAATCTATCTAAATTCCATTTACCAAAATCTGTGCTTAAAGTAAGTGATGATTCCATCTCTAAAACACCCTATGTGAGCCTAACATAGCACCTTCCTCCCTTCCCATTTGGTTGCAAAGTCCCAGGCTCAGTGTTACCAGAGTCATACGATGAAGGCTGCCACTGAAGGTCACCACTGAAACACATGCGTCCTGCCTAGAGACAGGCTACTGAAAACTACACATTGAGGATAGAATGCCTGCCTTCCTGAATCTCAGCACACCTGGGCATGGAGAAACAGCCTAGAGTTCACAGTGCAGGTAGTCCACACATCACAGAGTGAACTACAGACAACCAGCTAAGTTCAAGCCCAGAGGTCTGTATCCATACGTTCCCTTTGCAACAAAGTTTGCTGTTTTATATCTTTAAAGGTAATTCTCATTAATAAGGAATACCACTTACCGTTACACTCTGTGAAAGGAATCAGTCATTACAGTTACAGAGAAAAATCACAATCACAAAATTTGAGATCTAGAAAGGACTTTAACAATTACCAAGAAATATCATTTTACAAACAAGAAAACATGTTTAGAGACATTAAGGGAAACATCCATGTTCAGCAAGATTTTTTTTAATTCATTACTCTCAGCAACATTGCTTTTTTTTACCACAACAACACACTTTATCAACAACCAGGTTGTTTTTAAGATATTTCCTTTTCCTTTGTGAAGACTGAAAAAAAAAATCACCATTATTTCCAATCCCACAAGTATAAGCATATAGCTCTTAACTCAAAAACACTGGAAAAGATCCTGATGCTGGGAAAGACCGTGGGCAAGAGGAGAAGGGAGCAACAGAGGATGAGATGGCTGAATGGTATCACTGACTCAATGGTCATGAGTTTGAGCAAACTTAGGGACATAGTGAAGGACAGGGAAGCCTGGCATGCTGTGGTCCAAAGGGTCACAAAGAGTCAGACACAACTTAGCGACCGAACAACAACAAAGACTGAAAAAAGTCACCATTATTTCCAAGTCCACAAGAATAAGTATATAGGTCTCAACTCAAATACGTGCCTCCTAGCCACATCTATTGGAGAAGGCAATGGCACCCCACTCCAGCACTCTTGCCTGGAAAATCCCATGGATGGAGGAGCCTGGAAGGCTGCAGTCCATGGGGTTGCTGAGGGTCGGACACGACTGAGCGACTTCACTTTCACTTTTCACTTTCATGCATTGAAGGAAATGGCAACCCACTCCAGTGGTCTTGCCTGGAGAATCCCAGGGATGGGGGAGCCTGGTGGGCTGCCGTCTATGGGTCGCACAGAGTCCGACACGACTGAAGTGACTTAGCAGCAGCAGCAGCAGCAGCCACATCTATAGTAATCACTTCTACCTTAGAAACTAAAATAAAATAACATCTTTACTAAGCTATAACATCTTTCCCAATACAACAAAAGCATCAAACACCAAAAATAGAGAACAAAACTGGGAATGTGTCAGACTTGTCATAGTAAGTGTTATTCATTTCCTCAGCACCTGTCTCCAAATGCCCTATTTCCTATGGCCAAGAAATCAGGGAGGCTGGTAGACAGCCAGTTGGCTGAAGTCACAGCACATTCTCCCGCCACTTTTCTGTCTCACAGACGGCAAAACCAAACCTCGTAACTTGGCTAATTCAACCCTTCAGGAAAACCTAGAATAAAACTTTTCTTTAGGATTATAAATGACGTTCACATTGTGGACATTTAGATGTGTCAAATGTCCTGCTTCAAAAAAGATGTTATAAGGATAAACATAAGAACTAGACTCATAAATAAAACTTGCCAAGATTTCACTAAAGTTGAACCCCAAAGCACATTTTCAGCAGAAAAGTTTCCAATGGAAAGAACAAGGAAATAAACTGAAGATGAAGCCAAAAAAATGAAATGAAACCAGCCACTTATCTATGAGGCTGGCTGGAAGAAAATCAAGCCCCCTACTGACCCCCAGAAACCTTTCTGCAAAGTGAGAAACAGGATCCATCTCTTCCTGAACCAGAACTGTTTCCTGTTGACATTTTCTAACCTGAAGATGACTCTGGAGTCCAACTGAGGGAAACACATTTTCCAGGATGTGAAACTCACCTTCGGAAATCCTGAAATCTTCCTTCCTATACTGTTGATTGTGTAACCAAAGGACTCTTACTTTCACCAAAACATCTAGATCATTTCCCTGAAAAAGCATAATACACATCTGACCATATGTGTGTATTTAGTGATTCACAAAATTACTGTTTTAATAGCTGATAAATGCTACCCTTGGAGTATCAATGTGAAGTATAAAACACTATCAGCCTCAACATTGAAGTTAATCCTTCAAACTGTAGTCTTTCACCAGGCTGTACAGAAACTAAGCCATTACTGATCTCTATTCTCAGCCTCTTTCCATTTCTCTAGCCAAGGCTGCTTACAGAACCCCAGTGTATCTGCAACTTTCACTCCTTATCAGTAGCTCTTAAATGAATATAGCTTCTGACCACCAAAGTAGGGTATATTAAGTTTATATCTTCTCTGGGATTAAGAGGACTCATGAGGCATTCATTACTAATGCTGGATTATACTAGACAGTAAATTTAAAATAATAACAATAATTAACATTTGCATGGCAGTTTACAGTTCACAGAATGCTTTTAACTATATTACCTCACTTGAAGCTCACAAATCCCAACCAAGATGGGAAAGGGTAATGGAAAAAGAGCCTCAGCAGGTCAGAGTGCTATTAAGTGGCAGAAGCAAAACCTGAACCCACAGTCCTCTGATTTCAAATACTAGGATACCATGTTCTCTGTTTACAATGGCAAAAGAAACAAATGTATTGGTGGATTTTAAAATTTTATTCATACGTGCGACATGCGAAATCCCCTAGTGGTTCAGTGGTAAAGAATCCACCTGCCGATGCAGGAGACATGGGTTCGATCCCTGGGTGCAGGAAATCTCCTGCAGAAGGAAATGGCAACCTACTCCAGTACTCTTGCCTGGGAAATCCCATGCACAGAGGAGCTGGTGGGCTACAGTTCATGGGATCGCAGAAGAGTCAGATGTGACTCAGAGACTAAACAACAATATGTACACATACAGGGCAAATATGAAAGTAAGATGTGAGGCTAAGTAACCATCTTCTACAGGAAAAAAAAAAAAAGCCATATGTGAGAAAACAGAGTAAGCAGTTTTTAACGATGAATGTGATATGATTCTGGAGAAAAAGCACGTGATGTTACAAGGGCAGCTCCAGGGTTCAGGGATAATTATAACGTCAATAAGCTAAAGAAGTTCAAAGTATCTATCTGGAGATGCAGACTCAGTCCATGATGCTGATGGTTTATAGTACAGGGGCGATAGCTGCATGCCCCTGGGCAAGGCACGGTTAATGCAGATTCTTCAAGGACTCTGTCCCATGGCCAAGTCTCTAGCTGAGTTTTACAAGGACCTCTTTGTCTTGGGCCCCCTCCCAACACATGGGAAACCTCAGAATGTCTCCTGCCACTGAGCGCAACTAAGCTGAGCCACTTGGTATTACTGGCTCTCGAGGGTGGCCAGCTAGTTGAGCCAAGACATATTTCCAATATTTCTCAGTCCTGCAAACAACCTATACTTTGTAAGAGCTTGTCTTTTATCTTTAATAAAAGATTAGGGGATATTTTTTTCCAAATAATACTTTAAAATCCAGATAATTTGAGAGAACAACGTACTAGCCAATGGGGGATAATTTCTTATTTTCTACCCTTTATTTCCTATCACTCAGCCAATATTGCAAACCAATATGTCTGTGGAAATGACATATCTACAAAGACCAAATACTTCTCCATTTTAATCTGAGAGAGCAGAGTTTTAAGGATGTGTCATAAATGGAGCAACATTTGAAATGATCAAATCCAAGGTATGCCAAATATACAGAAGTAAGCCACTTTTGAAATTAATAAAACATCAAGGAGACAATACAAATAACCAGCAGAAATTATCAAATTATATTTCAGTCTTCCAAATATATTTAAAACATTATGATTTAGTTTAGTGTGCCTACCGGGCTTCCCAGGTGGCTCAGTGGTAAAGAATCCACCTGCCAATGAAGAAGATGCAGGTTGGATCCCTGGACTGGGAAGATCCCCTGGAGAAGGAAATGTCAACCCATTCCAATATTCTTGCCAGGAGAACCCCATGGATTTAAGAGCATGGAGTGCTACAGTCCACAGGGTTGCAAAGAGTCAGAAACAACTGAGCGACTGAGCATGCACACAATATGTTCAAAAGTAACTAATGGACCCCAAACAGAAAACATATCCAACTCTAAATAAGAATAAACCTGAGAAGCCTACAGCTTTGCCATTTACCCAGACATATCTTATAACATGAAGTGTTGCATGCCACTAAAAGGTACAAATTGAAATTTTAGGCTCACGGTTCATCGACCGTTACACCCAAGGTAGGTCAATTACTAACTATTACAAAACACAAGTTAATCTTTCTATATGTGCATTTAAATGCATATAAATCCCAAGAGAAAAGAGAAGAAGGATAACGTTGGAGAGGACTCAAGAGCAAAATGATTAAAAGAGGCTTTGTCTTGCTGCTCCATTATTTGTTCTTTATTATATTGCTTTTGACTCCATTTTGCTTCGACTATGGAAATAAAAATATGTTAAAATTTTATTTGCATGATTTAAAGAAATAAAATTAAAAAAAAAAAAGTTTAAAAGATTTGGTTCAAACTAGGACAACTAAAGACCTGGAAACAAGAGCACAATGGCACAGTGCTTTAGAAATGGAAGAATGGACAGCTTCCATCATGACATGGTTGAGCACACTCCCATAATGAAGACTCTTTCAAAGTGAAAAGGCAGGAGGGACTACAGACATTTCCTTCTCCAATCAATTTTGAAAAGGGATTCGGTTCTGTGATTGCCTCCTCTCTTAGGAAAATCAAGGTAAATCCCCTGAAAATCCCTTACATGGGTATTAAAAAGGACCTGTGTGTTCCAAACTAGAGGTGAAATAGCCAGTCCGGCATAAATACCTGGGTTTGCAGTTCCAAGGTCTAAGCTATCCCATAGGATCAAGAGACAATTTTTCTCCAGCTCTAAGTCCAAAGGCAGAGCAACAGCCCCTAGTTTCTGTGTGCTAGACTCAAATGGGAAATGACCTAGCTCTGAGCATGGCAGAATCTCAGTAGAGAGCTCTGAAGAAGAACCTGACAGGCAAGTGTGTGTGTGTGTGTGTGTGTGTGTGTGTGTGGAGGGTGGGGGTGGAGGAAAGGAGTCCTCCCTTTGCCACCGTCCATGATTGATCCAAGAATGTCATTTTAAATTGTAAGAAGGAGGAGTCTGGCTCAGGATAGATTCAGCCTAAACTATTATCAGCCGCGACAAAGTAGAAGCTGAAGAATGGTCCAACTCCCAGAAGGAGGTCCCAGGTGCTAAGCTAAACTGTCAATCATTCCAAGTTACATTATGATGGCAAAGCCTCGGCTATCACCTTTGAAGAGAATGCCACCTACATATACCCTCTCATATACCACTGACTATACTGCAAATTGAGACAGACTTTGTGGAGGATAACTGTGATAATCTGTAGCAGAAGCTTCCAGTTCTGCTTCTGGACCCAGCAATTCCACTTTTTGGAATTTATTCTAAGGAGATAACTATGGATGGCTTCAAAAATTTAACTGCAGAGATATTTGTTAAAACACTGCTTATAGTAACCAAAATGAGGAAGAACCTAACATCCCCAAACAGGGGAACAGTTAAGTAAATTACGGTACATCTGTACAACAGCCTTAAAATGATACTGGGTTGGCTATAAAACTATATAATAATCTAGGAAGACATTGGTGAGATACTGTTAGGAAGAAAGAGTAGGTTTTGAAGATAGTATGTATTTATAGAACATTACCATTTTTGTCAAAAATATATTGTTTAATATACAAATTTAGGAGGGTATTCTTCAATACATACACATATACATTACTTTTGCAATAAAAAAATATTTTGAGGTAAAATAGATAACTCCTAAATCTACATCTATAATTATGCTGTTCCTAAACTTTAGTCTCCAATTATCATTCCCAACAGAAAGGAGCTCTATTCTCCACTTGAGTCATTGAAATTACTGCCCTCGGTCATCCATACCTAAAACTTTAGGTCTGAATAAGCATATTTTATACTTGAGCATACCTAAATGGTCAGAACTGTAGAAAGATAAATAAAGAGTCTCATAAAAGCATTAAATTATATATTATGGTGATCATTTCACAATATATGTAAGTCAAGTCATCATGCTGTACACTTTAAACATATACAGTCCTGTATGTCAATTATGTATCTCAACAAAACTGCAATTTAAAAAGAAAAAAAGCAGTACATTATAAAGAATCTCTTTTATGGAACAAGATGAATTTTTTGCAATGGAAACACTACCCTTCTGACTAGAGACTTATGCTTTAATCTCAATATAACTATAAATATAATATTTATATTGTGGGTATCATTGGTTCTTTCCATATCATTGGTTGAAGAAAACCAACTACTTTTAAGACACATCCAAAAGTTTAAATTAAAAGAGAACACTCAGTCTAAAAAGATGGTACTGATGAAGCTATTTGCAGAGCAGCAACAGAGACACTGACATAGAAAACAGACTTATGGACGTGACCGGAGGGGGAGGGAGGAAGGAGAGGTGGCTGTATGGAGAGAGTAACATGGAAACATACATTACCATATGTAAATAGATAGCCAGTGGGAATTAGCTGTATGACTCAGGGAACTCAAACCAGGGCTCAATAACAACCTAGAGGGGTGGGATGGGTAAGAAGGTGGGAGGGATGTTCAAGTGGGAGGGGACATGGGTAAACCCATGGTTGATTCGTGTTGGTATTTGGTATAAACCAACACAATACTGTAAAGCAATTATCTTTCAATTAAAAATAAATAAATTTTAAAAAGTAAAAATAAAAGAGAACATTCAATAGATAGAAATCAATCTGTTAAGAGGTAATTTCTGTCTTTTGTCCTTAAATCAATGGCATGTGTATCGTCTATAATTAATGGCAAAATCTCCCTCAAAAGTGGTTTCCAGATGCCTTCCTTAATCAGTCACTGATTCATCATGTGCTCAGGAATGTTATTCTAACAGGCACACTTGTTAGCTCCACGCAAAAGAAATATTACTACCCATTCCACTGACATAAAAAAAATTCAAATGAGTTTAATCTCTTTCAAGACCAGTTGAAGACATACATTCCTCCCCTAGCCAAGTCCCAACCAATATAAAAACATCCCAACATGAACTTACATCAACCCATGATCTAATGTGATGAGTTTACCAAGGTCTCCAAGAACCCAAATCAAGTGCCAAGCAAAATACAATGAACAGGGAGCTCCAGAGTGAAGACACACTTCATACCTGTTAGAGGAATTCACAGGGGAAAGCTTTCTGGAAGGGAGAATTTGCTTCTCCCTTCAACTCACAGAAATCTTACTCTTATTTTTCTGAAATGTTCCATCTGGTTCCAGAAAGAATTTACTGAGGTTATTAGTATACTCCTAGTTTTGGAAGGAACATGAAAACTATTTCTGGAAATTTCTCCAGAAAATTCTCCAGGTTAAATTCTCCTTTAAATTCACTGGGGAACCAAAGACCCTAACTTCTTCCTTGGAATTTCTTTATCATCTACTCCAAAAAATTATTGTGTAACCATTACCTCACCCTTCACTGATGTGATGAAAACTCATCCTCTTCACTGGTTCACAATAAGAGGACAGCTCATACCCACTCCAGTATTCCTCCCTGGAAAATTCCATGGACAGAGGAGTCTGGTGGGCTACAGTCCATGAGATCGCAAAGAGGCAGCCATGACTGAAGCATGATTGAGCGTGAGCATACAGTGAATGCTTTCAGTAGGAGGGCTCTGACCTTAAGTGTGACAGGGCTACGTCCTGGATTGTAAATGGATACCCTGAAAGCTCAAAACACGTGAAATGGAAAGAAATGCAGTTACCCTCAATTTAAGGATCAAAAGAATGAGCTAACTGACCCTGGAGAGCCACCACTGAATTGACTTTTTCATGCGACACTGGCAGTCTAGACTCATGGAGTCAGCTCATGAGAACTTGCCTGGTCTCTAACCAAGCTGTTGTTCACTGTATCATATAAATAATAGCTCTCTTTATTTCTTTCTGGGTCTGGGTTGGTGAAACCTGTGCCTCTTCTAAACAAGTGATTTGTTTCTAATTTGTTGTCTCTATAAGAGGAATAAGCAATCAAGTTTCTTATTGATAGAAAATTTAAAAACAAAAATGAGGCCTATATATACCACATGGCCATGACTTTTCATGGATTTACATTTGTTCTTTCTTGACTCCTTTTAAGTTGCTATCCTTTTTTTCCCTTTCATTTTCCCACTTACTTATAATTTATTTTACATTCATGTAGTAACTATCTGTCACCTATCTGTCACAAAAAACTATCTGTTTTTTGGTAACAATGTAGAGTTCAAATAAGTAAATTTAGAAAGTTTCTAGACCTTTCAACAACTATTGGCTCTATTCAATATGCACTGTATACTACAGCTTTGGGGGAAGTCAAGATGAAACAAGCTCTCATGAATATCACAGTCATGCATTACCTTGAACAATCAGGAAATTTTCAGATTCCCATGCAATCTGAGTTTAAGCACAAATTCACGTTTACCCACCTACATGACATTTTATAAAGTACTTCAAAAACACTATATTTTAAATCAGAGATACAACACAAGCAGTTCATGTTTTGCTGTAGAGACATGAAAATCTGTATAAATACTAAAGTCACCACTTCAATTATAGCAAAACTGTATTTAGCCCCTAGTTATTTCTGGGCATCTACTACCTAAGTATATGCCTAAGAACAGAAAGAAAAATGAGCTAAAGAAAAAAAAAATTCATCCTATCTCTACCTTCACCCCTTTTCAAGTAGCTTGCTATGATTATAAATTCAAAATCACATATTTAACTCACCAGAAAAACAGTACATTTTCATCTACTTACATCTATATCTTACTATGTTACACCTAAAGTTCCATCTTTTCTGACTAATGAGGCTACCACTAATCAATTGAAGAGGAGACAAACTGGAAAGTCTGTTTTCTTTCTACAAACTTCTCTCCTTTGAGTTGTGAAAAATTTGAGGTCTTCACCATATCTAACCTATCATCTCCATTGATAAGTCTAAATTTAGAGTGTTGGTGCAACGTTGACCAAAATTTCTTTGGTCATGTAAATTAATATTAATTTTTTCATAACCTTTAATTGGTCATACTTATTGTTTTCCACAACTCAACATTTTTGACAAATACTTTTCAAACTCATCCATTACCATACACCAAACAATAGCATCCATGACACTGCTATATTTAAAATGGACAGCCAACAAGGACCTACTCTATAGTACATGGAACTCTGCTCAGTGTTATGTGGCGGCCTGAATGGGAGGGGAGTTTGGGGGAGAATGGATACATATATAGGTATGGCTGAGCTGCTTTGCTGTCCACCTGAAACTATCATAACATTGTTATCCAGCTATATTTCAATATCAAATTAAAAGCTGAATAAAATAAAAATTAAAAAATAATCATACGCATGAATTGACTTTCAAATATTGGATTTTACTTTTTCCAAGGAAATTTCCCCAGAGCCAGTTTGACCTTGTGAATCCAAGCCCAACAGTTCAGCTTTGAGAGCTTCTCTCTCACAGAACACACCAAATCACCGGACCGATCTGCATAATACAAGCAATCTAACCTCAACTTCTTCCTGAGGTGACCTCATAATTTCCCTTGAAATATTGAAGACCCAGATATCCAGTCATATGTGCTAAAGCAATTACAGAAGGGATTTATTTATTAAACATTAATCCCCTTGTCATGCAGAGTACCTAGAAAATCCCTGATGCACTTTTGCACTGAAACTTCACTGGAAACACATTTTTCTAAGACTCCAAAGACCTTTCCCTTAACAAATCCGATAGGCCTTTCTCAAGTTCTCAATCCCCTTGACCTCTATGCTTCATTTAGCACTGTTGAAATTCTCTCCTCGCATGGTTTCCCTGGATGTTCTCTGTGTTCTTCCACCACCTCTTTGTCTCATTTGCTGACTTTCCTTTTTCCCTGCCTCCACCCCCTTGGCTGGCAACAGCTCCTAAGGTTGGAAACTGGCTTTCTGCATTTCTCTCTCTGTATTCTCCACTCTAAAGCATATACCACATGCACTACTGAACTATTATCTCACACGAATGCCTCAAAAATCAATAGGCTTGACCTCTCAAATTGTGATCCATCTCCAGTTACTCACTGGTCATCTCAAGTTATGACCCTGACACCTAAAATTAACATCTCTACCAGGGGAAAGGATGGGGGGAAGGGACACTTAGGGATCAACATGTACACACTGCTATATTTATAACAGATAACCAACAAGGACCCAGGGCTTCCCTGGTAGCTCAGCTGGTAAAGAATCTGCCTGCAATGCAGGAGACCCCGGTTCAATTCCTGGGTCAGGAAGATTCCCTGGAGAAGGGATAGGCTAACCACTCCAGTATTCTTGAGCTTCCCTGGTGGCTCAGCTGGTAAAGAATCCACCTGCAATGCGGGAGACCTGGGTTTGATCCCTGGGTTGGGAAGATCCCCTGGAGAAGGGAACAGCTACCCACTCTAGTATTCTGGCCTGGAAAATTTCATGGACTGTACAGTCCATGGGGTCACAAAGAGTAGGACATGACTGAGGACTCTAACTTTCAACAAGGACCTACTGTATAGCACATGGAACTCTGCTCAATGTTATATGGCAGTTTAGTCAGAAGGGGAGTTTGGGGGAGAATGGATACATGTACATGTATGGCAAAGCCCCTGTGCTGTCCACCAAAACTATCACAACATTGTTCATAGCCTATACTCCAATACAAAATAAAAAGGTTTAAAAATTAATAAATAAAATGGATAAGCAAAAAGGACCTATTGAATAGTACAGAGAACTCTGTTCAATGTTACATGGCAGCCTGGATGAGAGGGGAATTTTAGGGGAGAATAGATTCATGAATATGTATGGCTGAGTCCCTTTGCTGTCCACCTGAAACTATCACAACATTGTTAACTGGCTATACTCCAATATAAAATTAAAAGTTTAAAAGAAATAAAATAAGATGTAACAACTCAAAAATCCAAGCTCATTTTATCCAGTGCAGCAGACTTTCCTAATAACAACCCCCCAAACTCTCATTACTTATGCCTCAATTACAAAACACCCCTTAACACTCTCCCCACCTCTAGCTCCACCCCTCCAATCCACTGTAGACATTTATGCTGCCTAATAACTACCATATTTCAGCACACTGCATGTATTCAAGAATCTATGGCATGTTCCTAGTGTCTTATCACATCAAAGCAATAACCAAATTCATCACAAATGATCCATGGCCATGAAAGCGCCATCTCAGCCAAGCCAGTGTGCTTAGGAACCACCACAGGACATGCTTATTGTTGTCTCCAAACCTGTGTCCTCACATTTACCTTTCTTCCCATTCAAAATGCCATCCTCACTTTTATTTTCCAATTTATGTTTCTCCCTAATCCCGTTCAGACCTCATCTCCTGCCTCAGTTAGCCCCATATCTTCATCCCTATTCTTTTTGTCACTCAATACTTAGATATTCTATTCACACTATTTTTTTCACTTACTGATATGTTACTTGGCGAGCATTCTCCACTTGTGTTATAAGTACACGTTATCTTTATCACTGTTAGATGATAAAATTCCCTGGAAAAAGAGAATCTCTCTGATTTATAATAACATCTTAGCTAATATATATAAAAACATTTAGAACATGTTGGTACTGTATACAGTACAGTACCAGCAGGTATCCACTAACTAGCTGTTAATTAATAACATAGTTGTCAAGGCTGACTGATGCCATAATCCTATATACAAATCCTAAGAAATAATACAATGCAGATTTCAACCAACAGCCCCAAAAGATACAATTTCCTTCAATAAAAAGTTTTAAAATATTCCATTCTAGACACTTTCCCTCTTCAAATGAGCTTTATTTCTTTTCTCATACTTTCCTGTTTAGCTTGTCTACCTGCTAGAAGGAACAGGAGTCATTTCTTACCTAATGAAATTACTTAACTCCTGTCTGCCTTGGAATTCTGCCTCCTCCACCCGCTTTACTCTGTGCTGTTCTCAAAGGAATACGAAAGCACCTTACCAAGGTCAGCCTAGGCCTCTGCTTAAGTCTCTAAAGTTTGAGAACCTAGAATCTAATTCGATGAGTCACCCCCAAAGTCAAGAAACAGTCTACATTTGATTAAAGGGTACAAAGGTCACACACATTTTGCCAGTCATACAAAAGGAGAAAAAAGTAAGAATTAGAACTGACTTTCTCTTATCTATAGCATGGAGTGAAGAAAAAAGTAGGGTACTCTCCATAGAATTTCCATGGAGATTTTTTTAACTGAATAAATAACTGAACTACACAAGATGTCTTGAGTTAAGATACTGACCTGATGACATGAGATGCCCTTGAAAGCTTCTCAAGAAGCCCTGCTCTACCTTTGCTCTCCAACTCCTAATGTATACTGCAACTTTAATATGTACTAATCTCATATTGTATCTCCAACTTGCTATTGAAGAAAATTGTATCTTCTTGGACTGTTGGTTGAGATGTGCATTCGATGCTCAGTGTTTCTTGATAGTTACAGGATTTGGGTATAGGATTATGACATTAGTCAGCCATGACACAAGTATTAGTAATTTTTTCAAGCCAAACCATCAAGAGCTGCATGGACTCACTGTCTCCATCAGAAAGTAAGGCCTCTGAAAGAAAAGCATTTACAAAACACAGGGCTAAACTGATGTAGCCTGGATCTTGATCCATGGCTCCCACAAGGGCACCATGTGAGATGGAACCAGTCTGAGTAGGACATCATCCTGACTGTTGCCCCTTGCTGGTCGAGTCCCCTAGACTGTCAGATCCAAAAGATATCAGTATGCCATCACTACATATCAAAAATCAGATGGACATGGAGAATTGCTAAATGCACTTTGTTAGACAGAGAACTTTAAAATGTCAAAGCAATATGGCCTGGGGATTTTCATCACCATCAGTAACAGATGATACAAACTCATGATAAAAGCTTGACTTGAGATTAAAAAAAAAATGTTTTGTGTCATTTATTCACACAGATCTTGGTGAAATTTAGCAAACAGAAAATACTCTGTTTTACCTCATAGCTCAATACTCTGTTCTACCTCATGGATTCAGGGCAAAAAAAAATTTAAACATTTGTTTATTTCTTATGTGTTAAAACTGATCTTGGATTTTAACCAAAGCTACCAAAACCAAACGTTTTCATTTTGAACTTTCAAGAGGAAATCCAGGATAAATATAGCATCACTGAGACTTTTCTATCAGTGGGAGAAAAACACTAGCACAAAAAAATAGATGTATCTAATGAAAGCAAACTTCTGCTTCAAAACACAAAGGCCATACTGTACACTGAAGATATAGAGACAATCATTGTCAAGGGCACAGACATGAAGGTCAAATGCCAGTTGTTATTAGTAATGGAAACAGGATTCCATAAATGAAAGGCTGAATGACACTCAAACGCCCATAAAACACAGGAGAACTCTACTGCTTCCAGAAGAATGGTTAACATTATCAGAGTGTGTATAGACTACAACTTATGTCATTCCAACCTTCTGTACGTCGGTGTCTCAAAAACATAAAATGCTATTTTTATCAAGTTTTCTAAAAATGTGCAATTGTGTTTCCTTTCATTTGGTTTTAATTTTTACCTTTTGTATGTCTGATCTGCTTCCTATTAGATCTTTCTGTTACTTTCCGTTCTTTCTAGAATGAGGTACAGCGTGGCTTGGTACAACGTATACTGGCAACTTGCTGTAATCTGTACTGGTAACTTGCCTGGAAATACTACTGCTCAGCTTCCTGAGGACCGAGCCATCTAATTAGAGGATTTTAATCAATCCAGGCAATCTGCCTTCATGCTACCCAGAGTCAGAGCATGAACTCTGGCGTCAGACAGACATAACTCAAATCCTGGCTCTGCCATTTACTTAAAGGCGTCACCTCAAGAAGTTACTGTTACTTAAACTCATCAAGGGCCAACTTTTTTTTTAAAGGTCATGATAATAATAAAGATAATCATAATACCTCACAGTGTGTTCTTATGAAGATTCAAAGACAGAATGAACAAAATGTACGTCATAGTCCCTGGCACATAATAAGTCCTGCCTAATGCTGAAGTATAAATGATGTGGGTTAGAGTACCCATGTCCACATCCCCTTACAAACTTCAACTTCCTACTTCATAAAACGGAAATAATACCAACTGCACAAGACTATCACAAAGATCAACCGAGATAATGTCAGTGAAAATATTGCTTAATTGTATAGCTATGCACAAATGTAAGGTCATGTTACTCCATCCAACTTAGTAAGTTGAGTGTTTTCTGAATGTCATAACCAAAAGCAACATAAAATGATCAACTTGAATTTGCACAAAGTTACAGAAACTGCTGGTGATGATTCCAGTTTGGTTGAGTGTCTCTGTATTTCAACACAGCATAAGAAGAAACACATGC
Organism: Bison bison bison; assembly: GCF_000754665.1. Lineage (NCBI taxonomy): Eukaryota > Metazoa > Chordata > Mammalia > Artiodactyla > Bovidae > Bison > Bison bison. Next base: position 1,811,001 of record NW_011494682.1, read on the forward strand.
TAGAGAAAAAAAATACAAGCCTTCAAAGCAAATGATCCTTTGACAATACCAAAAAAAAAAGGATCCACCAGCTGGCAAGTAGGGAAGCATCACTGTTCACACTCAGTGCTGTTCAATGTTCGACCTTCTGACCACTTCCAAGAGAAGCCATGTGGCTGCCTTTATAAAACACTAACACTCCAGAGCAGCACCCCAACTTATTTATTAGTCAATATCTGGGAGTAAAGGTCAAAAATCTGAAATTTTAACAAGACCTCCAAGGGATTCGGATGCCTACTCAAGTGTCAATACTTCTGCTTCAAAGTTTTTATTATGAAAAATCATAATAAATACAGCTAGCATTTGTCACTATGGAAAACTATTTACCTTCAGAAACAAAGAACGAAATAAATCTTACCAAAACATTTCAATTCAAGTACAAATTCTGAACTGAAAAGGGTAGACAAAGTTCAAAAAAACCAAGATTTCGCTTTTCTTTAACTACATCTTTTCAATGACACTTTATAGAGTAACACAAGAACTGTTTTACCACTGGTCATTACTGAGCAGTCTGGTGTCTCCAGTGCCCTAGATATTGACTTGTTTCCCTTGTGCTTGCCCACGTGCTCATGTCAGCAATATGAGCAGGAGGTGAAAGTCAGTGGATTTCCAAGCTCCACTGTTTCATCAAGCCCCAGCTTTTACTGTATTTGCCTGAAATACAGTATTCCTCTTCTGTATGTCTCTTCTGAGCCCAGAGACATCACAGACCACCTCTGGGAGCACCCAGTTCTTTCAACCCAAAAGGTTACCAGGAGCCAGGATGGGATCACAAAGAATATGCTACACCAAGAAAGCCTCATTTCCTCTTCTGATTAAATGACTGCCTCATTTATCTTAAGTGAAATATCTAACCCTAACCCATCAATGACTTAGTGGTACTCTGGTTTATTCCTTGAAGCAATGCTTGTGGCTCTGTCCCATCATGGAACACGTAGGGATGACACTGGTATGTCACTCTGAAGTGCACAGAGGAGACTGGATCCACTGAGGCCCTGCTGAAGATCGATCTCTCAGCGTATCTATAACCCACTGCTGCAGGACACCCAACAGGAACACTCCACGGAATATTACTCCATGACTAAAAAGTTGCCTAATCAGATTCCCCATCAAAGGCATCAGGCTGATATCTCAACAGTGAGAGAAGTAAGTTGGCAGGTCTACAGCAGGAAAGACCAGAAACCAGAGGTGACAAAGGGACAACCTACAACTGGAAATGGAACCCAAAGTGTAAGAACCGGAAACATTGCATGACCCCATGCAATAAACGGATGGGGAACAAAGGCACTAGTGAGAGTAAAGGAGCTCCAAGACCAGGACACACACGGGTCACTGTCTTCATTGCAATGCTACAGTTCAGAAAGACATAACACAAAGAGAGTTGACTGACAAACCAAGATTAGCCCGGACATGTAATGCACTGCTACATTCGACATTATCAGCAATGGCTTGGAAGAAAAAAGATAAACAGAATATAGCTTCTAATAACATCAAACTGCCCAAAGCTAAGAGATGTTATGATTCCTTCCTGTTTTCAAGAGCTGTTATGTAGGGGAAAGGAGAAAGGATTAATTGTATTATCCAGGATACAACTAGAGCAAAAGGTCAACATCACAGGAAGGTAGATTTTGATCCAGTGTAATGAAAGGCATCTCAGTGATTAAAACTGTCCACAAATGGGATGGACCACAGTGAAAGAAGTAAGCTCTCTGGCCCTAAGAGGGTGAATTATGACCAGTCATAAAAGTCATAGCAAGGATTTCTACTTTGGTGAGAGACAGAGTAACTCACCCTGAAATTCCGTTTGTGCTCAAATTCTATGAAAAAATACTTTTGGTAGAAACTGAGTCTTTCTACCATTAAAGGAGTAGCAACGAAACTGGCAAAGAGCATAATATCTGAAATGACCCCAGGGCAAATTACAAGTAGAAGCCTTTCATTTCCATTCTGGGAAATACAACTGATAGAGGCTTATTTTTATCTTATGACATCATACTACTATTAGCCTTACTCCTATTACCCTTATCACTATGGGTTAAGTTTCCAACAGAAGTTTATAGTGTTTATAAGTCAAGACAAAGAAAAACCATGATTCTGTTCCTGAAAGCTGACTATCTAGAAAATTCTAAGATGGTCATTGACTCTCCTTATTCAGCTAAAGAAGCAAAAGAAGGAGGGCTCTGCAGCCAGAGGACTATAAAAAGCTCACTTGAGTCTGAAAGGATGACACTCTGGACCAGCCTGAGATCAGCTTACATTGAACTCTGCACAGAAGTTCCCTCCGACCTGGAACATTTGCAAAACCAATGGAAATTTTGTAAAAGACAAGTGATCATTTTCACATCCAACCTGATTTCCCTAAATAGCAGTAACATCTTAATGGGTACAACTTGGTGATCCACGGTCATGAATCTTAAGGAAAGAAAGTGGGTATCATATAGCAATAATGTTGATTCAAATGCCACTCCCCCAACAGCCTCACATTCCCTTCCCCAGAACTTAGGGTAATGAGGCTCTGGCCTTGCCCGCAGGACACAAGAGTGGCCTTCATACCCAGTCCTGTTGAGATCTGCTGACTTCCCACCCACAAAAGCCAAGATATTCAGCGCAACTGAGGCAGAACTAGTTTGGCCCTGTGTGACTCTGATGACAAGGAAGAGAAGCTCCTTCTGTGAATCAAAGGTCAGGACTGCACACACTGCAGCCGCTCCAGGCAACTCTATACCCAGAGGCCTTATTCTGGGAAATGTCACCATACGACAGTGGATCAAAGACGGAAATGGGTTTTTCATCCAAAGGTTTCCTAAGACAATAAGAAAGAAATGAGGATCCGGGGAGGAGGGAGAGGGGAATGAAGACTGTTATGATATTAAAGAAATACAAAATCAGCAAAGCCATAGCCACTGTCTGTCACCGCACTGACGCAGATAAAGTTTTAGGTTATCATAAAAGACAAAGAGCGATAGAACTTGCCCAAAAACGCATGACTGCACATTTGGTAGGTATTCTCATTAATGGAACTCTGCTCATCAGATTCACAAACCACGTGAATTGGCATTATCGGACCTCAGCTTTAACTGTAATGCAATTTCCCTTTACTGTACAGCCCAGGAAACTATATTCAATATTTTGTAATAACCAATAAGGGAAAAGATTTTGAAAAAGTGTGTGTGTATATATATATATATATATATAAGTGTGTATATATATAAGTGTGTATATATATATATACACACACGTATAGGTACATATATATGTGTGTGTGTGTGCATATATCTGAGTCACTGTGCTATATACCTGAAACTAACACAGCACTATAAATCAATAATACTTCAATAAACTATAAATATATATTTAGAAATGTAATGATCCCCTTTTCTTTGCTTATTTGAAACATCCAGTGACCAGTCATGGGTGTTCCACTCATTAATATGGATTGACACAGTTCTGGTCCAGTTAAAATCAGTTTTAAAGCTGCCCTTTTCCTAATTCAGGTACCTGTCTGCTTGCCATACACTATAATACTCTGGCCAAGCAGGTTGTTTCCTGGCTTTCCACAAAGCCTATTTGTAACCCTATCAACCCATCCAACCTACGTTTTTCCCTAAGAACCCAGATCATTCTCCCATTTCTTCTCTGTTCAAATTCCAAACCAGAGTTTTGAAGGTTTTTTTAAATAGGGTTCATTAAAAGTGAAGTGAAAGTTACTCCGTCATATCTGACTCTTTGCTACCCCATGTATAGTCATACAGTCCATGGAATTCTCCAGGCCAGAATACTGGAGTGGGTAGCCTTTCCCTTCTCCAGGGGCCTTCCCAACCTAGGGATCGAACCCAGGTCTCCCACATTGCAGGCTGATTTTTTACCACCTGAGCCACAGGTAAGCCTACTCTTTTTTAGAACTTCTACCAGTGAGAAAGAACTGAGATTATGTAAATTAGAAATATAATAATGAAATAACAAGTAGCATGCAGTCATCTTATTTAGAAAATTAAAGGGAAATTTTTAAAAGAGAAAATAAGCTGAATACCCCTTGCCATCAGTCACTAATATTGTGTATTGTTCAAAATGAATACACAGTTCACATTTCATTGGCAGGCCTAAGATACTGCTAAAGAAAGAAAGAAAGTGAAGTCGCTCAGTCATGTCTGACTCTTTGCGACCCCGTGGACTGTAGCCCACCAGGATCCTCTGTCCATGGGATTCTCCAGGCAAGAATACTGGAGTGGGTTGCCATTTCCTTCTCCAGGGGATCTTCCCAACCCAGGGATCGAACCCGGGTCTCCTGCATTGCAGGCAGACGCTTTATCCTCTGAGCCACCAGGGAAGCAAGAGGACAGGCTCCTCTGTCCTCGGGATTCTCCAGGCAAGAATACTGGAGTGGGTCTCCTTTCCCTTTTCCAGGGGATCTTCCCCCGGACCCACATCTCTGATGTTTACCTGCATTGGCAGGTGGGCTTTTTACCACTAATGCCACCTGGGAAGCCCTTCAAAGAGGGCACACAATGTTTAACATAGCATTGCTGCTAAGTCACTTCAGTCGTGTCCGATTCTGTGCGACCCCATAGACGGCAGCCCACCAGGCTCCCCATCCCTGGGATTTTCCAGGCAAGAACACTGGAGTGGGTTGCCATTTCCTTCTCCTCAAATATTTTTCAAAGAGAATCTGTCAATCAATTAACCCACTGTGGCACTAGAGACATGTAGACACTTAATACATATTTTAAATTAAAGGGGGCATATCCATTATACATTTAACAAATGCATTATTAAACATCAATTATCATTTCTCATATCAAGGTTTCATACTCCAACCAACCAGCAAAAATAAAGATTATACCATAGTACAATTTATTTTTTTTTTATTATTTTGCAGAACCATGAAATGTAAATCTGGAAAAGACTTTGGAAATCACCTAGGGTCTAAGCCCTTGTTTCATGAGGAGAAAATTGGGGTTCATGTTGGTTATCCAAGCTGCAGAAAGTCATAAAAGCTTACTGCAGAACTGACATTAAATCCAGGCTTTCTGACTCTTGCCCTACTGCTTTTCTGCTACATTATGTTGCCCCTCAAAATCAAATTCTCATATAATCTTCTTACCTAGCCACTCTTGAGCACTGTATCAAATACAAAGTTGAACTCAGATCTCCCTTTGCAACCCTTAAGTAGACCCCTCCACAGGGCCTCCAATGCAGGATACCCTCAGCCCATAATACAAGCCTGAGTGTCTGCTTTGTAGTTAGCATCTACTGTCCAACTTCCAGTGAACTATGGTGCAGCCGAGTGGTAATCAGGAAATAAAATTTGGGGTGAGAGATGCACTCCTTTAGATTTCTGCTCTGCCTGAAATCTGCTCTCACCTATCTAATACTCCCCAGGCCCCGAAAAGGCATCCAATTTAGGTAAATTTCTTCCTTTTTATTTCTTCACAGTGACCACTTCTCTGTAGTACACATTGTCTAATATAGAAAGTGGGCAACATAATAACTTTACATGGACTTATTACATGTGCCTTTTCATACAGGTATCTTTTTACGTAGAGGAAAAAATAAATGTATATGTGTAATTGAATCATTTTGCTGTACACCAGAAACTAACACAATATGTTACAACTATGTAATAACTATGCTCCGATATAAAATAAAAAATTTTAAAAAGAAAAGAATATTGCTATCAGAAATTTTGGTTCTTAGTTTAAGCACAGGATGAAAATACTACTCAGAATAGAATAACTCTAAAAACTAAGTAAAAATTTTAAAAATAAAATAAAAACTAAACCTTAATCTAAACCTCACATCCTATATAAAAATTAACTCAAAACAGATCATAGATTTTATTTATTTATTTTTTTGCTGTATTGCTATATTTTACTTTTATTCTTTTCCCACGGTGATTTTCTCATGGCTTAGCCAGAGCAACAGGTGGCTGACTATTAACCCCTGCAACCAACTACAACATTTTCCACTCCCTTTTTTTTTTTTAATTTAATTTTATTTTATTTTTTAACTTTACAATATTGTACTGGTTTTGCCATATATCAAAATGAATCCGCCACAGGTATACATGTGTTCCCCATCCTGAACCCTCCTCCCACCTCCCTCCCCACACCATCCCTCTGGGTCGTCCCAGTGCACCAGCCCCAAGCATCCAGTATCGTGCATCGAACCTGGACTGGTGACTCGTTTCATATATGATATTATACATGTTTCAATGCCATTCTCCCAAATCATCCCACCCTCTCCCTCTCCCACAGAGTCCAAAAGACTGTTCTATACATCAGTGTCTCTTTTGCTGTCTCATATACAGGGTTATTGTTACCATCTTCCTAAATTCCATATATATGCGTTAGTATACTGTATTGGTGTTTTTCTTTCTGGCTTACTTCACTCTGCATAATAGGCTCCAGTTTCATCCACCTCATTAGAACTGACTCAAATGCATCCTTTTAATGGCTGAGTAATACTCCATTGTATATATGTACCACTGCTTTCTTATCCATTCATCTGCTGATGGACATCTAGGTTGCTTCCATGTCCTGGCTATTATAAACAGTGCTGCGATGAACATTGGGGTACACGTGTCTCTTTCAATTCTGGTTTCCTCAGTGTGTATGCCCAGCAGTGGGATTGCTGGATCATAAGGCAGTCTATTCCCAGTTTTTTAAGGAATCTCCACACTGTTCTCCATAGTGGCTGTACTAGTTTGCATTCCCACCAACAGTGTAAGAGGGTTTCCTTTTCTCCACACCCTCTCCAGCATTTATTGCTTGTAGACTTTTGGATTGCAGCCATTCTGACTGGCGTGAAATGGTACCTCATAGTGGTTTTGATTTGCATTTCTCTGATAATGAGTGATGTTGAGCATCTTTTCATGTGTTTGTTAGCCATCTGTATGCCTTCTTTGGAGAAATGTCTATTTAGTTCTTTGGCCCATTTTTTGATTGGGTCATTTATTTTTCTGGAGTTGAGCTGTAGGAGTTGCTTGTACATTTTTGAGATTAGTTGTCAGTTGCTTCATTTGCTATTATTTTCTCCCATTCTGAAGGCTGTCTTTTCACCTTGCTTATAGTTTTCTTTGTTGTGCAGAAGCTTTTAAGTTTAATTAGGTTCCATTTGTTTATTTTTGCTTTTATTTCCAATATTCTGGGAGGTGGGTCATAGAGGATCCTGCTGTGATGTATGTCGGAGAGTGTTTTGCCTATGTTCTCCTCTAGGAGTTTTAAATTAAAATTTTTTTTTAAAAATCTCAAATGATAACAAAGGGGAAAATCTTCAGGACGAGAGCTTAGTGAAGTTACTAGAATGACATGAAATGTATGATCCATAAAAGAAAAAAGTCATCGATAAATTAGAATTTATTAAAACTTAAAACTTTTGCTCTGTGAAAAACTCTGTTAAAAGAATGAAAAAACAAACTACACACTGGGAGAAAATATTTGCAGATCACATATCTGACGAAGGACTCGTATCTAGACATATCAAGAACTCTCAAAACTCAACAGTAAAAAAAAAAAAATTCAACAGTCTCACAAGAAAATAGGCATAAGATACAAAGAGACATTATACCAAAGAGAATATACAAATGGCGAACAGAACATGAAAAGCTGTCAACACCATTAGCCCTCAGGGTAATGCAAGTTAAGACCAAAACAAGATTATCACTACACACCTATCAGAGCAACTAAAACAAAAAATAGTGATATCATCAAAGAAATTGGATCACTCATACGTAGGTGGTAGAACAGTAAAATGTTACCACCACACTGAAAAATATGTTTGGCAATTTCTTTAAAAACTAAAATTACATTTACCATACTGCCCAGCAAGCACACTCCCTGGCATTTATCTGAGACATGAAATAGTATCTCTTCAAAACCTTGTATGTACACAATCGCTCGTGGCACCGGAAACTGCAGACAATGAAAATGTCTCTTAGTAGGTCAGTAGTTAAACAAACTGGTATATCCGTATTGTAGATTTTTACTCAACAATAAAAACTGAACTATTTGCGACAACTTGGATAGATCTCAAGGGCGTTACGTTGCTCAAAAAAATAGCCAATATAAAAAGTTAACATACTGTATGATTCACTTCTATAACTCTCACAAAATGAAAAACTTACAGAGACAGAAAACAGATTAGTAGGTGCCAAGGGTTAGGGACAGTGTGGAAGAAGAGGGTGTAACTATAAAGAAATAGCCCTCAGAAGGTTTCTGTGGTGATGGAACTATTTCATATCTTGATTGTGGTGGTGATTACACGAATCTATACAGGGGATAAAATGACCTGTAACTATATAGACAGCTTGTACTGTGTCAATCCCCTGATTTTGATACTAAACTATAATTATACAGGATGTAATCACTGAGGGAAATAGGATGAAGGGGACATGGGACTCCTCTGTGCTATCTCTTGCGGTTTCCTGTAAATCCAGAATTTTTTTCAAATTAAAAGTTTGAAAAGGGATTTCTCCCTGGCGGTCCAGTAGTTAAGATTCTATCTTCCATTACAGGGGGCATGGGTTCAATTCCTGGTCAGGGAACTAATGTCCGACATGCCATGAGTGTAGCCCAAAATTTAAACAAAAAAAAGTTTTGGAAAAAACACATTATTCCAGTTTTCACTACCATGGAGTTACTCCAGATGGACTGTCACATTCTCGAGCTTAGAAGAGTTCTCCTATCTGAAGCTAAAGCCCACTTGTTCACTAAAGGCCTCAGAAGCTTTAGTCAGTCACATGTGCTTTCACATTGCCCTTCCAGTGTCTCTTATTTTCAGGAGAGTCTGGCAGCCGTATCCTCATGGACTTGATTCTTCAGAAAGATGGAAAGTCTTTTAACTCTCTAAAGTTCTGATGTTGGTGGAGGATGGGTACTGCTGTGGCAAATTCAAGTTATTCTGTAAGAATTAGGAAGCCACAGCCCAATGTAGGAAGGAAACGTGGCGTGGGAGAGAAAACACTCGCTTGAGGGCTAGAAACCAAAGTTAACCCTTTGGGCCAAGTGACTTTTCCTCAGTCGTCTCATACATTAAATGTGGAGGTTTAACTAACTCCTTGAATATGACTACTGTTCTCAAAGCACTACCAGAGACAGAAGAGCTAAATTTCTGAGAAGAATCTTATTACCTCAAAATGCTGAAAGGCAGAAAACCAGTTCTAGAATCTACTTTTTAATCATCAGTCTCTGTCACCATTTTCTGAAGGAAAATTATGACAGCCAGTTTGAACAAGTCCCAAATGAAAGGGAAACTTCTCAGGAAGTACTGTAGAAAGAAAGTGACAAGCCTTTCCAAGGCACCGTGCCAACTATATCTCCAGTTTAAATGACCCTTTGCTCAAGACAAAATTGTTCTTTGGGAGGGGAAAAAAAAAATTGTGTTCTGTTATTTGGATTTATCTTCCCTATTCATTTGATTCATTCATACGTTCACTCTGGTGACAGCTCAAGGCGACTCTGAAAAGGGCTGTCTTGCCACTGGCAACAATTAAAATAAAGACGCTTCCTGTGCCTCCATCCTTTGGGGCCACTCCTGCTGCTGCACTGAAAGAATTTAAAAGAATTTTTTTTTTTTCAGTCAAGGAAGGAAGCAAAAGATTCTAAGCCTGTGAATGAGCTGAGGACATTTCTCCAAAGGAATCAATGAAACACAATATAAAGTGTCTTTTGGCTTAAGGGACATTTTGGAATGTCCAGCAACCTACTTGGGAGTTTCTGTTTTGTTTCCATTTATTTCCTCTGTATTTCATTTGTGACTATCTGGAAAGAAGGTCTTTTCTGGCCACTTTTCTTTTGTTTTTTTACTGGTTAGTTTATCTAGCTTCATAAAACTAAGCTAATTGACAGCAGAATATGAGAGCTGGAAGAAAATTCAAACATTGCCTATACCAACCCCAGGAGAGCAAACTCCGGGAGATGGTGAGGTACAGGAAAGCCTGGCATGCTACAGTCCATGGGGTTGCAAAGTGTCGGACACAATTGAGAGACTGAATACCACTACCACCACCAACTCCTCATTCCAAGACACAGTAAACTGAAGCCCAAAAAGATTCAATAAAGTGCCCAGTGTCAGAGAGTGGTAAGTGGCACAGCCAGGCTAGAACTCTACCTGTTGAGTATCAGCTCCAGGCTCTCTCTGCTCTATCACAGGAACACTCCATCCCTTTCAGGCTGAAAAAAATTCTATAGTTGCTAATAAGAGCCTCCAATTCCTCCAGAGATACTGACTGCATATAGAAAATTAAATTCTGACACCTAAATTATTCAGGAATATTTTATTTGGTGACCCTGAATCCCTGTCAAAGTGTTCCCTCTAATTCTTCATGCGTGATTCTACCTGAATGGACTCAGGACTCTGTCTACCCCATTTTTAATGAAAGAATGAATAAATATGGCACACATTTAATCAAGTCACTAGGCTAAGTATTTTATACTATTTAATCATCACAAAAACTCTGAGTTACGGAGTCTTCTTCCCATTTTTCAGATGAGAAATCTGAGACGTCAGGAAAATGGCTCAAGGCTATATACATTTAATCCAGGTCAGTCTGATTTCAGCATCCAAGGCTTACCCAATATGTTTCTCAGAGCTACAGACTATTTAATCACTGAGCTATTCTTTCAAATCATTATACTAATTTTTTCTTTATCAATATACATTTGGAGAATTCTCAGAGCAATATTCAGCTTAAGGAGAAAGTGGACTCCAGGTAAAAATATGCTACTTTCAATAACTGAAACAATGCACATTGCCTAAAGAAGAAACCTCTCAAGGACAATGTCACAGGATTAGCTTTTGACACTGTGGATTAAAACCAGTTATGAACCAAACTGCACGAACTCAACAGAGATTCCTAGTCATTTGGTACTTGCCCCACTGCAAGAATTGAACTGGGCAAGAATGGTCTCTCCTAAGTGACCTAGCACTATTACACTGTTTTTTGAATCCCTGTCCCCATTATTTTTATTTCTAAGGATTTTACATCATTTTCATAGGAACTGATTGCATTGTAACCTGCAACAAAAAGAGGAGTGTAAGTATCTTTATTTGAGTCACCAGATATAAAGAACAGACTATTGAAGTGAGTAAACCATTTATCAGCTATGTGCCTTGGGTGAGGTACTCATGGCATTACTGAGGAAATGTAGAGAAGTGAGTACCTCGCCCCAAAGGCTGGTTATGAGGATTAAGTGAGGTTACTACTTACCAAGCATTCAGAAAAATACTTAGTGCATGTTACTGTTCTTACTATGTTGATGGGATACATGATTATTATTACTACTAGAATAATCACAAAATGGGATTTTTCACTTACTTCATTGATAATGGTATTGAAGGACTATCAAAACACACAATTCTGTATTAACTACTCTCTACTAAAGTATATTTGGGTGCATGTTCCAAAATTAAACTTGTCTGTATCAATTCTTGACACCCCTATATCTAGCAGTTAATTCACCCTGGGGAGTTCCTCAGACACCCCATAAGATAAAACCCACTGAAATGTGTTTAAGGTTTTCCTGTGGGTTTTAAGAAACTTTTAAAAAAAGGAACTTTAAAAAAACTTTTTAAACTTTTTAAAAAAGGAGTACTTTTTTTAGAAATTTTTCAGGTCAAAGGCATCCCATTTGCGTTCCACAATGTGAAACTGCTCGTGAAAGCCTGGGCACATGCTGAAACTGACCTGACTGCGTTTCAAGGGAAACTTTCACTTGTCCATAGCTATTCCTGCACCGGTCACAGTGCTGAGGTGAGAGCACCTTCCTGTCAGACAAGAATCTAGATCATGATCTCAGTTTTTTTCACGAGATGAGCAGCTTGACCATTTGCTCAGCAAGAGGCCCACTAGTACAATGGTGAGGCAGGAGCGCATTAGAGTCAGAGAGGTCCGTATTTGAATCTTGCTCATGAGCAGCTACGTGATACTTTCCGAATTACTTCACCTCAGTGAACCTCCTTTCCTCATCTGCAAAATGAGAATAATAACGGTACCTTCTTCACTGAGCTGCTGGAAGGACTAAGGAAGACAAGGCATATA
>NW_011494682.1:1823176-1825410 GCF_000754665.1 Bison bison bison
CAAGGCATATAAAGTGCATAGTATTCGACAACAACAAAGACCATTATTCCCAGTTGAGGGAAACACCGTCAGCAGCAATAGTGCAGGAGTCTTCTACTATCCACTTCGTACCAAATTCAAATGAGAGAAGTGAAATTTACAAAAGATGATCCTCCAATGTAGGTCCAAAGAACCACTAAGGATGACATAGCAATACCTGCTTTTAGTTAATTTATCTCTGTAAAGCATTGTAACAGAGTGGGGAGAACATGGGCTCTAGAATAAGCAAGGATTGGGTCTCACAGGTTTACTCCTTACAAGCTATGTGACTCTGAGGAAGTTGTATAAAGTCCCTGGGGCTGAGTTTCCTTATCATTAAATGGGCATAACGATACTTTAAACGATAGTTGCAATAACTAAATGTTTATGAGGGTTAAATTAGGCATGCAAACTCCCTAGTACAGCCTGACACATAACAGGCACCCAACAAATGCCCCCTTACAGTGCACTTTATATCATTGCATAGCTATAAAATTTGGTTGAGAACATTTCAATTTTTCTTATTGCTCCTTATCTAAATGGAAACACTCCTTTTCAGAATACAATTCCAGAAAAATCTTCACTTTCCTTTAGCATGCTTTTACTTTTCTGATAAAAAATACCTTACTGATTGTTTAATCAATACACAGAAATCCCTTGCATTTCTATATACTAACAATGAAAAATCAGAAAGAGCTAGTAAGGAATCAATCCCACTCACCACTGCAATAAAAAGAATTAAATATCTAGGAATAAACTTACCTAAGGAGACAAAAGAACTGTACACAGAAAATTATAAAACACTAATGAAAGAAATCAAAGATGACATAAACAAATGGATAGATATTCCATGTTCCTGGGTAGAGAGAATCAATATTCTGAAAATGACTATACTACCAAATGCAATCTACAGATTTAATGCAATCCCTATCAAATTACCAATGGTATTTTTCACAGAACTAGAACAAAAAATTTCACAATTCATATGGAAACACAAAAGACTCCGAATTGCCAAAGCAGTCTTGAGAAAGAAGAATGGAGGTGGAGGAATCAAGCTTCCTGACTTCAGGTTATACTAAAAAGCTATAGTCGTCAAGACAGTACGGTACTGACACAAAAACAGAAATATATACCAATGGAACAAGATATAAAGCCAAGAAATAAACCCATGCACCTATGGGTACCTTATTTTTTACAAAAGAGGCAAGAGTATACAATGGGGCAAAGAAAACCTTTTCAATAAATGCTGCTGTAAAAGATACATGTAAAAGAATGGAATTAGAACACTTCCTAACACCATACACAAAGATAAACTCAAAATGGATTAAAGACCTAAATATAAGGCCATAAACTATAAACCTCATAGAGGAAAATATACGCAGAACACTCGATGACATAAATCAAAACAAGATCCTCTATGATCCACCTACTCAGTTCAGTTCAGTCACTCAGTTGTGTCCGACTCTTTGCGACCACTTGAACCACAGCACCCCAGGCCTCCCTGTCCATCACCAACTCCCAGAATTTACCCAAACTCATATCCACTGAGACGGTAATGCCATCAAACCATCTTATCTTCTGTCATCCCCTTCTCCTCCTGCCTACAATCTTTCCCAACATCAGAGTCTTTTCAAATGAGTCAGCTCTTCGCATCAGGTGGCCAAAATATTGGAGTTTCAGCTTCAACATCAGTCCTTCCAATGAACACCCAGGACTGATCTCCTTTAGGATGGACTAGATGGATCTCCTTGCAGTCCAAGGGACTCTCAAGAGTCTTCTCCAACACCACAGTTCAAAAGCATCAATTCTTCGGCACTCAACTTTCTTTATAGTCCAACTCTCACATCCATACATGACTACTGGAAAAACCATAGCCTTGACTAGATGGACCTTTGTTGGCAAAGTAACATCTCTGCTTTTTAATATGCTGTCTAGGTTGGTCATAACTTTCCTTCCAAGGAATAAGCGTCTTTTAATTTCATGGCTGTAATCACCATCTGCAGTGATTTTGGAGCCCAAAAAAATAAAGTCAGCCACTATTTCCCCATTTATTTGCCATGAAGTGATGGGACCAGATGCCATGATCTTCATTGTCTGAATGTTGAGCTTTAAGCCAACTTCTTCACTCTCATCTTTCACTTTCATCAAGAGGCTGTTTAGTTGTTCTTCACTTTCTGCCATAAGGGTGGTGTCATCTGCATATCTGAGGTTATTGA
>NW_011494682.1:1825510-1922185 GCF_000754665.1 Bison bison bison
GCGGGGTGACAATATACAGCCTTGATGTACTCCTTTTCCTCTTTGGAACCAGTCTGTTGTTCCATGTCCAGTTCTAACTGTTGCTTCCTGACCTGCATATAGGTTTCTCAAGAGGCAGGTCAGGTGCTCTGGTATTCCCATCTCTTTCAGAATTTTCCACAGTTTATTGTGATCCACACAGTCAAAGGCTTTGGCATTGTCAATAAAGCAGAAATAGATGTTTTTCTGGAACTCTCTTGCTTTTTCCATGATCCAGCAGATGTTGGCAATTTGATCTCTGGCTCCTCTGCCTTTTCTAAAACCAGCTTGAACATCTGGAAGTTCATGGTTCACATATTGCTGAAGCCTGGCTTGCAGAATTTTGAGTATTACTTTACTAGCATGTGAGATGAGGGCAATTGTGCGGTAATTTGAGCATTCTTTGGCATTGCCTTTCTTTGGGATTGGAATGAAAACTGACCTTTTCCAGTCCTGTAGCCACTGCTGAGTTTTCCAAATTTGCTGGCATATTGAATGCAGCACTTTCACAGCATTATTTTTCAGGATTTGAAATAGCTCAATTGGAATTCCATCACCTCCACCAGCTTTGCTCGTAGTGATGCTTCCTAAGGCCCACTTGACTTCTCATTCCAGGATGTCTGGCTCTAAGTGAGTGGTCACACCATCATGATTATCTGGGTCGTGAAGATCTTTTTTGTATAGTTCTTCTGTGTATTCTTGCCACCTCTTCTTAATATCTTCTGCTTCTGTTAGGTCCATACCATTTCTGTCCTTTATTGAGCCCATCTTTGAGTGAAATGTTCCCTTGGTATCTCTAATTTCTTGAAGAGATCTCTAGTCTTTCCTATTCTATTATTTTCCTCTACTTCTTTGCATTGATCGCTGAGTAAGGCTTTCTTATCTCTTCTTGCTATTCTTTGGAACTCTGCATTCAAAGGGGTATATCTTTCCTTTTCTTCTTTGCTTTTCGCGTCTCTTCTTTTCACAGCTATTTGTAAGGGCTTCTCAGACAGCCATTTTGCTTTTTTGCATTTCTTTTTCTTGGGGATGATCTTGTTCCCTGTCTCCTGTACAATGTCACGAACCTCAGTTCATAGTTCATCAGGCACTCTATCAGATCTAGTCCCTTAAATCTACCCACCTCCTTGAGTAACGGAAATAAAAACAAAAGTAAACAAGTGGGACCTGGTTAAATTTAAAAGCTTTTGCACAGCAAAGGAAACTATAAACAAGGTGAAAAGACAACCCTCAGAATGGGAGAAAATAATAGCAAATGAAACAACTGACAAAGGATTAATTTCCAAAATATACAAGCAGCTCATACAACTCAATACCAGAAAAACAAACAACCCAATCAAAAAGTGGGGAAAAGACCTAAACAGACATTTCTCTAAAGACATACAGATGGCTGACCAACACATGAAAAGATGTCCAACATCACTCATTATTCGAGATATCACCTCACACCGGTCAGAATGGCCCTCATCAAAAGTCTACAAATAAATGCTGGAAAGGGTGTGGAGAAAAGGAAACACTCTTGCACTGTTGGTGGGAATGTAAATTGATACAGGCACTATGGAAGACAGTATGGAGATTCCTTAAAAAACTAGGAATAAAATCACCATATGACCCAGAAATTCCACTCCTAGGCATATACCCTGAGGAAACCAAAATCAAAAGAGACACATGTATCCCCCTGTTCATCACAGCACTATTTACAATAGCTAGAACATGGAAGCAACCTAGATATCCATCGGTGATGAATAGATACAGAAGTTGTGGTATGTATACACAATGGAGTATTACTGAGCCATAAAAAGGAACATATTTGAGTCCGTTCTAATGAGGTGGATGAACCTAGAACCTATTATACACAGTGAAGTGAGTCAGAAAGAGAAATACTGTATTCTAACACATATATATACACAGAATCTAGAAAAGTGGTACTGAAGAATTTATTTACAGGGCAGCAATGGAGAAATAGACATAGAGAACAGACTTATGGACATGGAGAGAGGGGAGGAGAGGGTGAGATGTATGGAAAGAGTAACGTGGAAACTTACATTACCATATGTAAAATAGATAGCCAATGGGAATTTGCTGTATGGCTCAGAAAACTCAAACAGGGGCTCTATATCAATCAAGGTGGGTGGGATGGGGCAGGAGATGGGAGGGAGGTTGAAAAGAGAGGGGATATATGTATACCTATGGCTGATGCACGTTGATTGTGTCTCTCTTTGATTGTGTCTCTCTTTTCATCTTAGCTGCCAGGAAGCTAAGAGATAAAATTCATCTCCATATAGTACTGATCCTTGTGGCTCTGCATATTCTATGTTCTCCCTGGTTCTGTCATCTATTTTCAGTCATCTGTTTTACTCATGATGAATTATTACAAGACACCTAATTCTTCTATAGAATGTGAGAAGCCATTTACTAACTAATTCACTCAAGAGGAAAATTTTGACTTAAGTGTTAGGAAAAGAACACCTGACTTGGGATATTCAGCAACATTAGATATTAGAATAGGACCTACCTATTCCTCACATTTATCCCCTCTCCTTGGGCAATTCATCTAACCTTTCAGATCTATAGTTTCTCATGTCAAGTAGGAATAAGAATCTCTAAAGACCTCTCAGAATCATTTACGTGTACAAGTGTGCTTGTCAAGTGCTCTGTAAGGTCAAGAATGATTACTTTCACAATCAGAAAAGAGGTGGATGTTCACTCGAGTGAAGGTGTGCACGTCCACGTGGCTCCAGCGCAGCGCTGAGGACCCCTGCAGGCAGGCACTGAAGATGAGCGGTGACGGCGCTCCGAGGCAGCCACCATGCTGGGCTTGCTGGAATGCTTCAGCAGGACTCTCCAAGAAGGAAGAGGCCTGGTGGACATGAGTGCAAACACCTCCAGGAACAATCCCAATTCAGTAAACATCTTAAGTCAATTTGTTGGTTTTGGTCACTAATCTAAATTGATCAGCTTAAACTATAGTGTGAATGAGACCATGGCTTGTTCCCCACGAACCTGTGGGCTACAGCTATCTCTCTCACCAGACCCATCACAGGAACAGGCTATGGTTCACCAGGGGCCTACGCTGTGGGAAACCACATCTCTCTTTCTCCTTAACCACCTACCAGTGACAGCAGAAGTATCACCAATTGCTGCATACAAAAGTACTCATATACTATTAATGTAATTCAGAGAGGGGAATTTTTTTTAAGGTTAAATTTGGGCTATAATCAAGTAGCTCTTAATAAATAGGTGAGAGTAGGTGTTTCTCCATTTTTAGAATAACTTGCTGACTTATCCCAAGAAGTTCAAACGTTTTCTTAATATCTCTAAGTCTTTTATTCCAAAAGTCCATCCCCTCACTAACCACTGAGTGCAGCAGCTGCCTACCCATGGAGGAGAGAAGGAGGAACTGCTACAGAATGGCATGTTGGGAACGTCATGAGGGAGGAGAAGTTGAAAGGCACGGGTTCAAGTCCCACCTCCACTCCTTGCGAATGAGTTAATGTGATCCTATCACCTAATGATAACTCATACATGCTGCTGCTGTGCTATGCTCAGTCGGGTCTGACTCTGCAACCCCATGGACAGTAACTCGCCAGGTTCCTCCGTCCATGGAATTTTCCAGGCAAGAATGCCGGAGTGAGTTGCTATTTCCTACTCCATGGGATCTTACTGACCCGGGGATTGAACTCGCATTGCTTACATCTCCTGCATTGCGGGCAGATTCTTTACCACTGTGCCACGTGGTACAGCCCAATAACTCATACATACCGAGCCATATTATTTGCCAGTGCCCTTTGAGGGCTTCATGACTCTTTTTACCCTCACAGCAACTCAGTGAGGTAGATACCTTTCTCACCTTATTGTCTAGATTGTAAGAGCTGAGACCTCTCAGAAAAGTCAAATGACTTGTCCTATATCCAAAAGCTGGGGAGTAAGACACACAGATCTGAACTCAAACTGTGACTCTAAGCCCCTGAGTCTTGACCACTATGCGGACAGTGCTTTCCTAAATCCTGCTTTTCTCCATTTGCAAGATAAGGGAATGATAAAGCAGGCAGTAGATTTCCCACAAGGCTGTTCCAAGGATCAGACGCACTCACAGAGGTGACAGCACTTTAAGAAGTCTAAAGTGCTATACAAACAGGACACGTTTCTACTCAAGTCAGCACGCATTTCCGAACACCAACTACAAGGCCAGAAAGAAGTTACTTCTACATACATTCTGAACACAGAAGAGAAACAACAGCAGCAACAAAAGACTTTGAAAAGCCATCTGTGAAAATGTGTGACTTCGGAGATGAGAGCAACGGAAAAACCCGTTCAGGACCTGTCCACACCCTTCAGAAAGACACAACTGTCATCTCCACTGCTGGAATTTCAGTCAGTAAAAGCTGTTCTACTGCAATGCTCATCCATTTCCAAGGCAACCCACTTGCAAAGGACTTTTCTCCGGGATTTAGTTGACTTTAGACCAATCAAGTGGAAAACAACTATTCATAGCTGTAACTTTCTAATTTTGAATACCCAAGCTTTGGAGAAATGAATAATAGAATCCTTGGGACTTGACTGCACCTGACCAAATGCTTCTCATTCTCAGCTGAACCACTCGAGTATCATGGCTGCATGATACAGTACAAAGAGAGCCAAGCCGGGGGTCCAAAGACCTTGTCCTAAGCCTGATCCCGACAATACAGAATGTGTGACCTCCAGCAAGTTGCTAGCTGTAGGAAGCTCTGATTTGGCTTCCTAAAATAGAAATCATGCTTGCTCTAATTGCATCAAGGGTTATGGAACAATTGTACAGTGTATAAAAGCCTCTATAAGTTATATAGCACTACATAAAAATAAAGTATTTTGTAACATATACTCAACCCAGCTTCTTCAACTCTCTGAATGCCCTTTGAACTGTGCCCAGGGGAAACTTTCAATGCCATCTAAAATAACTTTGGTCGAAAAACGCAAGCTGGAGCAAAGGAGGAAAAAGCAAAGTGTAAAAACATGAAAAGTGCCATAAAAAATATATTTTGCTATAGTCAATGAGGACCTCCTGGGACCCTTCCTGATTTCTTTTTAGGGAAGACACACATTTCTTGATCACAGACTTTAAAAGTAGAGTGGACAAAAATATACTGATGTGAAAGCTTGAAATATATGAAAGTTTCAAAACTCCTCTGGCCAAACAAAATCTCCCTTGCATCGGAAATTTCCCTTCTCGCCCTGAATAAGCTAACAGACCAAAACCATAGCATAAATTGTCATGGTAAGATACCATTCCATGCTCCAGTGATAGATGCAAGGCATTCTGGAAGGAAATCATTGAGTAAGCAGAAGCAAGGCTGAGGTTTTGTATCCTCTTGACCCTGTCATTTAATCCTCCTTCTCTTCCTTACATCATGTGAGTCACAGACAGAAAAGGTATATGTATGATTTAAAGTCAAAGCTCCTGAAATTTTCCCCAGAACGGTTTGCCCCTCTGCCCTTCTACACGCTACACTGTGGAACTGGCATCCTTGGGGGTGGACTCTGACTGCCAGTAGGGTATGACGTCAAAATGGGCAGCCACGGAGTCACTAGAGAAGGTAGGAATGCACTTCTCCTGCCAAGGCCAAAAGCTTTTACTGGGACTCACCAGTGGCTGAAAAACAAATGTTTTATTTGATACCCCAATACAGTAGGAAGCAACATTTGCAGAAAAGAAGGTAACAGCCTGTAAACAGAAGTTGGAGGTGGTTTACTAGATAAAACAGCACGGGAGAAAACAATATGACGTTGGATTCTATTTAAATTGAAATTTTAAAAACTGATGCTTTAATTTGCTCCTATGACATTTCATATGCCTAACTGTTAAACTGAAATTCGCACCTTTTATTTTCTCAACTATTAGTCAAACAAAATGGAATTATTTTCTAGATGGAAATTTTCTCAGTGAGGCATGCCCATACTTGGGCAGTGTTGATGGCATGTTTTTTTTGTTGTTGTTGTTGTTGTTTTTAATTTTTGCCTTCATGATCTCTACTTAAAAAAAAAGTTTTGTTAAAATATAACTTATACAGCATATAATTCATGCATTTAAAGTATACAATTTCATGTTCCTTGCATGTTCATAGAGTTGTACAACTATCACCACAATCAATTTTAGAACAGATTTTGATCACCCCAAAAAGAAATGCCATGCTTATTAGCACTCATTCTTTCTCCCAACCCTCAGCCCCTGGCAACCACTAATCTACTTTCTTTTTCTACAGAGCTGGATGTGCGCGTGTGTGACTGTGTGTGTGCACACATGTGTGTGTCTGTGTGTGTGTGTACACTCAGTTGCTCAATCGTATCCAACTGTTTGGGACCCCTTGGACTGGCTCCTCTGTCCACGGGATTCTCTGGCAAGGATACTGGAGCGCGTTGCCATGGCCTCCTCCAGGGGATCTTCCCAACCCAAGGACTGAACCCACACCTCCTGCGTCTCCTTATTGGCAGGGGGATTCTTTACCGCTGAGCGCCTGGAAATCCCTATACAGCTGAACGGCATGTCTCATTTAAGAGTGCTTATGCTCATCATGCTTCCTCCTGTGAGCACAGAACCTGATTCTGTACTCTCCTTTCTACCTGCAGTGTTCTCCTCAACCTTCACCCATGTTTTTTTCTTTCTCATCCTTTGGAACTCAACTCAAGTAGGACTTTCTCAGAGAAGTCATTCCCTGATCTCTGCAGCAAATCCTACTATTATCAGATTTTTATAGCACCATGAGTCACTCCATCATAGCACTTACCATAGATACAATTTAACATTTATTTGTATGGTATTGGATTAGTAAGTGTCTCTACCAAAAGACTCAGTTCAGTTCAGTTCAGTCACTTAGTCGTGTCCGACTCTTTGCGACCCCATGAATCGCAGCACGCCAGGCCTCCCTCCAAAAAGACTACTAGCTGCCTAAGGGTAGAAAGAGTCTTTACTTTTGTTCACCATCGTATTTCCAGCATCCAGCACCGAACTTAGTACACATTAGATCTTCAATAAACATCCTATATGAAGGGAATAAGGGACAGATGTATGAATGAGGTATCTCAGTCTTCCTGATACTGTTGTGGTCCTGGGGTTTACTGAGAGACTCTCTCTAGAGTTTTCAGTACTGAATAACTTTCCCGTGACTTCACTTGTTCACAAGGAACAAAGATTAGAGGGCTAAGGATCTCCTAGAGCAGGGAAGCTGAGTAATATTTTATAGTAAAATCCCTTGAAAGCAAAATAGTTTCAAAACATGCAACCAAGATAAATTTGACAAATTCTAAAACTTTAAAATAAAAAAAATTAAAGAACAAATGAGCGAATAACCAAGTGACAGATAACAGATTTTAATATGAGAAACAAGTTGACATTTCACCCAGAAAAGAAAACTATCTGTATCCCCAGCAAAATCTAGCCACACCACCCATTTCATCCAGTCAATTTTAGCTACTTTAGTTAAGTTTGTTTTATGTACGTTCTCAAAAATAAATGTAATCACTTAGAAAATAAGTAATAAAAAGATACATAATATGATTTCTGATTCTAAGCTAAGATTTCTGGATTAACCATGTAGGACTTCAAGGGAGAAAAGGAAAGGCTACTTCATCTATTGTGCTTAAGTTCATCACTACCCCATAGTGAAAGAAAAAGGAATCAGTATTGATAATATTACACAAGGTGAATTTGGATGTGAACAATGACTTTCAAATTTCATTCACTCTAGCTAGATGCTGTGAAAAAGCCTGATCTAACCTTTATCCTAATCCCTCTAGCACAATGGCTAAGAATTTTGCCTGGAGTCAGACAGATGCCAGTGTCCCAGCAACACCACTTGCCAACCATGTAATGTCAGGTGAGTCACTCACTTCTGCAAGCTTCAGATCCCTAACCCTAAAAATGAGGACATTAACCTCAAGGGCTTTGACCAGGAAAACTAAGATTACAATTTTTAGGTACCTGCAGAGTACCTATTGCAGAAATTGTGTCCAATAAATATTCATTGTTATTATTCTCAGCAACATTTTATCAACAAAATTCATCACCTTCTACACAGATTTGTTCACATTACTGCTGATAGCTCTCCTTTGTAAGATGAGTGTAGTCATACACTCATATGACAGGTAGTCATATAAACAGACCAACCTGCAAAATCTGAGGGCTGCTCAGGCTCACCAACAACAAGGACAAAATTAAGAGATTCCAGGTCTTCACTTCCTCTAAGTAGAAGATATTATTTACCATTTATGGAGTAAATAATGGAACTAAAATATTCACTCACTAATATTTATTAAAATAAGTGTCAATCACCTATCCCTTTCCATTAAGAAACATGCATTTCTCCAAGCACCACCCAGTCCACCTAAGCTTACATCTCATTGGTCAGGACTAAGTCACATGACTTAGTCCCTAGCCTCAAGGAACCCTGGGAAATCTATGTTTTCAGCTGTCACACTGCCGTCATGAACAAAATTGACGTTTTGAGAAGAAAGAAGAAAAGGAGAATATATACTAGGCAGGCTACCAAGCAGAGTCTCCTAAAATGTACTTCTATGGTTGTTTTTTTCCTTCTGGTTTTTGTTTGTCTGGCCCCATCATGCAGCATGTGGGATCTTAGTTCCCTGACCAGATATCAGACCTGTGCCCCCTTCAGTGGAAGTGTGGACTATTAACCACTGGACCCCCAGGGAAGTCCCATATGGTTGTTTAACTACAGAACTATAATGACCACATTCTTTTCTTCTAAAGGGGGACAGGATCTTTTGGTAGAAGCCCCTCAGTTTGCTCACCCTCTGTGCTGGTCCATTCCTAGGTAAAGAGGCAATGAAACCTCACCAGCTCCTCACTCCCCACCCCTACCCTCCGGACATTCCTGTTGCTCCAAGGCTCAACTCAAATGCTCCTTTCTCTGTGATGCCTTTTCCTACTCCCCATGTCAAACCTAGACATTTTCCTCGATGCCCTCATACCACCTGGTGGATAGCTCTATTATAGTAATTGTCATAGTCTCTGCAATTTGAATTGTGTCATTTTCTCCAGTAAACTGTCAGGTTTCAATTTTCATCTCTGCAGGCCCAGTACCCAGGTCTGTGCCTGAAAAGAAAAAGTACTCCCTAAATATTTCTTTTGAACTGTGATGTTGGAGAAGACTCTTGAGAGTATATGGACTGCAAGAAGATCAAACCAGTCAATCCTAAAGGAAATCAACCCTGAATATTCATTGGAAGGACTGATGCTGAAGCTCTAATACTTTGGCCACCTGATGTGAAGAGTCAGCTCATTAGAAAAGACCCTGATGATAGGAAAGATTGAGGGAAAGTGGAGAAGGGGACGACAGAGGACAAGATATTTGGATGACATCACCGACTCAACAGACATTGAGCAAACTCCAGGAGATGGTGAAGGACAGAGAAGCCTGGGTGCTGCAGGCCATGGGGTCGCAGAGTCAGACACCACTGAGCAACTGAATGACAACAACAAAATATTTCTTGGACTGAATCAAAATGGATTAAATTGAATTGACTTGCATTGCACTGCACTGAGACTCAGGGATCGGACTGCATCTCTCCTCTCACCCTATTGTGGTGGCTCATGGGGTGTCTACCCCAGAACCATGAAGAATGATGACAAGCTTACTAGCTTATGGTTCATACAAGTAGATCATGTCTCAATGAGATCATGCATTAGCTTGACTTTCTGGCCAAAAAGGAGAGTCCAAAAAAAAAAAAAGTTACATTAGCTTATTTCCTCTCAGGGGAACTATGGAGAAAGGAATAAAAGTCACTGTTTAACAAACAAAAGGCTGAGAAAACATTTTTTTCATTTAAGAATATGACAAATTAGTGAAAGTGACAAAAATAAATAAAAACCTACCACATATTCAAAAAAAAAGTTGCACAATTGCCTAAAAGCCAAACTGTAATTGTGAATGTGCTGGCATTTGGCACAGAGATCAGGATTTCAAGGAAGTGAGCCACTCTTTCATGAACAGGACTAAACTGAAATGTCACAAGCAGCTTTTGATTAAACTACGATTGTCACAGTATATAGGAATGAACTAACATATGGTGTTTTTAAAATAAACTACTAACCACATCCAGTGGTTTCAATTAAAGAATGGTTCATTGCTTACAAAAATTCCCCTAGATCCAGCTGTCTTCCAAAAAAGTCCCATTGCCTCACTGAATTTCCACTGTCATCAGGCAGATTACTAAGGGACCAGTCTTGGATTAGATGTGAACACTCAGGGCAGCCTTTGTAGAAAGTACTTTCCCCCAGCTTTATCTCGTGGCTGAACAAATCCTGGGGGTAATCTCCTATAAGGAACATAAGTTGAATTGTAGCTATCTTAAATGGCCTACTAGAAATCTCAGAGATAACCAAAAGAATTTTTCAGAATGCTAAATATGATTATTTATACCTTAGTGTTCTGGAATTTAAAAAAAATAATAATAAACAAGTATTACGAAAAGATCTAGTAAGACCCAAGTTTTTGATAGAAGGAACATCTCTTAGGGAGGACTCCAAAACCAATACAAAGAGGTAATGTAAACAGAAGAATGAAAAGAAGCTAGAGAATCACCGTAATTATTTCATAATCATGGTAGAAAAACTATCCCTTGGGGGAATTAAAGATAAGACAGGCAGAGGCCACTTGAAACTTGTCTGAGGACAGCATTAGAGATCTGGTCCTGCTAAGAAATGTGGTTCTATTTTGAGGGGTGAGAAGCTAGCCTCTGCCACTCACCCAGTGATTTTTCTGTTCTTTGGTCTCACTGTCTTTCTCAATAGTCAGGGTCCCTCCACAGTGTCTCTTTCTCAGAACTGGTCATCTCCTCACTCTCCTTGGGCTTCCCTAGTGGCTCAGATGGCAAAGAATCTGCCTGCATTGCAGGAGACCAGGGTTCAATCCCGGGGTTGGGAAGATCCCCTGGAGAAGGGAATGGCAACACACTCCGGTATTACTCCCTGGATAATTCCATGGTCAGAGAGGAGCCTGGTGGACTATGGTTCACGGACTGCAAAGAATCGGACACAACTGAGCGGCTAACACTTTCCTATCTCCTTACCTTCAGTGTTATTCATGTACTTTTTTTCTGTGCCCCCCCACCCCCACTGGCCAAAATGTGGAATTCAGTGACATTTTAAAAAATCAATTGTTACTTAAAATAAATATAAGCTTCAGGTTGGTTTTTCTACTAATACGTTGCCCTTGATTGATCTCTTTTTCATCCAAGCTAGTACGAGCCTTCTATTAAAATTCCCCATCTTCACACTTAAAGACAGAACATTTTCCCCACCTGCCAGACAAGGAAAGCCTCTCTGTCACTTCTACTGTACACAAAAAATATGCAATGCAAAGATCCTGAAGTTTATCCCATTATATTCATCACTTAGGTGTTTTACAAATGTCAGAAAGAATCATAAAACAATAGAATAAAAGGAGCTTAAAGAGAATGTGGCATACACATTTTCCAGTCAATTTGATAGGGGAAAAAAAAAATCTATAAACCTTCCAAGTTTGATTTGAGCAAGAAATAATAACTCAGGAAAAGTTTCCTTTAGCCACACACTTCTCACGCACTTTAGAAAACTTTGATTAGCATTTGATCTAAATGAGTGGCCAGTGGAATACCAGTTATCTACCTTCAGTTCTCATTAACCATAGTATCTTCTGTTCAAAATCTATATTTAAGAATTGGAGGAACAAGGGAGAATATTAGCCATCTCTGGGTGTGGACATCAATAAAATAATCCAAAAATCTCTCTGAACTTTTTTGCTTGTTTGTTTCCTTGGTTTTTGTTCATTTGGGGAATTCAGCAATTTCACAAGAAATAAAAAAGCAGAGTCAAAGAACTGACCTAGGATTTTATAAGCTGCTCATGCATGCATTCTGGATACTACACGAATCTGCAGTGAATTTCTGGTTACAGAAATTGCTATTCCCATGACTTGGTAACAGAAATCAGCCTATTTTTTGCTGAAAACAACTTCAGTTTTGAACAAACACAGCCAGCTATACAGTCGGCGTGTCTCCTGTAAATCTGCATCCAGAAGTCACATTTTCCATTACACCTAAGTTATTCCTTCCTCATAAATGAAGCAGAATCAATTAAATGTAATTTCTCTGTGGCCTCTGTGTTAAAATTTTGGTAACTCACAAAGGATAATTTTAATACAGATTGCTGGAACACAGTAACACCACTACCAAAAGTAACTCCTAAGGGTATTGAGTACACTCTGCTTTTTAAAAAAAAAGGAATTTGGCTTAATTGGCAAACAGCAAAAGAATAAAAAATTTCAGGGACATTCTTGTTTCAAAACCATTACATCATAATTCTGAGAAGGATGTACAAAGGTCACCTAAGTTCATCTCTGCAGCAACACGGATTAATCTGTTTATCCATGATAAACATACATAAACAATTCTTAAAATGCTCCATGTAAGACACTCCACAAACAGCCTCCGTGACATAAACTGATTAACGAATCTCACTATCATAAGTAACCATTTTTATATACTATCCTCACTTGGCAAAGTGGAATATGTACCCCAAATAGTCTTATGCAGAGGGAAGCTTACTCCAACTCAACATGCTAATACAGTTCTTTAGTGAAATGCCATCTTAAATAACATTTTGCATTCTTGCACTGACATACATATCTTCACACATTTTAATATTTTCTCATGAGAAAAAGTACATGCAGGGTAGCACTTTTTGTTTCTGTTTTGAAAATATGAACAATTTCTATTTTTTATGTGCTAATTAGTCATTGCAAAGTAAATGTTGCAGAACTATACAGCATGAGAAAAAATACTTTCCTGGCCTTCTCTCTTTTCGTGTTACTGTTGTTCAACTCACTCTACTGCACAACTCCAGTGATTTCTATTTTAATCACATTTGAATAAGATTTAGGTTGGGAAAAATAGCATTTTTTTAAACTAAGGTAGTTGTTAATATTAAACTTTTCAGTTTTTATTTTTGCAGACAGAGCAGAATATTTTAACCTACTTGATCATTTCTGGACATTTTATTTGTATACCCACTCAAAGGATATGCTACTTCAAAACATGACTCAAATTAAATATGAGATATTGCTCCTGCCAGTGGGGCTCTAATGATATCGTTGGAGAGACAACACACACCTGAATTAAAGAAGTGAGTCAATACTCAAATCACCACAGGTCTAAGTATCAGAACATGTAACATACTTGTAAAATAATGTAAAATACTTGCCGCAGGAGTTCAAAAACTGGGCAAGTCATTACGTGCTGGTATAAATGCTCTCTTTAAGGCCTGCAGAAGCAGAGTAAACCTACAACTTGCATTAAACTACCTAAAATATTGAAAACAGTAGAGGAAGCTCCATTAGTCTCAATCTCTTTTTAAATGTCTAAGAAGCCCAAGTTAGGAAACTGTTTTCAGTAATGAGGAGCATTGGAAGGGTTTATTATTATTATTACTGTTTATTTAATTAAGGAGAGACTAGATGAAAGTGACAGTTTAGCAATCTGGAAACCTTATCAGAAATAACTCCCTTCTATTTCAAGTTAGACCCTGAAGGCAGAAAATCCAAAGAAGATAATGCCTTAGGAATGCAAAGGAAAAGGCAGACATAAGAGACACTGATGGAAAACCAACAGGACTCAGTGAGTGGCTGTCTATGGAAGAAGAATACTTAAGAGTCAAAGATAACGAAGATTTTGATTATATAGGTAACAAAGATGACAGGGACTCCATGCTCACCACACCTCTACAGAATGTGATGAAAAGTCAAGTAACACTCCCCATCCATGGGAAAGTTATTAAAAGAACCCAACATTCCTGCTTCCAGATTGTGGTCATGGAAGAATTCCAGAGAATTTATTTATAGAGTATACCCACGGTCCCCTATGGTCCCTCATAGCAATTTTTGCATTAACAGTCCATAAAGTCCTGAATCTAAATCCCTGGAATTAAGAACCCATAGAGTCCTTCAAGAACTTTTTATATGAGAAATTTCCTAAATAGAATTACCATTTCAAGAAGATCCCTACCAATATCTTTCTTTTTTTAATCACACATATACTCTCAAATACGCTCACACCCTCAAGATTCTTATCTTATAACCTTGAACCCAAACCACAGGATGCGTTCTGCCTTCTGCTGAGGAGCTAATGCCTGTGACCCACAGTCATTTACACCCTCTTCGCTTCATTAAAGTATACTTCACATCTGACATTTCACATGGGGCTCTGGTTTTCTCCCATTTTCCACCCCAAGTCACAGTCTCTTTTTAGCTTGCGTACCCCAGCCCCTGGAGCACAGTGGAACCCTCTGAGGCCTCCAGAATTCATGAGTCACTATAAATAGCAACGACATCAACTCTCCCATGACACACGTAAACACACTATTCATAACATCTCATGGCATGATAAAATGGAATAACTATTGTAATAGAACAGTCAGAGGCTACGAGAAATGACACTCTTCCATAGTGTGAAGGACTGCCACTTGGAGGCAGCTTCAAGGTGACTTCAAGTGAATCGCATTTCCAAAACACCAGGCTCCCTATGAGGTATACATAGTTAACCAGTGAAAGAATGTGGAAGCACCATGACACAGCCCTCCTGTACTCATCAGCAGCACAGAGGAAGAAACAGCAATTATGTGTACCACACAAAACACAACATTGTTGAGCCTGCCTCGTGCCACCAGAAACACAAGTATGCCAAACATTTTCCTCTCTGCACAGCACTGCCTTCAGGTTGCTGACTCATCCCACCCAACTGTCCTTCTTAGCCAGATTAATTTCACTGAGAAACACAAAGAGGCAGAAAAGAGATCCTTCTCAGGAAAGAAGGGACAGACCATTTGCCTTCAGGGGCTCAAAAGCGAAATTCCAACTACTGGCTGAATTCAAGGACACACGTGGTAATAAGCAGTCACTTGCTCTACTGGCTGTCTTTTACACCAAACAGGAGCACGATCAGTATCACTTCTGCCTGA
This sequence comes from Bison bison bison, assembly GCF_000754665.1. Classification (NCBI taxonomy): domain Eukaryota; kingdom Metazoa; phylum Chordata; class Mammalia; order Artiodactyla; family Bovidae; genus Bison; species Bison bison. Next base: position 1,840,515 of record NW_011494682.1, read on the forward strand.
TGAACATCTTGTTTCCTTGGTCCTTTCATGCTATGCAGCATCCAGGCTGTACCACCAGCAAGTGATTAATAAGAGACTGAATTTAAGCTAGATCTCCTGAAGATGCCATTGGGATCCAGGAGTCAAGCTGACAGCCAAAGCAAAGGAAAAGCTAGTGGGCATTGATAGCACAAAAGGCAGAAGCGCTTAAAGAAGTAATTCTGCAAAGTTTTAGTCTGACCCTTTGGCATTACCTGTGTACAGTGGATGGGAAAAGATGAGATCGAAGAAAGTGTTCAGAATAACTCAAAATAATAATTGCTAACCAGATACACCGCTCACATAACACTCAGAGCACTATGGATTAACTTCTATCATTATTCCCTTTACAGGAGAGGAAATTGGAGTACTGAGAGCTTAAGTATCTTGCCAAGTTCACGCTGCTGGTATGAGCTGGTATTCGAACTGTCTAGCTCAAATGTGCTCCTAACTGCCGTGACCCACTGCCTTTTCAGTAAAATTCCATCACAAGTGACCCTTCTGAAAAGGCCAACTTTTAGGTTTGCAATTATTTTTTAATACAAAAAGCCTTTGTTTCAGACCTAAAGATAAAATGCATCCTCCTACGTATATAGGATGAAAAATAGAGAAGAGGATAAAAAAGACAGTGTATTTCTTTTGTGTTTTATTTCTTAACAGGGACAGAATCTACTCTTCGCATGCACACTTCAGACTTCCTTCTCTCCTGCATACTGGCTCACTGGAGGGATATGCAAATGATGCACAGAAAATTGTAAGAATCTTAGATATCGGTATTTAAGGCCTCGCCTGAAAACATGTAAGAATCAAGGAAAAAGTAGAAATGCACCCAGCAGAATGAAGTCGGGTCGGGGGAGGGCACAGGGGTGTATGCAAAGTCAAATGACAAAATCCCAAATAATCTTGGCTCTTATGCAAAGGTACTCTGTTCATTTCCCTGGAAGCACCAAACAAAAGCGGCTGCCCATTTCTCTGCTTCAGTTTCCTGGCTATTACTGGATCACCCACGGGCATCCATGTTCCAGGCTCACAGAACAATGCTCACTAGCATAAATCCATCAGTCCTGGTACTCATCCAAAGAGCTAAAAAAGACTACCACACGACTGAATGAACGTCTGTGTGCGCATACCTAGCGACAGAATCCCACCATGGGCAAGACATATGTGTGAGAGGCAGTTAGCACCTCCCAGCACCGAGGCATGTGCGAGCTTGTCAAGAGATAGATTACACATCAGACCGAAATGCTGAACAGGATGTTCTGCTTGTAGCTCTGTTTGCTAACATTTTATACATCTTCAGAGTCTCTGCCATCACAGAGAGGCCTGTGAGTCCCCCACGAGCACCGCAGCACACTAACAAAATGTGAAGTGCAGAGGTCACTCCATCGATGGTAGGAGTTTAGCTCGTCTAGGACCACCTCCCCATCCAGAATGGGCAACCCTCGGAGGACAGCAGTTGCTAACTTAGGGGGAAGAAAAAGTGCACAGTGGGGGAGGCAAAGGGTTATTTTTAAGAAAGAGCACAATCGAGCTTTTCTCTCCACCACCCACTCCACACCACCTCCTCGCTTCCTTGTCTCTCCTCCTACCTGCTCTTCCACTTCACTTGTCTTCCCCAGCCTCCCGCCCCATGGCTCGTGTCCCACACTTCTCACACGTGTTTTCTTCTCTGTGTCCCAAGGTGGGACACCAGCTCAAACGCCACACAGACAAAAACAGCTGTGTGAGGCCTCAGAGCTGCTGCTGAGCTTGGGGGTGGGAAGAGGGGGACAGGGACAAAGAAGCTGGCTAGCTTCCTCCTCAAAGCTCCCAATGCCTAAGATTCAAAACATGCATCCACTTTTTAGAAGCCTTCTCTTGACACCAGAGCCACAGGGAAGAGAAAAAAGCTTCTGTGTTATAAGCTAAATGAACCCATTAATTACGTCATCTTCATATGTGCCTGAATACTGGAAGATATTTGGCTTATGTCTTATTACAAATGTCCTTTACTATTTGTCCTATGCCTCCTCAATATGGCTTCCAAAGCTGAGTCACCTGAGCTCTTGTGTGGACTAGTGAGCATTTTTAAATGTAAGTGATAAATCCACGTGCTCTGTGGGTTGATTTCCTCCAACAGCTGTGAGTGACAAGCAACTCAACACACTTGGGAGTCGTGTGCCTCGACCAAAGTAGTGCTTCAGCAATAGCTGAAATAATGAGGCACTTTCCAAAGTGGAGTAATTAAAAATCAGGGCCAACTTTAACATGGCAAGAGAAAAAGGCAGAGCAGGAAATATAAAGATCACGTATGAGGATTACAAACAAGAAAACCACTTGGATCTTCATCTGAGACCAATAGAAGCAATACCTATGTCTTCCTCTGTGGCAATCCATCAACTCAACTGGATGGCTGGATGGCATCACTGACTCGATGGACGTGAGTCTGAGTGAACTCCAGGAGTTGGTGACAGACAGGGAGGCCTAGCGTGCTGTGATTGATGGGGTCGCAAAGAGTCGGACACGACTGAGTGACTGAACTGAACTGAACTGAACTGAAGCATATACACTGGGCTTTCCAGGTGGCACTAGTAGTAAAGAACCCACCTGCCAACACTGGAGACCTAAGAACCTCAGGTTCAATCCCTGGGTCGGGAAGATCCCCTGGGGAAGGGCATGCCAACCCACTCCACATTCTTGCCTGGAGAATTCCATGGACAGAGGAGCCTGGTGGGCTCCAGTCCACAGGGTCACATAGAGTCAGACATGACTGAACTGACTTAGCATGCACACACACACACACACACACACACACTATGTATCAGGCACCGTGCTGGGTGCCAGAGATAACACAGGAGAAGAAGACAAACCTGATCCAAGCTCTCAGGGAGCTTACGCTGTCCCATCAGCACAAGACAAAACTGTAGGTTTTTTTTTACTAACTGTAGGTTAGTAAACTCCCGAAGTGAAACATGTATTACAAAGGAAAGAGATGAGAACTGTGGAAGACCAACACTGGAGAAGCTATTAATACATCAGATAGAATAGCAGGGCAAAGCATCGCTCTCTGAAGAGACAACACTTTGAAGCCGGAACATAAAGGCAGAGAAAAGCTAACCAGGGCAAGAATGAGGGACCATTCCAGAAAGACAGAATTGCACAAGCAAAGGTCCTGAGGCAGAAAAGGTTTGGACACCACTGAAAAATCAGTGTGGCTGAATTAAAGTGAACAAGGAGCAAGTAATGCAAAGGATTCTGGTGAGACACAGTGGGCCCTGAGCTTTGACCAGGATTTCATTCTAAAGAGGGAATGGTATGACCCAATTTGCACTTCGTGATAATCACTACTCCCTCTGTGTGGGAAAAGATATGAAAAGCAGAGGTTGTTCCAGTTGTCTTAAGCAAGAGGGTAGGATTCCCTGGATCAGAATATGGCAGTCACATTAAAAAACAATAGACAGATTCAGAGGTATTTTAGAAGTAGAACCAACAAAAGTTATTGACATATTGCAGATGAGGGTGACAGGAAGGAAAAAATCAGAGATGATTCTCATCAAGGGGCTCTATTTCCAGGTGGGTTTTTTCAATAGTGACAAGCACCACCTGATATAACACCAGGTCCATGCAAGAATCTGGTCTAGGGGGCCTGGCATGCCTGTAGACATAAGTTACTTAAAAACCACAGATCTAAGAACAAGAGAAACTTTTGTCTTCACATTGGCGCCAGAGCCCTATAGTTTCCCCAAAATCACACGCTTAAATGTCCCTTTACATCTGAGTGCAACGATTTTTAAGTAGAATCGCACCAGATAAACCAGCTATCAACCCATCTAGTCTCCATGATAAGCAATGGAGAAAATACAGCAATTTCTTTGAGGATCTTCATGTCAAGTTGGATGTCAAATACGTCACAGGCATATGACAGCATAACTTACTGACTAGCAGAAAATAACTAACTATAAAATACAAACTTATTGATCATTTCTTTGTTATCATTGTCCTTAACAATGATGTCTCCGTAGGATCGCTTCAGAAACCAAGTATACAACCCAATGCAGTACTCCCCAAGGAGAAGACGTCTAAGATAAAGAGCATGAACTGCCTTCCGTCCTCTACATGCTCTACTCAAACTGGTCTCCAGAGGCCACAGGAAGTCACAGCATTCCATGGAAGACAGAGATTCAGCCTCAGTGCCTTTCTGACCTGTTCATCCCTATTACCTACTTGAGTATTACTGGCATAGTTTCCACTGCCCTTCCTAAAAAGCTATTACATAATGATCATCTCAAAATCCTGTGGCCCATTTGTGTAAGTGAGCATCTCTTTCCCTTTTAGTATTTATAGAGATGATGCACTCTTGTTCTTAAATTGCAGAATGAGAGACGATGAGACAGACAGACAGCCACACACACACACACACACACACTGGAGACAGCACCTCTGATTCTGGCTCAGGTCTTGCCAAAACAGATAGCAAATCGAGATAAACTAGTAATGTATTTGGAAAGGAATGTTATCTTTCGTTCCTCAAGACTATTAACTGTGACCTTTTTTGTCTGCATTTCAAGGACTTTGCTCGAAACAGACCCCATTTTTTTTAGTCAATATACAAACAATGCCTTTCAGAAAGGCTCTCCCCCAGTGTTCCAGTGAAAAGCATGCAACTCCTGCCTCCTGTCCTCTGGTCCCATGTAAGTCTTACATTTACTCCAACACTTTAAACTTTTAATTCAGTGGTCCATCCCCAAACTGTCCTCAGAACATTCCTCTTTAATTCGGTGGTCCAGCTGACAGCTCCTCTCCACATAAGTACCTCTCTACCTGCTAAACCACCTGCTCAGCTCCAGTAGACAGACTATAAAAACAATTTACAGATTCACATCACTACACTTCACAGCCTCATACTTAACTCTGTAAATTCACTTTCAACCGTTCTGAGCTGTTAATTCTAATTTAGCCTCTCATCACCTACAAAGACTAAACTGGATCTTTATCTTTGCCACCCATGTTGGATTTTATTGCAGGTTCTGGATTTCTGCAACTGTAGCAAAGAGAGGAAGAACTGGGCTGAGCTCGCCAACATGAAAAGCTGTCACTATGTAACTCATGTTGGGGACTCTTCCCAAACTGGCATATGTTTCTGCTGCTTTTCGCTTCTACTGCATATATTTATTCTCACTCTAGCCACAAAGCTGCCCAGATAGCCCAACGTTCTCCACATCGAAAGAAACCAAAGCAACAGACACATAAACCCAAACACACATCCACCTGCTTGAATCCAAGGATGTGCTTTGACCTCCTGCTATTCTGTGCCAAATAACACCTCTATCCAAAGTCTGATGATGGCTAATAGTTTCAACATTTACAGAGCTGCGTCACTGTAAATGACCCTCTGATTTTCAGGATGTTTTCCCACTATTCTTTTTTAAATCAACCTGGCTAAATGTAACCTATAATCCTATAAATGTCATGTAAATATGTATGCGTGTATATGAGGAGGGCATGACAATCCAGTCCAGTATTCTTCTCTGGAGAATCCCCATGGACAGAGGAGCCTGAAGGGCTACAGTCTGCGGGGTTGCAAAGAATTGGACAAAACTGAGCAGCTAAGGACAGCACAGTATGTGTGTGTGTATATATATATACACACGCATATACATATATATGTGTGTATATAGCCAAAAAGTTCATTTGTGTTTTTTCATAAGACGTTATGGATTATACTTTGTTGTTGTTTACTGGCCCAGTCATGTCCAACTCTCTTGTGAGCCAATAGATTGGGATTTTTCAGGCAAGGATACTGGAGTGAGTTGCCATTTCCTTTCTCCAAGGGATCTTTCTGACCTAGGAATTGAACCCGTGTCTGCTGCTTCGCAGAAGGATTCTTTACCACTGAACCACCAGAGAAACCTCTATGGATTATACATACACATATATATATATATATATATATGTATAATCCTCATCTTGACCTACTTTCTTAATAGAACCTACTTCTACGGAGAAACAAGGCAAAAATTTCTTGAAAAATTTCCCAGTTACTGCTGATAATTGCAGTTAAATATCACCTATAATACTCTGTCCTACTTCACTAATGGAAACACAAAATGCTAAACGCCTAAACGCTGTCAGATCTCTTCTGACCTGCTCAGAATTTTACCAGGTCTCCTCCTAGACCAACCTACAGGGACAAGAAAAGCATCACCTCCGGAGACATTATGCTTTAGAGGCGTAATGTCTCCTCACCCCTCCCCATTCACCCTAAGATCTTTAAGCATGTCTTTCCCAAGGCCATGGGAGGGAGGCAGAGAGGGGCACCAGCACCCAGGGGGAACTCACTGAGAGGCTTCAGGATGCTGCTGCTGGACTCATCCGCATTCTCCACATCTGACTTGTCAGAATAGTTCTCAGAGATTCTCTCCTTTTCCTTCTTTTCTCGGTGGCCTGTCTTTCTCTTGTGACGTCTCCTTCTCCGGTAGCTCTTTGGCACATGGACCCCAATGTAGATGGTGTGGTGGCCTGAGGAAGGAACACAAATCACTCGTCATTTCAAACCACAGTCTCAGCTACATAGAAATCACACAAGACCCAGAGGTCAGAAAAAAAAAAAAAATGTCCATAAATTCAACATTACCATTTCACATTTGATAAACTGGAAAAATAAAACTGCCTTCCAATTTTCATTAAACTAGATTGTAATTCAACCTGTTGGCTGCCACCAGGATTTGGTGAGGATGTGTTCTAATTCTATCCGGATAGACTCTTTTTGTTTAGGCAAGTCAAAGAATATTGAACTAGAAATCAGGAATCCTTGATTCTGGTCAAACCTCTGCCATCAATGAGCTATCTGACCTTGAGCATGTCCCTTAATCATTCTGGGCCTCAGTTTCTTCATTTATATGAAGGTCTTAAACTGGGTAATCCTTAAGAGTCCTCTCCAGTGCCAACTTTCCTGGAGCCTGTGATTATACTGAATAGAGTGATGAAAAAGGAGTTATTGGAAAAAGGGGGGAAAAGACCTAATTCAGAGTTCAAAAAGTCATTCTGCGGGTATAAGGTTTTACACTAAAACTTTTTTTACCCAATCAGCAGAATAGAGACTTAGAACTGGGACAAACTAAGAAAAAATAAGACATACTTAGAGAGAAAATTTTAGAAATACTCAAATGTTCACACTAGGAAACAGCTAAAATGAATGTCAGCTACAGTGCCATTCTCATTTTTCTTTTTTCGTTTGCAAAAGTTTCTAAAAACTGGTTGTTGCTGTGATAAAAATAAACCCAGCCCAGTAAAGATTGCCTTGAAGAGGAGGGCATGAGGAAAAAAGATTGTGAAATGCTTTCAGTTCTCGAGAAGGAAGAACTGCAATACTGACAAGTGGTATTATTTTTACAAAATCTGATAAGACAGAAAAAAAAGGAACTCAAAGTTCTACATCTTTTTTTCCACTGGAAAACTTTTACTTTCACTTTGTATGCAGTCTAACTTCTGAATGTGGGAACCACCATTTCGGAAGTAATGGGAAAACTTCTTTTCTTTTTGAATTGCAAATGGGAGTTGCAAAAAAAGATGAGATTATCTAGGGATTTCCTCCACATTCTGGAATTATTCCGTAATGACCACTGTATGGCACCAAAGACAATAAATATCACACACTCACATGCAAGACACATATATGCAAATGTCTGATGAATATACCATGAATTCCTTTCCACTCTCACTCACGAGGCCTATCTAAAAACACTGTAATTCACAGTGGTGTTCCCTTAAACTGGAAGGATTAAAACAATTATATCAAGCAAGATGTTCCAATCAAGAATGCAGAACCCCATGTGAATGCATAAGCAGTCAAAAAAAAAAAAATCTGATACTTGGAATGAAGTCTGAGGCATCTATATAAAACATGAAGTCCCTGCCCCCAATACATATACAGACATACAAACACCCAGACACATACGCCAACTCAACTACTAAAAAGCACAGTGAAATTCTCCCTGCAGAATGTGGTGCCAATGAGAAATTTATCATCTCTAACCATTTACAAGCAAATTGTTCTCATGGGAAAGCTATATTATACTAGGAAGTAGGAAACATCTAAAAAACAATGTGAATTAAGAAACAGTGTCAATTGTTTCCTGCGCTCCAGTTATTGAGGGAGTCCTCGAGCTTTATCTCAGGTCACACAATATATGTAAGCAAAGCATCCAGTTTCTTTAGTAAATCAAACACGGTCAGGAAATAGGAAAACATCACAAAAAATGTTAAGAAGTCAAAGAACAAATTTTAACCTGTCACATTAACTATTTTCTTATTAAAAAATGGTAACTAAGCAAAAAGAAAAAAAATGGCAATTAAACTGCAAGAGTCAAACTGATGTTACATGTAAAGATTTTTTTTAATATCTTTAGCCAAATCTGCATAGTATATTTGATAGATCATTTAAAAAACAGTTCGTGTGCACGCTAAGTCACTTCAGTCATGACCCATCCTTTGTGACCTTATGGACTGTAGCCCACCAGGCTCCTCTGTCCATGGGATTCTCCAGGCAACAATACTGGAATGGTTGCCATGCCTTACTCCAGGGGATCTTCCAGACCCAGGGACCAAACCCACGTCTCATGTCTCCTGCATTGGCAGGCAGGCTCTTTACCACTAGCGCCACCCGGGAAGCCCAAAAGACAGTTTCTATGGGCTGATAAGATTTTAAGGTAAGATTTCTAGCTATCAAGTGTTGTTGTCAACCCAACAAAAGAATCAGCATGATATAAAGAGTGAGCTTTCAAAGCCCAGGAGAGAAATGTACCTTACCCTCTAGAACCTAATTGGAGTTGTCATCACCACAAAAATGGTGCCTTTTTATTTACATCGCAATCCTAGGCCTCACGGCTGCCTTATGAACTAGATTCAGCTGATCTCCATCTCCTCCAGCTCCTCCTCCAGATACTCCATCCAACCACAGGTGGGGGAACTTTTGGACACATGCTGCCCCGTGGAGCCCAAGTACCAACCACAAAGGTGGTTCCTTTTAAGACATCTCCAATTTCAGACATTTTTATCAGCTTTATTAAGGTACAGTTCTTCACATGCCATAAAATTCACTCATTTTAAGAGTTTATCTTTCTACTTTAATCTCTGGCATGTCTGAGATTTTTCTGGAATAAAAACTAATATTTTATAAAGTAAAAGAAAAAGAGAGTATATATTGAATGATTTTTAGCATATTTACAGAGAGTTGTGCAACCATCGCCATAATCCCATTTCAGAACTTGGCTACCAATCAACAAAGATCTCTCATGTTCATCCACAACCACTCTCTGTTCCCACTCCCATCCCTTACTACCTCTCAGGCGTCTTTTATGCTGTCAGCGATGGGCTCCAGGAAGCTACAATTCTTGGTACCCACATGCTATGAACTTTTGCAGGACCCCTTACAGCACAGTAGAACCGAATATTCTTTGGGTAAGGAAGCTCTCTCCTTCCAAGAGTGGCCAGAGGAAAGCATCACTGAGCTGAGTAATTCAAAAGCAAAGCATCAGGAAACTCAAACAGGGGCTCTGTATCAACCAAAATGGGTGGGATGGGGAGGGAGATGAGAAGGAGTTTCAAAAAGGAGGGGATATATGTATACCTATGGCTGAGTCATGTTGAAGTTTGACAGAAAACAGCAAAATTCTGTAAAGCAATTACCCTTCAATAAAAAATAAATAATTTTTTTAAAAAGGCAAAGCATCCTCCTTTTCCTCTCAGACATTACTAGTAACTAAATTTTCCTTTTCTGTCTTGTTCAGATAAAGGAAAAGGCATAGAGTCCCAAGGTCAAACAAACCTTTAGGACCTAAGGAATAGTGTCTGTGTTTCAGCAATTACTTCTCAACCTCTTTTCATTTCAGCTTCTTTGCCCACCAGAAGAGAGGAATCGCCACTCCAGGTTCGATGCAGGATACAGGAAGCTTGGGGCTGGTGCACTGGGATGACCCAGAGGGATGGTATGGGGAGGGAGGTGGGAGGGGGGTTCAGGATGGGGAACACGTTTACACCCATGGCAGATGCATGTTGATATATGGCAAAACCAATGCAATATTGTAAAGTAAAAAAAAATAAATAAAAATAATAATAATAAAAAGAGAGGAAGACAGCATCTCTTTGGTGAGTAGGGGAAAGGCACGCTTTCTCAAAATGATGACCAAGTATTTTATAAGCTGTATATGCTAAGTACCAAACATTAATGCTATTACTAATGCTATTAGTAATAAGAATAATGCTATTACTAATAAGAATATCATAGTTGATCTCAATATTTATTTTCATTAAAATATCTTTACCTGTTTCAGAGATATGCCATGAAGACTGATGGCTATTTTTAAAATTACAACTCACCAAATGACAGCAAGCTCTTAGGAAAGCCATAGAGATGGAGGATATAGTATTATTTTAAGTGTAAAATGAAAAGGGGAAACTTGATAGACAAGCCTTCCAATTCAGCAAGAGTCTACAAAGCAGTAAGATGCTCAGAGAATCAGGGATAGTTACCTGTTTAATTTATGAGGGAATAAGTTTTAGGCTCAAAAGAAAAAAATTCTCCCCTAGTGAGTGAAAGTCTCTCAGTCATGTCCAACTCTTTGGGACCCCATGGTATATAGTCCATGGAATTCTTCAGGCCAGGATACTGGAATGGATAGCCTTTCCTTTCTCCAGGGGATCTTCCCAACCCAGGGATCAAACTCAGGTCTCTCGCATTGCAGGCGGATTCTTTACCAGCTGAGCCACCAGAGAAGCCCAAGAATACTGGAGTGGATAGCCTATCCCTTCTCTGGCAGATCTTCACGACCCAGCAATCAAACTGGTATCTCTGGCATTGCAGGTAGATTCTTTACCAGTTGAGCTACCAAATGTCAGTAAAGACTGCTTCCAAAGATAATGTAAGAAGAAGGAGCAAAAAAATTTAATAGCTATAATTCATAAGGAAACAGTGATTGGTTTAAATGTTATTAAAATAAAGGTTACATTCTTGCTACTCAAAATTTTGTAGAATAAAACTACTGGAACCTACATTTGACAGTGTTCACTTAGGTGTGAGTCAAAGGGCATTCAGTCCTAGATTTGGCAGGGCCTCAGGAGCATGTGTTCAAAGAAATACCCTGCATACCTTTCTGTGACAGATGGTGCAAGTTCTCAACAAACTCTAAATATCTTGGGAATATCTCACAATCCAACCACAGCCAGTATTCCTGGGAAGAAAACACAGCTTTTCTGGTTATCTCTGGCCTTCGGAAATTATCACCAGGTGATCCACGTTGCTTCCCGTCTTCACATGCTCCACCTCAGGGGAGAGCAGAAGCCCTCAGATGCTGTCATGTCCACTTCTCCCAGTTCCTGAAATATTTCTACACTAACGCCATTGAGAGTTGCTATTGTGATCTGAGGCCACCAGAGAACTCTTACACTTAGTAACTATAGTCATTTAAGTGAAAGAGGCTTCCACAGATACCCACTTCACTACCAAAAATGATTTAGGACTTTGAAGAACGAAACCCATCAAGTGAGTCAAGCTAAAATTTCTGTAGAGAACTGAGTGGTTAACAATATATGCCTCTCTATGCAACACAGATCATTAGCTCCTTTAGGAAACATGAATGAGTGAGTGAGTGAAAGTCACTTAGTCATGCCGATGCTTTGTGACTCCATGGACTATCCAGTCCATGGAACTCTCCAGGCCCGAATACTGGAGCGGGTAGCCTTTCCCTTCTCCAGGGGATCTTCCCCACCCAGGGATCGAACCCACATCTCCCACATTGCAGGCAGATTCTTTACCAGCTGAGTCACCAGGAAAGCCCTTAGGAAACATGGTACTATGCTTATATACACACAGATGACAGAAGCCACTTATGGAATTGTTACAAATGTGCCAGGCTGTTCCATTACCTCATGCCATCCTCACCACTACACGAATTAAGTGAATGACAGAGGATGAGATGGTTAGATAGCATCACCGACTCAATGGACATGAATTTGAGCAAACTCTGAGTGACTGTGGAGGACAGAGGAGCCTGGCAGGCGACAGTCCATGGGGTGGCAAAGATTTGGACATGACTTAGAGACTGAACAACAACATCGCCGTTGTACAGGCAAAGAAACCAAGGTTCAGGGACGTCTAGGATATTGTCACCAGCTAACTCATAAAATTCTACAGAAAAGGGACTTTCCTATTGTCCAATGGTTAATTAAGACTCTGAGCTCCCAATGCAGGGAGCCGAGGTTCGACCTCTGGTCGGAGAACTAAGATCCACATGCTGCAAAGCATGAACAACAACAACAAAAAAACAATTAATTTTTAAAAAGATATTAATCTCTTTTTAAAAATCCCTCAGGAGAAATATCTCCCAGGTCTCAACATTAAAAATAGTGAGTGCTTCATCCTTGCTTTGGTGGTGCTTTGTCTGTTTTTAGGGGGCTTTTTTGTGACAGACACTATATTTATACTATCTTATAACTGATGTTTCCTTCCTCATGTTGACAGCTAGAAATAGAAGAGACAAATCTCAGGCCAACCTGCAAAGGGTAGACAGTTTTGTGACATGCATTTTAAACACTAACCTCCTCTTCCAACTTTTCAATGGTTACTTTCCCTTCGCATTGAAACTTTTTAGAATAAGGCAGCATATAAAGATTTTTTAAAACCTGAGATGTCAGTACCATGGGTAGAGGCTGAGGGTGGCTGTGGGGGAATGTAGATTTCTAGCCAGAGAGTTAACGGGTCCTTGGTGGTCCTTTGAGTACATCGAAATCTACAAGTCTAAATCTTTGTCCAGAAATCTACCTTCCCCCAAGGCCACCCCACCCGCCGCCAGCCCCAGGCTCCTACAGAACATCACTAACAAAATTCTGAGGGATGTTCCCAATTTTAGTTTTCCACATTGTTCGTCTTTCTATAATCAATGGGATTTCTGTTCTCTCTGGTTCAAAGCAAAGATTCTACAACACTTGGGACTTTACATCGTTCTTTCAGAACTAATCAGCAATACTTCCCAAACATAAGTTAAATACTGCCTTTCTTGGCTTATCTAAAGTAACCTGGTCTTATGCCAAGGTGCCTGAAACTTGTTGTAGCTACTGCCAAGAAGGATACAGGGGAAGGAGACAAATTAAAGAGAGATTTATTATTTCTTTTTAATTATGAAAAGAAAAATGTTGGAAGAGGAGACAGAGACCCTGGATGTGGGATAGACTGTCTAAAAGATGCTGGAAAGACTTTATTTCTTGTACCAAAATGAATCTCAAAGGTATTTTGGAAGTGCATGCATAAGAAACCTTACAGAGAATCACAGTATCAAGTCCAGATGCCAGAGAGGTTGTGTGTTTCGCACTTTATATAATAAGAAACAGATCAGTCTGTCTAATCCTAAACACTTTAATAAAGGAAATACAAGTAACTCGTTAGTGCTTTACCCACAGACCCATAAGAGTGTCCATAACCAGTTCTATTAAGATATAATCAATGCAACATTGCTAATTTACTTCGGCATAAATACCAGGTCATGAAAAGAAAACTCACTTTGAAAGGAATGTTATAATTTTGCATTTAACAGGGGGTAAGTCAGCCCCTTTGGTTAGATGTTTGCTTGACAGTCCACAAAACAGATCCCACTACTCAAGACAAGGGATCATTTCTATTCCTATATTTTGGATAGGGCCAACTTTTCACCCAGAAAAAAAAAACAATAATGCACGTGTTTCTTAATAGTTTATTGCATGCTACATATGTAATTTATTTACAGACCATTCTGAGTGCTGATTAGTAATCTATTTTAATATTAATGCTACCAACTACACTTAGGAGCAGGCATGCAAGCAAATAAGTAGTAAAAGTGATGAAAAACAGGGAAATACTTTTCTTCCCACTGAATGACATGGGACTTTTGTTCACTGAAAACCTCCCAGAAATTCTTTAGGCAACTTGAGGTACCCCAAGCAAGACTGATAAGAAATCTCAGCTTGGTATTTACTGAGCAGAGTACTTTTAATATTTAATATTTGATGATGAAAATGATAACCATCTCGAGGCAAAACAAACAGCACAAGGAAAAGGTCTCAAAGGGGAGTTGAGCTCATGGTAACTTAGCTAAACTCTTGTCTTAAAGAACAAGCTAAAGCTCAGAAAACTTTCGCACTTGCTTTACAAGTGCTCATGTTTAGCAAAGTAGTTCTAATCATAGTTTTTAGGTAGGTGGGCTCCAGTCCATGGGGTTGCAGAGAGTCGGACACAACTGAGCAACTAAGCACAGCACAGCAAAGGTGAGGAACCCATGCCACACACTGAAGTTATACTTTCACGACAGCTTCTGTTACTAATAGCTGATAACAAAGGCTAAAACTGACCAGCACTGTATAAAATCTGAACCAGTGACTATTTTTAAAGAAATACAGCTTCTTATATTTAGTGATCATCCATTATTTGAAAATATCTAGGCCACAACAACTTAAAGGCACTACAGGAGCCAACCTTGATGAGTAAACAGGACTAAAAATCATGTTATCTTTTATAAACTGTAGCTCCTGAAATGCTTCACAATCTCTGAAAAACTGCTTCTCCAAAGTAATTTTAATTCTGCTCTAGCAAAACCTCTTTTGGCACTAGGGGTAAAGAATCTGCCTGCCAACCCAGGGGATGTAACAGACTAGGCAGGGTTCGATCCCTAGGTGGGGAAGATGTCCTGGAGAAGAGAATGGCAACCCACTCCAGTATGCTTGACTGGAGAATCCCATGGACAGAGGAGTTTTGTGGGCTATACAGTCCATGGGGTCACAAAGAGTCGCGCACGACAGAAGCTACTTAGCACACACGCACATACTTTTAAAGTATAATCTATATTTATACCTATATCTATATATATTTTTTGGGGTTTTCCTGGTGGCTCAGACAATAAAGAATCCACCTGCAATGTGGGAGACCTGGGTTCGACCCCTAGATCGGGAAGATCCCCTGGAGAAGGGAACGGCTACCCACTCCAGTATTCTTGCCTAGAGAATTTCATGGAGAGAGGAGCTTGAGGGCTACAGTCCACGGGGTGGCAAAGAGCCAGACACAACCGAGCAGCTAACATTTTTTAACACATTTATATTGAGATGTGTATATATATATACACATAATATATATACAACATAATATATACAATCTCTACATTGAGAGAGCTAAATATCATTTTTATGGACAATCCAAATGCGTATGTCAATAAAATATCTTCCATTGTGTACAGTGCACAAAGATGCACAGTAAATGCTGTTCTTATCTCTCCCTCCTATTTCCAAAGCAGGGAAGAAAGCCCTATTTCTCTTCCTTCCCACCCACTTTGAGCCCTGACAATAACTTGTGAACACCCTCTGTTCTCCAGAGAAGGTACTCCAGAGCACTCCCCCTGGGCAAGACAAAAGAGTCAACTTTGGATCAAGGCTCCTGGAGAAGGAAATGGCAACCCACTCCAGTATTCTTGCCTGGAAAATCCCATGGACAGAGGAGCCTGATGGGCTACAATCCATGGGGTCGCGAAGAGTCAGACACGACTGAATGACTTCACTTTCACTTTTAGATCAAGGCTAACTCACCCCTCAGTTAGCTGTCTAGTCATTATGCAGAGTGTAACTGTGCTGCAGAGGCAATACCTTCAATAACCCCAGTCTCCCCTACCCCTGCCAGGAGCCAGCATCAGGTCATCACCATCCTGCTGCGGGAGGGTCTCCCCGGAGCTTTCACACTGTGGGTGCCAAGCCCCAGGGCTCAGGTCTGTTGTCCTTTTTACTTGAAAGCCAGAGGAGAGTGGATTCAAAAGGTCTGGAAGGTCAGAGCCAGCCAGGGCAGTGCAAAGAGGAGCCACTTAACAGGAGCAGATGAACCCTTGACTCCTCCTGACACCCCAGAACCCTGAAAGAGCTGGAGAATTTTAATGTGCAATACACATGCAGTCAGACAAAATCCACCTGTGAGCCAAACACAGAGAACTGACAGTTTCCATTATCTCTCTTGTGGTCACCATTTGCACAACTGAATGGCAAGTAGGGCTGGAAGAGAGAAAACAAAGGCTAATCCAATGGTCATTGATAACCGGATTTGCAATTGCAGCCAGAGAGGCAGCTTAGACAGACACATAAATGCACACATTCACACTCTCATTCTAACCACATTGTCCGTCTGCGACTCTATTCTGGCTTCCCTTTTAGCACTAGCCTAAGCCCTGCTGGGCAATAGGAAGAGTAGACTTAGTCACTATAGACAGATAATCCACTATATAGTCAATGCACTCACAGCTAATCAGGTATCAAACATCTAATATTAGTTCACATAATTCCCTCCTCTCACACACCTGTACATAGGTAAATGAGATTTGGATCATGCGGGGGCGGGGGAGGGGGAGCAGGTTGGGGGTTGCTAAAACAATGACCAAGAAATAGAGAAAGTGCTACAAATGACTCAAACTAGCATGCTGCTGCTGCTGCTAAGTCTCATCAGTCGTGTCCGACTCTGTGTGACCCCATAGACGGCAGCCCACCAGGCTCCCCCATCCCTGGGATTCTCCAGGCAAGAACACTGGAGTGGGTTGCCATTTCCTTCTCCAATGCAGGAAAGTGAAAAGTGAAAGTGAAGTCGCTCAGTCGTGTCTGACTCTTAGCGACCCCATGGACTGCAGCCCACCAGGGTCCTCCGTCCATGGGATTTTCTAGGTAAGAGTGCTGGAGTGGGGTGCCATTGCCTTCTCTGCAAACTAGCATGCTACTGCTGCTGCTAAGTCGCTTCAGTCATGTCCTACTCTGTGCGACCCCAGAGATGGCAGCCCACCAGGCTCCCCCGTCCCTGGGATTCTCCCAATTCCAGAATCGTTACAACTATGATTTTCCACATGCACCCAGAAAAAGAGGACAACATTCACTGACACAGCAGCAGATAATCACACTTCTAGAACTGAAATGACCTTAAATATCACCTGATTAAACCTCTTCATGTACCAATTAACCAGGTAAAGCCAAATAGCTAATGATGTAGAGGCTGGGACTCTTGGAGCTCCTGGTTAAAGGTTTCCTTTCTTCCCCACTACCATGGTACCTACACTCCACCCTACCTCTCCTATATTCCATTGTCTGCAAAATATAGCCAAGTGGGGAGAAAAAAGATTAAGCTTTTCAAGTTAGCAACTACAAAAGAGGACAAAACAGGCTCAGGAATTCTCTGAAAATGTGTCTTATAATCACAGAATGACAAGTTTAAATCTACAACCCTTAGCTCTGTAAACTGCCCCAGAATATGAAGACACCTGCCCTCCCATGAGCACCTGTGGTCGTGCAAACAATAAGGCCAGCCGGGCTTGTGCTTCTTTCTCTTGCACCTTTTCACAACCTCTCCCAACACCTTTTATTCTTCTCCATTCAGTTCTTCCTTTTGCTCTTCCAGGCTCTCCTTCCAGCTCTCACCCAGCGATGGAAAGGGACCAGACCTCAAGCACACATTTTTGGAAGGAGCACTACCCTGGTAAAGTTAAGGAGTCTGGCTCCTCGTCCTAGCGTTCCAAATTACCATCAGCGTTATTGCAAGCAAATCACTTTACCGGCTCCAAGGCTCATCTCTCCATCTGTAAGGTGAGAACGCTAAGCTACATTATCTCATAGATCCTTTTGAGCTCTAAAAATTCTGTAATAATTCTAAGGATTTTAATTGGTTAAGGGTAATGAAGCACATAAGGGAAAGGCTAAAAGGTTTTCTACTATTTCTCAAAGTCCCTCCACAACTACTTACAATGGTAGTTTTCTCTTTGGGCATTCTTCAGTCTCCTCTGATTTGACTCTTTCCTGACAATGCCACTTAGACTGCTAAAAGCCACCCATCACCCTTTTCTGCCAAATCGACCAGTTACTTTTCGCTCCTCATCTTCTTGACCCCAGGCAGCACTCAGCACTGTCCATCACTGGCTCCTTGTTGAAAACAGTCTTCTCTTGGCCTCAGAAGACTTCTATGATTGCTCCTTCTCAGTCTCCAAAGGTTGGCATCAAAGAACACAGACCAGTCCTCCTCCTACCCTATTCTCTTCCTTTGGTAATGTCATCCACTCCTGTGGCTTTATTTTTTAACATTTTGTTTTGGGGATTTTTTAAAAAATATTTATTTATTTCTCAGTTTATTTGGCTGTGCCAGGTCTTCATTGCAACATATGGGATCTAGTTCCCCGACTAGGGATCGAATGCAGGCCCCCTGCACTGGCAGCAGGGAGGCTTAGCCACTGGACCACCAAGGAAGTCCCCCTGTGGCTTCAAATACTAGCTAGCTCCCTGGGATTCCCAAACTTCTATCCCATCCCCATCCTTTCTTTTTAGCTCCAGCTTGTGTGGCCAAGTACCTGCTTTAGAGTTCTACTGGACTGGATGTCTCACAGGGGTCTCAAAGTCAAAAAGCTGAACACCTACCTTCCTTCACTACTATCCCTCCAGTGTCCCTCATCACAAATGGCATGTAAGTCCCCAAACTGCTCAAAGCAGAAATCCAAAAGTAATCACCCCCCACCGGCACATCTTTCCATCAGCAAGTGCTGGCAATTCAACCCATCTTTTTTGTCCCAGGCTAAACCCTAAAATCACCTCTCAGTTGAATCTTAGCAACAGTCTCCCCACTTTTATCTTTGTCCTCTTGGGATCCTTTCTCCACCCATCAGCCAAAGAGATGTTTTTTAAAATGCAAATTTTCTCTTGTCACTTTCCTGCTTACAACACTCTGTAGTGGCTCCCCAGTGCACACTAAAAATCCTAAATCTTTAGCTGCTGCTGCTACTGCTAAGTCACTTCAGTCGTGTGTGACTCTGTGCAACCCCACAGACGGCAGCCCACCAGGCTCCTCCGTCCCTGGGATTCTCCAGGCAAGAACACTGGAGTGGCTTGCCGTTTCCTTCTCCAATGCATGAAAGTGAAAAGTGAAAGTGAAGTTGCTCAGTCGTGTCCGACTCTTGGCGACCCCATGGTCTGCAGCCCACCAGGCTCCTCCGTCCATGGGATTTTCCAGGCAAGAGTACTGGAGTGGGGTGCCATTGCCTTCTCCACAAGCTTTAGCAAAAGTCATGAATTATCTGGGTTCCACCCACTTCTCGGAGAAGGCACTGGCTACCCACTCCAGTACTCTTGCCTGGAAAATCCCATGGACGGAGGAGCCTGGTGGGCTGCCGTCTATGGGGTCACACAGAGTCGGACACGACTGATGCGACTTAGCAGCAGCAGCAGCAGCAGCATTCACTTCTGGCCACTCTCTCCTGGTACATATGGTCCAGCTGCATGGGCCTTATTTTCACTTCTCAAACAGGCCTACTCACCACTGGGCCTTCACACATCCTGGCCTAGGAGGTTTCCCTCCTTCTTGACCTAGCTAACTCTCTTCACCCTTTAGGTCTCAAGTTAACATCACTCTACAGGAGATACATATCTTGGTCTCCATGTAATACACTCACCCACAGGCATGATATACTCTCTAAATTATCATATCAACCAACTTTGTGTCCTTAAATGATGACGAGTTTATTTGACAACACATTAGTTACTGACCTAATTGGAATATGTCATGTTTGCCTGGAAAAGCAACATATCAGAGCTTGTATATCTGCAAGTGTTCTTACCATTTTTATAAGCTAAAAATAATAATAATAAAAGCTTTGTCCATCAAAGTTAATGAGAAGAGTTAATGAAATTCACTCAGTATTGTCCGACTCTTTGTAACCTCATGGACTACAAAGTCCATGGAATTCTCCAGGCCAGAATACTGGAGTGGGCAGCTGTTCCCTTCTCCAGGGGATCTTCCCAACCCAGGGACTGAATCCAGGTCTCCCTCATAGCAAGTGGATTCTTTGCCAGCTGAACCACAAGGGAAGAGAAGAGTTAACATAGATAACAATCAGCTAACTCGTTGATTACCAGATATCAGTACTAGCTTTAGTCAGAAAGCACTCCGCAGTCACAGCAAGCACTTGAGAAGGTGTTAAATACAAAAATAAATCACAGACAAGGACCAGACCCAAAGAAGTTAACACCTTAAATTTACAGGGTTCATCCTGGGGATTTCAAATTAGTTTCCTTACACCCCTAGCAAAACTAGGAGATAAGGAAGCACCAATGCTGTTTCTTTGTACGAAAATCTGGGATTCAGAAATTAAGTAATTTGACAATGGCTTACTGCAAATGTCAAAGTATTTTTCTGGTATTATCCAAGAATCCTTAGAGCATCTCTAGTAGGTGGAAAAGAAGATAGGTTATTAACTGCACTCTGCATGAAGAAAACACAACCACACAAACACAATCGGCCTCATGTCACCCAGAAAGACAGGGCAGAGCCAAGAACAGAAATAGGTCCTGAGACTCCTGGTTGTCCACCACATTCTCTAACCCACAATACAGACTGAATTAAGGTACCTCCAACTCCAGACGCTGACTGAGTTTGCCAAATACATGCATCCATTGGATTCAACTATATCCTTTCATTCTACATCCAAGACACTGTCTTTATCTTTCAGTAGGGATAGAATCACATTGAAAATTTAATAATCAACTAGAGGGCAGGGTTGTGATTCAACTAATTCATAAAATGTGTGACTCTGGCCCTCTAAAGCTGGTACATTGGCTGATTTCACGAAGATTCAGACACTCCTTTTGATTTCCAGAAGTTTTGGCCTTGTCAAAGGTATTGAGTAACCTACCATCAAGAGGAAGTAAAATCATGTCCCAAGAGGGTTGAGTCTGCTCTCCTTTCAAAGTCGACAGAGTATCAAGAAAGGTGAACATGTTGGATGTAGCACTTAGGATGGCTGACTTCTAATTCTAACTCTTGGTGAAGGTAAAAACAATTCATCAGATTTAAAAGCTTTTGCAGCTATTCAGGGAAGGGAGTTATTTAAGTCGCCTCTACTAATGATTCAATGGGTGTCACTCACCACCCTCCTTCCCTTCACCTTCATCCCACCTGGCAATCAGCAGCTTCAGGGGCACAATATTTGGAACCTCCTGTGAACTCCTACCATGGCAGGCTCTCACCTCAGTCCCCTGCGTGCTATCAGCCAAAAAAGGGAAATGAAACAGAACAAAACCAAATCCCATCAGCATGCCCACTTCAGCAACGGGAGAGCCTCCACTGAACTTTATTCAGTTTTATTCTACTCTTACTCTACTCTCCCTCATCAGGCCCAATTTTCAATTCCCAATGACTTTGAATCTTATAATGATAAAAATGGGGAAACACTTAGCTCAGGTTTGAATACTTAGTATTATTTCTATACTATTGCATAATCTCATTGAATTGGCACCTAAATTATATAACAGCCAGTAGAGAACAGAATTATTCTAGTTCATGCTGCATATGGGGAAAGGAAAAAAGGAAAAATATATATATACTGTATATGTGTGTTTACATACATTACATATATAATAAACCCTTGAATCTTCCTCATTGGTAAGAAAATACCACACACTTAAATCTGTTTTCCAGAAGGGTAACTTTGCAGGCCTTATTATAATGGGCACACATTTATAATTTATCCTGTATGCAAGTATAGTTAGTATATCTTTTCTTGGAAGAGGAGACAATTTCACAAATTAGAGGTAATGTCTACCGGAGCAATCTAACCATGGAAACCAGATCTCACACGCGGAGCCTAAAGGGAATCAGAACATGTTCAAAGAGAAATACACAGCAGGAAAATTCTCTTGACCTTCCTGGCTTGCCTCTTCCAAAACAAGAAGCAGTATGTAAGTGTGGTTATTAGGAAGGCAAGGGATAGATGATGGTAAAGATGAATTAAGAAAATAATGGGTTCAGGATGGAGGGGACGCATATGCCTATAGCTGATTCATACTGATGTATGACAAAAACCATCACAATATTGTAAAGTAATTATCCTCCAGTTAAAATAAATAAATATAATTTTAAAAAAGAAAATAAACATTTTGGTAGTTCAAATTTTTTGGAATGATAATCACTGAAAATTATTGGTGAGGCTGTATCAATCAGAAAGCAAAAGAATAAGACAGTAATACAGTATAAAGTAGGCTTCCCCAATGGCTCAGCAGTAAAGAATCCGCCTGCAATGCAGGAGCCTCAGGATATGTGGGTTCAATCTCTGGGTCTGGAAGATCCCCTGGAGAAGGGCATGGCAACCCACTCTAGTATTCTTGCCTGGAGAATCCCACAGACAGAGGAGCCTGGCAGGCTACAGTCCATAGGGTTCCAAAGAGCTGAACACCACTGAAGCGACTTAGCATGCACACACGCCTTGTATAAAGTACTCCTATGCCTAATGCCAAGTACAGCAGCATTAATGACTGTTTCTGGTCATTATTAAAACAGTTCTCTGGTGAATGGTGTGTTTGATTCTCATTGTGCAGAACTGAGAAATTCAAAATCTAAACTTTAAGTTTTGTTCTTCACTTATGCAATGCTTCAGCAATATAGCAAGTTTTAAACTTTTATTCCCAAACTGATGTTTAGTTACTCTGCCTTAACAACACATGAATAATACAAATGATAGAGACTCCCCAAAATCAATATGAAACAACTCGTCTCAAAAATATGAGCAGATACAAAGCTTCAAGAAAGAAACTCAACCGTAGACAAAATCTGCTGCAAGTGTATTATTTCAGAATGCTCAGGTTAGGCAAGATTGGGATAGATGGTCTCATGAGCCCCCTTAGTTTCTTCAGTGAACACAGAGACCCATCTACAAAAAGTTAAATCACCAATTCCCACTTTTCAAATGGTGTCATATTCAGACATTGGCATTGTTGAGTATGAATATGCCAAATGTAGAAAGCTGTGCTAAAATGGCAAAGAAATGAACTGGAAGCATTTTGGAAGTAAACATACCAAAATAACTCATCTACACTAAGAGGGTTAGAATGTCAAAGGACTTATATTTTCTCCTACACACATTTTTAAAATTTCAGAACTTTTATAACATACCTTGATTTCGAAAATAAAAGTTAATTAAAAAAATAATATATGTGGTTCATGTATAACTGAATTACCTTGCTGCACATCTGAAACATTGTAAGTCAACTGTACTTCAATAAAATTTATGTATTATTGAACTAAAAAAAAAAAAAAATTCTGGATCCTTGGAAAACATGACTCAAGTACCAAGTTGAATTCTGCAAACTTCTTGCCATAAAAGAATGTAGTCACCCAGGACAGAAAGTGGCTTCCAGAAGGCTTTAGCCCATACTGTACTACCAGCGAATTCTCTACAATTGGAAAACTCTGAGAAGGGATGTCTGATTCCTGCTTCCAAACCCCATGGAATTATCAGCTGATTTCCTTGAGGCTCAAGAAATCTATACACAAATACTCAACTTCAGTGACACAGCAGGAGGTGTCAGAGAGCTGGGTGCTGCCTGCCTTAGGACCTCTGGCAGGCTTCCAGCTGCGCGCAGGACACTGGGAAAGGTCTGTGTGGGTTCAAAGTGCTCTGGGAACCCAAGCTACTTATTCAAGCGTCAACCCTTAAAACACCTGACCACACTTCCTCCAAGCTCTCCAACGTGTGGATACATTGTTTCTTTTAAGAAGGCTTTTCCTTCAGCAATATTTGCCCAAGTATTTCCTCTGTACACACTGTTTTCTGGGCAATTATAGAGAACAGGAGAGAGGAGGTCAGCAAAATGCAACCCGACACTTACATCCAGCGCTCAGAATAGCGCTGACCCCAACCAGCCCCTCCCTTCCCATCTCCTTCCTTCCCATCCACTAGGTTCTCATTCACGCCTTCTTGGCAATTACGTTTTCTAACCATTGTAATTATTAACAAATGTCCACCAGGCTCCGCCTTTTCCTTAGAATACTACCTCCTCCAATACACATAAATACATCATCACAATATCCTCCACTGAAAAATAGGTTTTTAAGTCATTATGATTTCATGTCAGTAAAATGTTGAGATCTTGACCTCCCAAAACACAAAAGCCACCAGTTCACCACTTCAGTCTCTCTCTTCAAAATAAAAAAGCAAAAGAAGGAAAAAGAATACAGTGGATGTGTTTATGGGGCTTCTTTTTCTTATCAGTATAAATGATGTACATATATTAATGATCTTTGCAAAATCAACTAGGATCATTAGAGAAAAATATCATCTCATTTGACTAAGAGAAGAGAAACAGATTTCTAACTGAAAATTTAAACAAAGGTTTTAGAGGGCTATATAAATTCATTCTATGTATGCTTCATTTGGTTTATTTACACATTCATTTCTTCACTCTTTCAACAAATATTTAGTGAATGTCTACTTTGTTCCTGACCCTGTCCTACTTTTTTACTTTTATTTCCCTAAAAATAACCTTCCTGTAAATTCCATGAATTTTCAACAACACTCTCTCTCTTAATGTCCAACAGTAGACCTGGGAATTTGTAGAATTAGTCTTCCATTTGGACAGATGGGAGCGCATTTCCTCTTAGACTTGCTTTTGAATGGAAGAGGAAAACCACCACAATATATCATAATGGAGTTGAGAGCACTGATCAAACTTCAGAAATGCAGATCCGTTTCAGCCAATATTGTATTTCTGTACTTTATGTTTCCTGAGTTGCTGCTTAGGATTGATGTTAAGAAAAGGGCCCCTCGTCATGAAGTTAGAGTTGCCAAGGCTTGCCGGGGAGTTACCTAGCCTTGCAGAGCCAAGGCCTTATCTCAAAGGATAAGGTGGAGTTTGCTCTTTTCCCCCTATTGCGAAATACGAGAATATTAAGTAATCTGTTTATATCATACAGATCCAAAACCCTGGCTGACTTTTTAAAGGATAAAATATCCATAGAATTTCCTCCTCTTTAGAAAAAGCTACCTGGGATCTTCCTCTCTCAACCTTGGTTCACCCAACAAATTTTGCCAATTTCCCCTAAGTGTGTTTGAAATGAAAAATCAGTCTTGTTCCTCAGAGTGGACATTTCTGGGTCCCCTTGAAAAGCAAGGAGATCAAACCAGTCAATCCTAAAGGAAATCAACACTGAATATTCACTGGAAGGACTGAAGCTGAAGCTCCAATACTTTGGCCACCTGATACAGAGCTGACTCACCGGAAAAGACTCTGATGCTGAGAAAGATTGAGGGCAGAAGGAGAAAGTGGCAAAAGAGGATGAGATGGGTTGGATGGCATCACTGACTCAATGGACATGAGTTTGAGCAGACTCAGGAAGACAGTGAAGGACAGGGAAGCCTGGAGTGCTGCAGTCCACGGGGTCACAAAGAGCTGGACCTGACTTAGCGACTGAACAACAACTGGTAACGTCAATTTGTCATCTAACAGAGCAATTCTACAGAAATGCCTGGGCTAGAGCTGGAGCCTTTAGGTATAAAAACAAACGCTGCATCTGAAATGTTACAAATTTTAAATGAGTTTACCCACAGTAACCACTCTATGCCAAAAATGTTAGCTTCACCAAACACACTGTAAGATCACCACTGAAAGAGCAAACATACAAGCTTCTCTTTATTTTAAAGATTAAAATTGACACTGGGTTTCCTTTCTCAAGAGTATCTTTTTAAACCATTATTATAAATGTATAAGAGGCCTGCATGCTAAGTCGCTTCAGTCATATGTGACTCTCTCAAGAGTATCTTTTTAAACCATTATTATAAATGTACAAGAGGCCTGCATGCTAAGTCGCTTCAGTCGTATGCGATTCCATATACTATGGACTGTAGCCTGCCAGGCTCCTCTGTCCATGGGGTTCTCCAGGCAAGAATACTGGAGTGAGTTGCCATGCCCTCCTCCAGGGAATTTTCCTGACCCAAGGATGAAACCCGCATCTCCTTTGTCTCCTGCACTGGCAAGAGGGTTCTTTACCACTGGCATCACCGGGGAAGCCTGGTTTATCAGGCAAACTACATGAAAAAGAGCTTTAGATCTTTAAACATATCCCACATAGATAAATTCACTATTTAAACAGAAGATGCCCCCTCTTCTGATTCACTCTGTTCTTAGTGAGTTTCAGCCGATGGTTTTCTATTGAGTTTTTAGAATGCAGATTGAGTGTCATGCCACCCACAGAGAGTAAAGTTGAACCAGGTGAATTGAGGGTGTGGTTGAAAGTCTCAGTCTGTCTCCCTTTCTCAGAATTACAGCGTTAGAAAGAACTATGAGGCAGCATTTGACTCTTTTTGCCTTCAAGCTGAGATGAATCCAATCATCCCAAATTGAGTGACCTTAGAAAAATTTTTAAAGCATAATCATATCAAAATAACCAGAGTTACTGGAGGTCACCCTAATACTCGTTTAATGGGAGTGCATCTTATTAGTGCAAATTACCTTAAAAAACAGTTTTAAGTTCACTTTTGCCAAGTGTGCTGCAATATACCTCAACCATACGTATTCCAGAAGCAAGAGAAATACTGTTTGGGTAAAAGGAAACATGTTTGATAACAGAAATGTTAGGTGTTCCAGCTCCCTGCCCTTTGAATTTCTGATCCTTAAACTAGAGCACTTACTTTGTACATAAATGTACCAGAAACGCAGCTACTTCACAACAAAAATAAGTCTTCTTTCCTTTAAGAATACTCTTCTCCATGCAATTAAAAATATGAGATAGACTCATGTCCTTGAGAAAAATATTCCCATCAAAATCCTGATCAGAGGTATTCACAGTCAAATCAATTGTATCTTCATTCTCAACCACTGGAATCATGGTAAGCCATTCAAACCCATCTCCATTTCAACTTCTTTACACTGTCACCTAGACTTACTATAAAATTTAAGGGCTACCACCCTCACCAGATGAAGCCAGGTGAGAAAATGGGAAGGTCAACTGGGAAGGCACTGAATTAGAAAGAGTAGTTCCTGATTATATTTCATGACCTGTACTGTAAGGACCCCATACTGTTGTATGCCTCCACCAAATCATGGCCATAAGCAGCCATCCTACATAGTCTCAGCATTCAGCAACAGCAACTAGCTAAACAGGCTTTGAAAGAAATGTAACCAACCCACACTCCACTCAACACGAAAGATTATCATTAAAATAGAAGTTTCACCAGAATAGGAAAATACACAAAAGCCACACAGCAAGGTGAATCACCACAAAGCCAATCAATTTTACAGATATTTTGATCACCTTTGTCTTTTTGGCTTCTCCTTAAAGAAATCTATCTACAGATTTGTGTGCTACTCATTACATTGTTGTCTTAATTTTCTGCTTGAAAAATCAAGGGGGAAACTGCAGGAAATAAACTTCTTAGTCAACGTGTTAAGAAACCCATGTATAATATCCTGCTCCAGTAAAGCACTGTCAATCCTACAGATATTACAAACTCAAGAAGTGATTAACATCTCCTGAGAACTTAGCTAGAGGGTTATTCTCAAGGAACATACACACAGAGTCCATCTCATCCCCAAGCTCTCACTGATTTTTCTACTTTAATTGTTCTGAAATGATCAGATATTGGCTCAGTCCTACAGTGTTTCTTAGAGTTATCTGCTATAACTTTAAGATTCTTATCTCCTCTTTGACACTGACGGGGACAGTGACAGAATCACCACAATGGAAACTTAGCATCAAGGGTTACAAGAATCTTAAGACAAAAGTGTTACTATTTTGCTTTCACTAGCTTGGCATTTTCCCACAGTCATGCTGTAAAAGTGCAAGGAACCCATGAAACAATAAGAACAAAAATATTGTGGTTTCCTTTTTCCTAAGAAACATAGGCTTCAATTTCTAATTAGTCAGTCTCAAGAGTGTACATGCGGGAAGTGCGAAGGTGGGGGTGAGGGGCACCCACCTTCCAATACTACACAGTCAGAAGAAACTCACCAAGGAGACATAATGGCCACATTATTCAAACTACCCCAGGTGGCACAAGAGCATCACTTGCCTGGAATCTGGTACTGAGTCTGGTTGAAGAATCACTCCAAAACACACGGCACCCACCTTCTTTATCCAACCCCACCACCTCCCTGGTCCCAGTCTTTGGTAGGCATTAATCAGACTAGGGAGTTTTCAAAATACATATGAATTCATTCTCAGGTGATTTTAAAGGGTAGAATTTATGATGTGGTTAACCAGTAAGTTTTACTTAACTTTATGAATACTGCCTAAAACCTTGCTTATTTTTAAAACTGTCATTATAAATGTTAGTAATACCCTGTATATCTGTGATGCCTTCACATGTTTTTTTTAACAACTATTAATTAAACCCTGCCTTCTCACTATCAAATAAGTAGGATGATACCCATATTACTGATAAGTCAAGAGACAAGAGAAGAGAAAGCATACTGAAAGGACCATGGTACCAGCTAAAATTTAACTCTTCTTTGGTTTTTAACTGGCACTGGGGAACATTAGCAAAAGAGTTTCTCGGGGGTTCTAAGTAAAAATAAATAAATAAATAAATACTTGTCCATCTTTTCCTAACAGAGTTGCATCTGTAAGTACCACTCTTTATATCCTCAGCTTAGACCCATGCTTCTTGCAGCAATGGTATCATTCTCTCTCTGTAACATCTGCTTCTCTATCCTGCAGGCTACAAGGAAGATATTAGAAGATACTGCCAAATATATCTATATAAATCTAGCAGCCTCCTTGAATTAGTCATTGGAGAGTGGTTAATATAATCTGGCAAAATATTTATTTTTGACAGAGAAGCACAGCTAACATAGGAACCTGCTTCAAAGTCAGATCTTTTTTTCTTGTTGTTACCTACGCAGGACCACACTGATTCAGATTCTGACAGTCCAGTGAAGTTCTTAGAATTACTTTCTGTGCTGAAGCAAAATGTGGAGATGAAATGAAACTCGAGATCAGCTTGGGTTTTTAACTTCAAAATTATAAGACATATGCCATGTATGGGTGCTATTATCTATAAAGACTTATGTATACAAATACAGACTTCCCCAGGCCCATCAAACTCACCTTCTACTTCTTCTTCATCACACACATGCTTAAGGAAGGAAGCCCCTCTGTCCAGGACAGCTTCATCCTCCATCCTATAGTAATAAAAAAGAAAAAAAGAATGCTCAGACTTCTCCTTGAGGGAGCCACTGGACGTAGCCCAGCTTCTGGGCAGGTGAACCTGCAAGCTGCTGCTCATGTTAACAGGGCAGAGTCCCTCTTCCTTTGGTGTCTGCTGCTCCTTCGCTCCTTCAGCTCCTCTCATCGGGTGCTTCAGAATATGCCGGTCCCACATAGCTTCCGTTCTAACCTTGACAGGGCCCCCGCAGGGACAGGTAAGAGAAAATCATTTCAATCCTGGAGGCTGGATGTTGGGGGTTCTCCCCTTTGGGATCTGCCCCCAAAAAAAAGACGAAAAGAAAAAAAAAAATACCAAGAGAGGAAGTTTGGTGTGCCTGGAGTGCTCGTGATGGTCGTTTGTGGAAATCCAGCTTCAGTGCTTAGCTCTTTAAACACCCACTGCATAAAAATGTATACCCTCACACACACACACGCACACATGCACACCCACCCACACACAGAAAGCGACAGGGAGTTAGGCTACTGCACAGTGGGAGCCTAGCTTCCAGCCAGCCTCTTAATACCAGCACAGCCCAGTATTCTCTGTTGAGTGGCAAGCTTTGAGTCACATGTTGGCCTTACGGAAATCTGACATCTGAGGATTATCCAGCAACCCCGGCTTCAGCAACAGTCACATATATATGCCACCCATTCATTCATTTTCCACATTCTTATCGCACGTCTCTGTCTATGTATATCTGTCCTGTTAACTCTTCCCTGAAGGGCATGAAGTGCTGCATTTTGTAACCATATTATGCTACCCTCCTGTCTCCTTACATAATAGGATCTACTCTGCAATTTCCTAGGCTAAATAAGACCTCAGGATCCATCCAAGTAATGACAGCGTTTGTACAGCCTCCCAATGCCAAATGTGTCTCTGGTTTATAGAACGAGGTAAGGTTGATTTCCATATTCGGTGACTCCTTTTCATTGCATCAACTTTGACATACAGAATTCCATGAACTCTATTTATAGTGAAAGCAGAAAGAACTCTCGAATTGCTCAAATGCTGCTACTGTCGTACCGGTCTAGAAACAAAGAACTTTCTCTGGGGACAGCTGCTCTATGTCATACCATACATGAGCCCCGCCAGAGAACCAAATGTTCACTCTGTATTCTATTCATCCAGTTATGTGCTCGGGCACTGAATCCTGTGGGTCTGTTTTCCATATTGTCTTTATAACTTATTCTTGTGCTTCCCATATTTGTTATCATCTATATGAGATGCACTGAATTCACTTTTTCTTCCTTTCTATTTCAGGAGCATTTCCATCTCACAAAGCAACCATCTGAGCTTAAAAAGTCAGAAATCTGGTGTCAGGGAGACACCAGTTTAAAAAGCCTATTCGTACCTGTATCACCTGGAGCAAAGTATCCAAATTTTTAAGCCTCAGTTTTTCCATCTAGGAAATTGGAGGTAATAATATCAATTATGTGGGATTGCTTTGAAATTAAAATCAGGTAACACACATGAAAGCACTCAGTTTTGTCCTAGCACCTATGACATGTTTAATAAAGTTATGTTTCTTTCCTGTCTTCTTTCCTTTTTTCTTTTTTGCCTAACCTTGGTTGGCGGACAATGCCATAAAGAAACTCATTACTTTGGAAAGCTGAAGAATCTTTTCTTCTGGGATATGGCTCTTACACACAGTTCATCTTTTTCCTTTTCTATACTCTAAAAATATAAAACTAAATGCAAACAGGAAATGGGTCAGCAAATAGGATCACAGTAAAAAAGAAAATGCTGTGAAGACTTGAGAGGTCAAATCAGTTACCAGCCTCTCTGAGCCTCTGTTTTCCACGAAAATTAAATTATCCAACATACTCACCAATTCAGCAAATATTTATTTAATGTCTGCTACATTCCTGCCACTCTTGGAACTGGTACTCTTGGAGGGAGAGGAACACATGTCTGAATAAGGCAGGCAAAATGCCTCTGAAACTAATAATAAATAGATGAACAAGATAATCTTAGATATCAGTAAGTGCGATGCAGGAAAAAAAAATAATAAGGTAGTGGGCTACTTAGCATAAGGTGATTCAGATGTGGCTTCTGAGAAGGTGACATCTGAGCAGAGGCAAAAATGATAGGAAGGAACCAGGCATTTAACAATCTGGGGGCAGAATATTCCAAGCAAAGGGAAGAGCAATGCAAAGGCCCTAAAGGGGGAAGAAGTTTAGCATGTTTCAGGAACAGGGTAAGGCCAGAAGGACTGGGCAGAGGGATGGAAGGTCACTGGGAAGTAACAATGTGGAAGGAATCAGGGCCACACAGGCCACGGTAAGCAATTAGAATGTTAGATGTTATGGCAGCCCCTGAAGAGTTTTCAGATGGAAAGGGACTTGACCTGCTTTGTCTTTTAAAAGACCGCTCTGGCTGTTAAGTGAAAAATTCATGCATGCGTGTGAAGTCACTTCAGTTGTGTCCAACTCATTGCGACCCCATGGACTGTAGCTCACCAGGCTCCTCTGTCCATGGAATTTTCCAGGCAAGAATACTAGAGTGGGTTGCCATTTCCTCCTCTAGGGGATCTTCCCAACCCAAGGTTGGAAACTGCATCTCTTAAGTCTCCAGTTTCTTTTAGTCAGGATGTTTCCTCACTAAAAGAGACTAAGAAACTATCTCAGGAGCCCAGGGAAGACTACAGGAAAAACATATTTCAAGGAAGGAATCAAGAGTTCTTTTCTGGAAAGGTTATGGTTGAGATGCTTATTATATATGAAAAAGGAACTGTCAGGCACACAACTAGAGGTCAGTCTGGAGCTCAGGAGCCGAGGGCTGGGGATAAAAATTGGGAATCAATGAATAAAGCTGGTGTCTGAAGTTATTACTAGATGATATCATCCAGGAAGAAAATGCAGAAATAGAGAAGCTGACATAAGACCAAGTGCCAGGCATGCCGGGCATGCCAACATTTACAAGCAGAGCAGAGGAACAAAAGCAGTCAATGAGGTAAGAAGAAAACCAGGAAACAATGATGTCAAGGAAGCTGAGAAAAGAGAGTGTTGCTACTGAGAGGCTCAGAAAGAACCAGAATAAAAAGGGGTTTGGCAATAGGGAGGCCATTGGTGATGATGACCAAAGCACTTGAAACATACCATACACAGTGCTAGACACACACAGACAGCATTCAATCATCCCCTTTTCTCTTCCCTGACATCCTCCATTCATTCATTAGTGAATATTTGCTGAGTACCTACTAGGGGCTCTTCTGGTCACTGGAGATACAGTGATGAGCAAGACAAGAGACAGAGGCTCTAGTGTAATCGCATCTGCCTTCTTGAAGACGTCCCCTAGCAATCTGAGGGCTGATCCAAAGAGCAAGAACCCACCAGTAATACAGCATTTGTAGACCTAGATGAAGATGACAGGTTAATGGAGAAATCTCCTTAAAAGACCCTGGAAACAACAAAATACTGGATCCTGTACTATTGCATCTACACTCCTAGTACTTACTATCTCCCCTTCAGGAAACAAAGAGTAGTGTAGCCCACATTTCTTTTCAAAGTGCACGCTTTCTGGTCCTATAACCTACAGAATCCAACACAACTTCCTATAGTCATTTCTGCACCCCTACCACTAACCAAGCTGGTCCCAAAGCCATTTACTAACTTTTCACACATTTCCTAAATGAAAAGGTTAGCTTTTGCACCTAAGCTCTTCCCCAAATCGCACACAACAAACAATCAAAGCAGAAGTGAAGGAAGTCAACAGTAACAACTAAAGGAGACTAGACAAGCTTTAATGCCAAAATCACTTCCTAGGCGGAGAAAACCAGCCAGCCTGACTGAAGCACTGTGCACAGGCTCCGGGTTAGAGGGAGCATAATGGTAGGGGCATTCATTGGCTCTTTGATACATATTTCACATTCCCTCCAAGACTATACATAGCAAGTAACTAGAAACCTAGTTCTTTCTGGTGGACAGTGCGGAGCATCTGTAAGCACCCTCCTTCCTGTAAAAAGTGCAAAGGAAAATGCAAACTGAAAATATAGAACCTGCATGCCCAGAGCAGCCCTTTCCTTGTCAAGAGCAAGTGCAGCCTGGCACATCTCGGCTTTGACACAGAATTCAGGGATTTTATAGCTTTCTTCCATCTTTATACCACAAGTGTCCATTGTTGGGCTTTGTGCACACCCCACCCGAGACCAAATCCTCTCAGCAGTTGCTTGCTATTATTAGTAAGACAGAGATATCTTTTAAAATGCCCCGTCTGACCCAACCAGTTTTTCCCTCTATCAGTAGGAAGAAATGAACTCCTCTAGTTCCTAATCAGGCCCCCAAAATCTACGCTAAAATGTTCCTTTCACACCAACTGCACTTGCTGAAAACAAAGAAGGGAGGGAGCATGCTTCTAAACAGTTCCCTAGGCTGCTCTTGTCGTCAGCATGAGGCAAAGTTCAGAATAGATTTGGAAGCTTCTCACCAGCATCACGGGGAGAAGGGTCATACCAGTCAGTATAAAATCCACGCGGGGCCAACACTGCCTTCCTTCAGCAGGACGTCTGACAGCAGAAGTCAGACCCCTTCCCCCAGCAATCCACATACCCAATGTGGGGCTTCTCCCATCCTCTGTTATGCTGGGAGCTGCAAGTGATTTAACTGTAACCCATGTCAAATCAGCTGCCAAACAGACTGGCCCTCAACAGCCGGTCCTAATCACTGCACAGGCTTGTAAGGGTGACTTAAGCCTGGCACGAGAAACATTTGTGCAAAACTGTCGGCCATTGGGCCCTGGGCACCCATCTACATTCCACCCCTCTGAGTTCCCAGCCCTAGAGCCCTCGCCAACTGCCAACGTGCTCACCAGCTAGTCCACACAGCGCATGCAGCTGCCACTCAGCCAGTCAGCAAGTGGCAGGGCCGCCAGCACGCAAGTTTCAGAATGCGAGCATGCCCCGTCACAGTGCTGCTAAAGGTTGAAGGTCTGCTAGCCTTTAGATTCGCCTCACTTGCCCTCCCACCTCCCTTCTCTCACCCCTCCCGGGTTCTGCCTCCCACGGTAGCATTTCACTCGTCTCTATAGTAACAGCATCTGGTTTCAGGGTTATAACTTTATGCAGAGCATTTCTCCTCCGAAGCAAGGGCTTTTGCCAAAGGATGCACTAGCAGCAAAAAGGCTGCTGCTTAAGGTGGAGCCACATGTTCCCTTGTCACCCCCCAGAATGCGGCTATGTTCTCAGCTGCAGGGTCACAGCAGCGGCACCGCTCAGACCCAGGGAAGCAGAAAACAGCCCTTCCACCTTGGTATGCCCACTCCCACTGCCAGCCCTTCTCCTCCACACCCTGCTCTCCACTTAGCTGCACGGGGATCGAATGAATACTGGTGCTTCCTGATTGCTTTCAAGAAGGCACCAGACCATGCACAGCACCCTCAGGAGCAGAGTAGCTCCAGTTGTTCATACGTCTGTATCTGAGCTCAACACCACTGGTTCTTTCCATGTATACCGCTTAAAATTTACTACTTAACCTCATATTTAAACTCATCTCACTTTATCCTCACTAGCCTGATCTGTTTACAAGAGCCAGGGAACCCCGTAATCTCTCACTTTACAACAGCTTTCCCATGCACAGCAAATGTTTACACACATGCCCGCACACACCAAAGTGACGCACGGAGGGGAGTGGACAAGTACCAGGAAGTGAAGAGTTGTATTATCATTGTTATTACTTGTTGCTGCTGTAAATTTATATTTACACTGTGTGTAAGGGCCTTTCCTTGAGGGGTACAAGGAGTTCGTCTCAAGTCTCAGAGCTCAATGCAGGTTGCCCCTGCTTCTCAGCTGGTTAGATCACGTGAGAGGCAAAAAAAAATTGGTATTTTCACAGGTCTTTTTCAGGAGCCACCAGTACTGACATTTACAAGTATACACTCACACACACACACACACACAGACACACACATCTCTCCGAATTCTATTTCCTATTCAAATCATCTCCAAGAAGAGGGGAATCATTAGCATCACCAATCATTTGCCAGTGTAATGTTTTCAAACTTTGGAAACCACACAGTGTTTTATTGGTGTCTTTGTCGTTTTGGAAAATCTGCTTTCCACGTTTTCAACACACACGTAAAGAACAGCATCAGTTAGTTCTCCAAAAGCACAGGCAACAGGGGCCAGCAATCCCAGCGCTGCAAAGAATACTGCCATCTATCGGCCACATGTGTTCACTACAGGGAAGTGGAGGGCAGGAGCGGAGGAAAAGTTGCAACAGTTTCCTTCCTAACTTCACCAGTCCCCACCAGTGCTGAGAAGGCCTTTGGCTTCCACAGGGAGGAAAGAGAAGGACGTGGGCGCTGGCTTAACCGTGGAGACTGCTGGAGCTCTGGAAATACCTACTGGGGAAAAGAAACTTCAGTGTGGCAAACCCAAAAGATGACTAATAGCAGAGCCGAGCCCCGGCAATCAGGAGGCAACAAAGCCAAACAGGTCCCCTCAGCAGAGTTCACGAGGGCCCTCAGTTCAGTTCAGTCGCTCAGTTGTGTCTGATTCTTTGCGGCCCCATGGACTGCAGCACGCCAGGCTTCCCTGTCCATCACCATCTCCCGGAGCTTGTTCAAACTCATGTCCATCAAGTCCGGGATGCCTCATCAGGCTGTAAATGCATCAATACACAGGCCCCGGTCCAGGGAGAAAGGGATGACAGCCCCTCACAAAACCAGACTGCAGACTGGATAAAAGATGAAAACTGAATCCCGAACAGGATCACACCACACATAATTCTGGTTTATGAACTGCAGTATTTTTGAAATGACCAAAATTTAGATACGAAGGGCAGGTTAGTGTGACAAGAGTACAGAGATGGCAGAGGTGGTGTTCGTTGTTATAAAAAGGTGACAGAAAACAGATTTGGAAATTTCAAATCCAACTCCTTGCTGACTTGGTCCTGTTGAGCATCTCACTTGTGGTGATGAATACATGAATCTACACAGGTAATAAAACTATACAGAACAGAAAACATACACACATATACAAAGAAATGAGTACAAACAGGAAATCTGAATAACTGCATTATATGCGATCAGAAAATCATGGTTGTGATATTATACCAAAATCCTGGTTGTGATATTATACTAAAGTTTTGCAAAAAGTTAACAGTGAGGTAATACTAGCCATATAGAAGTGATCTCTTTGTATTAGTTCTAAAAATACATGTGAATCTATATTTATTTCAATAAAAGTTTCAATTAAAAAAGCTCATCTGCAAATCTGCTTTTTTAAACTTTATTTCACGTGATGGTTAGTTACAGAAGCTGGTCCATCCACACATATGCAGAATCAAGTAAAATGGTGCAAATCCCAGACATGCACTTTAGTAACTGTAACCTTGGGAGAGTTAGCTAACCGCTCACTTCAGTTGTCCTTAAAAATGACCCTAAACACTTGATAAGTGATTCAGGGGATTAAGTATGTTCCCAGAGTAAATAAATTTAATTAATTTTAGTTGAATCTAAATCTAAGGCTTCAAGGACCCAGAAAGTATAGTAACTAACAGGCCTACAATCCCGAAGGCTGTAATTCTGTCCCCACGGGCAAATGCCTGGGAGTATCAACTGGGAAGACCAGCAATGAACTGCCCCTCGAGGCTGGGTATCAAACTCCTCTCTCCCATCTTCTTCATGTTGGGGACACTGTCTTCAGATGGCTGACTGAGTTCTGAAAGGAACTTCATTGCTGCAGCAGGCTCAGCAATAAAGGACAAGAAAAGAACTGGTGGTGTGGGACTTCCCTGGTGGTCCAGGGGCTAACACTCCACTCTCCCAATGCATGGGGTGGGGGGCGCCCTGTGTTCGGTGCCTGGTCAGGGAACTAGATGCCACATGCCACAACTAAAGACCCCACATGCAGCAATAAAGATCAAAGATCCTGCACGTCGCAATTAAGACTCGGTGCAGCAAAATAAATACATAAAATTCTTTTTAAAGAACTAGTAGCAGGATGGAGACAGGGACTCTGGGTTGAGGAAGGGCGTGGAAGCTCAGGACTGGTGACAGATGAAAGCAGAATGTGCTGGAGAGGGTATTTTGTGCTGAAAAGGGAACAGCTCGTCTGACCCCGTGGGACACCCGCCTGCATTACCCTTGAAAAGTGAAGTGAAGTGTTAGTCGTGTCTGACATCTTTGAGACCTCATGGACTGTAACCCACTAGGCTCCTCTGCCTATAGGATTCTCCAGGCAAGAATACTGGAGTGGATCCCCTGCCCTCCTCCAGGGGATCTTCCCAACCCAGGGATTGAACCTGGGTCTCCTGCGTTGCAGGCAGATTCTTTACCATCTGAGCCACCAGGGAAGCCTGAATTACCCTTACATCATTTAATTTACTTTAATGAGTAGATCTACTTGTTTTCCTGACTACCATATGTTACAGCTTCTGACCAGAGTTCCTATGTCAAAAATTCAGCACTTTGCCCAGTGAAAGTTTTCCTGGAGTTTTGACTGTTAGGGACAGGAAACGGAGGCTCCTTTCTCAACTCATAACTTGCAACTGTCCTTCCTCAAAGGCTCTGGAGTGAAAACAGAAAGATCCTAAGAGAGGGGGGTGGCAAGAATGGAAAGACTGGGACTTCTCTTCAGGAGTCAGGAGGATAGCTCTGAGCACGTCCGTCCTGTCCCCCGAATTCACTGCCAGGTCTCCAGCCAAGAGCCAGACTGAACCAGCGTCATGTAAAGAAGGCAGAGTAAAGGGAAGAAGGGAAGCAACTCTTCCATTCGATAGGGAAGACAGCCCCATCAAAAGGGCTTCGACAGCTGGAAACCCACCCTGCAACACACCAACTTCAGGCTTAGAAGTGAGTGTATCATGACTAGATTGCTACCTGCCCTCCCACCGATGGTTTCTAACTGGTCTTCCTGGCTCTGAACTCACTCCCCACTTGTCCATCCATCTAGAGAACACAGTCTGGTATCATTCTCCTTTTAAAGATCATTCATTACATTGAAGATGAAGTTCAAACTGCTCAACATGGAACTGAAGACTTATCATGAGCTTTCTACACAGAGTTCCTGCCACTCTCCATACCATCCCACTCCCGGATTAGGCTACCATGCCTTTGTGGACATGCTGTTTCCTCTAAATAACACATTGCCCTGGTTAACCCATTCTTGTAGACCCTACTCTCTAGAACACTCTCTACATTCTTAGACACACCCTTCCCCCAAAAAAGCCACACTCCTTTCCCCATTCTTCACTGGTTCGTTAAATGTGTCTGCTTCTCATGGAGCATGTACAACAGAGAACATCACCATCACTGAACCTCACACAACTGTCCTCGGACACATCATGGCAGACTTCTGCACCACCGTATAAGCTCTTTGAGAGCAAATACCATCCTTCTGAAGTCTTTCTAATTCCAGATTCAAGCACAGTCACTACACATAGTATAGTGAAAGTGAAGTTGTTCACTTGTGTCCAAGTCTTTGCAACCCCCATGGACAGTAGCCTACTAGGCTCCTTCAATTCAGTTCCGTTCAGTCGCTCAGTCGTGTCCGACTCTTTGTGACCCCATGAATCGCAGCACGCCAGGCCTCCCTGTCCATCATCAACTCCCAGAGTTCACTCAGACTCATGTCCATCGAGTCAGTGATGCCATCCAGCCATCTCATCCTCTGTCATCTCCTTCTCCTCTTGCCCCCAATCCCTCCCAGCATCAGGGTCTTTTCCAATGAGACAACTCTTCGCATGAGGTGGCCAAAGTATTGGAGTTTCAGCCTCAGCATCATTCCTTCCAATGAACACACAGGACTGGTCTACTTTAGGATGGACTGGCTGGATCTCCTAGCAGTCCAAGGGACTCTCAAGCGTCTTCTTCAACACCACAGTTCAAAAGCATCAATCCTTGGGCACTCAGCCTTCTTCACAGTCCAACTCTCACATCCATACATGACCACTGGAAAAACCATAGCCTAGGCTCCTTAGTCCATGGAAATTTTCCAGGCAAGAGTACTGGAGTGGGTTGCCATTTCCTCTTTAAATGTTGAAGAATGAATGAATGGATCAATCAGTCAACTAACCCGGGATGCTATATCTACGACTTTGCCTTATAAAGGCCAACCACATCTGCTATCACCCATGGCCAGGACAGCTGGCCAGCACATGATGCCATTTAAATTGGATTACAACATTACTCATGTTCCACTTGCACTACTCTATGAAAATAAAATATGTACTTTGGGAGAAAAAAAAAAAACAAGTGAGGAAGGAGTACACTGACAGCACACACATGTTTGGAACTAACATATCTCTAAATGCAAAGACCTTGAGTGTAGTTTCCAAACATGAACCCCATTTACAAGCTAACTTTTAATCACTTGTCAAAACAGCGATTTGCTCCAAAGAGTGAGGAAAAGGCTACGCTATATCCCCTGAATGATGTTATGTCTGTGGGTGAATTATGAGATTTTTTTTTAAATAATCCTAATTATTTAACTTTCTCCTTATTACCTAACTTGAGAACTTAACCCTTTCTATAGACTATAATTATAATTGCACAGAAATATGTAAAATTAAAATCAAGAGAATTTCCCTTTGTCTACTTTTGAAAAAAAGTTTAAAAATAAATAATTTTTTTTAATTTATTAAAGTTAAGCAGTATCTAGATCTGTCACACAATAGGTTCAAAGCAAATATCTGCTTAATAACTATACAAATGAACAAACTTAAATCACAGCTTAAACTGCTTTAAAAATCCAGAAGAAGCATGAGAAGCCATCAGTTTAGTTCAGTTCAGTCACTCAGTTGTGTTCAATTATTTGCGACCTCATGGACTGCAGCACGCCAGGCTTCCCTGCCCATCACCAACTCCTGAAACTTGCTTAAACTCATATCCATCTTCTCGGTGATGCCGTCCAACCATTTCATCCTCTGTTATCCCCTTCTCCTCCTGCCTTCAATCTTTCCCAACATCAGGGTCTTTTCCAATGAGTCAAGTTCTTTGCATCAGGTGGCCAAAGTATTGGAGTTTCAGCTTCAGCATCAGGTAGCTGAAGTACTGGAGTTTCAGCTTCAGCATCAGGTAGCTGAAGTATTGGAGCTTCAGCTTCAGCATCAGTCCTTCCAATGAATATTCAGGGCTGATCTCCTTTAGGAGACAGGCTGGATTTGCTTGCAGTCCAAGGGACTCTCAAGAGTCTTCTCCAACACCACAGTTCAAAAGCATCAATTCTTCAACACTCAGCTTTCTTTATGGTCTAACTCTCACATCCATACATGACTACTGGAATAATCATAGCTTTGACTAGATGGACCTTTGTCAGCAAAGTAATGTCTCTGCTTTATAACATGCTGTCTAGGTTTATCATAGGTTTTCTTCCAAGGAGCAAGCGTCTTTTAATTTCATGGCTACAGTCACCGTCTGCACTGATTTTGGAGCCCAAGAAAATAAAGAGAAGGCTCAATTTTGTTCCTCAACCTGCAACTGAACAAATAAAACTCTGTAATGTGTTTAGGTAAACCAATAAAGACGCTGGATAGCAAATACCTGCAAAAGGAAATTAGGATTTGAAATGTCAACATAAACTTTGAGCTCTGGAAATTGCAGCCTAACTTTAAAATTATACATAGTCAATGTTAATTATCTATAGTAATTAGCACAGGGACAGCCCAGATAACCAGAGTTAATTTCGTACTTCTCCTCTGAGTCTGTGATTTGGCAGACATTCACTCCGGCTTTTACAGTGACCTCAGGTTAGATCCAGGTTGGCAGGTGGACAGGAACTCCAGAGTAGGCGTCTGTTCCGGGACACAGTGCTGGGAGTCAGCTGGAGGGCAGCTGAGCAGGTACAGCCCGTGACCTCCCACCTCTGACACCAAGAGCTGACCCTGAAGAAAACAGCCTTCCCTTCCCACCTCTACCTGAGTGGCAGTCACCTCATTCACATCTTTCATCTTGAGCCACCACAACAGGTGGCAAGGATGAGGCTCCTGGCATTCTACTGAGTTCTTGTTACATGCCAGGCACTGTGTTAAGCGTCACACATGGAGTATTTCATTCGTGATGCTGTAAAATTGTGCCCAGCTGGCTTAATAACAGGATGGGGCTGAAGGTTCTAGTTATAAGATTTCAATACCTATAACAATGTGGGACGGAGGATAGGGACTCTGATTATCAATTAATTTTTCAAAAGTCCCATGTTTAAAACATCTACTACATACCAAGTGTTGGGCTCATCACTTTACAATGCTTGTCTGATTCAATCCCCACAACAACCCCATAAGGTAAACACTTTCAACATACCCATGTAGAATTGTAATTTTAAGTTGATAATTTACTCAAAATCACACAGTAAGCTAAGACCCAGGCAGGAAGTTTATCTTAAGCACTCTCCTATACCCCTTCATAACTAATCTAACAGATGTCCATCAGCGATCAACTTCAAGAATCTTTTTTTATCTTACTTAACTTCAATATGCCTTCTCATAACTTCAGATTCTATCACTTACACTCACCTCTTACCCTATCTGGGTGTACCTACTGGCCAAAAGTTGAAGGACCCTATGACAGGCTTCCCAAATAAATATCTTTATTTAATAAACACTGAGGTTAAGCTTACTATGTGCCAGTCACTGCTGTAACTGCTACAAATATTATTAGCTCATTTAATTTTTACAACAGTCTAGTGAAGTATGTATCATTTTTATCATCATGAACTCTGAGGCACAGAGAGATTAAGTAACTTACCAAAGTCACACAGCTAATAATTGTCAAAGTCAGGATTCAAACCCAGGTTGTCTAGATCTCCAAGTCTGTGCTCTTAGCCATTATATGTCATGCTGCCTCCCTTCACCTAATTTGACTGATCTGTTTCAAACTCTCCAGGAATCCAGGCTCACAAAGATTAAACAGATCTTTGGAGAAACAGCAGACTCACCAGAATACCTCCAGAGTATGCAGACCCAAGACACTCACTCATAAAACTCCTCCTCTCAATCCTATTCTGCAAATGTTCAAACTCACAAATAACATGGTAACATATAATTTCTGATATAATATGTGGTCAAGTGTAACTGTACAAGTTTCTGAACTCAAGGAAAAGAGGGATATCAGGATGACCTGCAGTTCCGGGGGTGTGCCATCTGCCAGGCTCAGTCTGGGTTCACCAGTAGCACAGGGCTCACCATGAGCATCTCTACAGAGCACAAATGACTACATGGTATGACCCTTCAGGGCTACCAGCAAATAGCCAAAAGGGTCTACTGTATCAAAAGTCAGAAGAATGCATCACTTCCCATGTGGGCTATACTACTAAGCAGAAAAACTTTATCTCATAAACATGAAGTTTAAACATATAAGCACTGCTCACTGTTACATGAACAATGAAAGTACTTCTCTAATCCACATTCCCTTACCAAAATGTCTCTTACCACAATACAGTAAGTCCCCTGCATACAAACCTTCAAGTTGCAAACTTTCAAAGACGTGAATATGCATTAGCACGTCCAATCACATGTGAATATGCATTTGAGTGTCCAATGACATTAAGTTAATTCACGTGTCTGGTGTACACCGAAACATGTGTGCATCTCTGCAAGTAGCTGTGCTCTTATGTAGTTTACTGTACAGATCTGTATAGAGTACAACAGTACAGTATCTTTATAGATAGAGTTGAATCAAGCAAGGAACCAGAACCTGGGCGTCAATGTCAGGCATGAGTGAAACTGCAGCTTGCCCTCCTCCTCCTATTGCTGACAATCCTTCAGCTCCACCACCTCCCACCAGTTTATTGCTGTATGCCAGCTGTTGTACTGTACTACTGCACTTTTCAAAGTATTGGACTGTAAGATTAAAAATGTTTTATTTTTTGTGTATTTGTTTTTTATGTATTATTTGTATTTAAAAGTGTTATAACCTTATTACTGTACAGTACTATGCAGCCAATTGTGCTAGTTGGGTACTTAGGCTAACTTTGTTGGTCCTAAGAACAAACTGGAATTACAAACATGCTCTCAGAACAGAACTCATTCATATGAAGTAGACTTACTGTACTTTTCAAAGTTTATCCTTCAGTTTCCTCAAGGAATCTCTCAGTGTATACTTGTGATCAAATTTTCCCAAAGTTTAACTCATCTACTCATTCATTGAACCAATTGAGTGTCTCCTATGAATAGCCCTTATTCTAGGCACTAAGGATAAATCCATAGTGGAAAAACAGGCAAGAAGGAAAATTTAAAAGTAAACTGCATAATACATTAGAAGGTGATCCTGCTACGGGAAAAAATGTAAGAAAGGAAGAGATTTAGGGGGAGCTAGAGGGATGGGATACAATGGGAATCAGTTTTAAATAGGCAGTTAGGAGAGATCTCGCTCAGTGACACTTTGAGCAGAGACTTGAAGGAGATGAGGAAGTAATTATTCAAGGGAAAAACAAATACAAAGGCCCTGAGGCAGGAGAGTGGCAGATTCTTGGGACATCAAGCAGGCCAGTGGCTACAGCAGAGCAGGCTGGGAATCAAGTCCAGAGAGAGAGAGCTAACACAGGAGCAGCCGCCGTGGCCTGGGAGGCTACTCAGAGGGCTTAGCCATTTACTCTGAGCAACTAGAAACCACTGGGGGATTCTGAGCAGCAGTGATATTTCCTCAAGCTTACAGTCTTCTTTACTTTTTAAATCTCTGTCATTAAATAAACATCTTCATGAAGGCCCTTCCTGGAACCTGATTCTACCCAGAAGGTCTTCCAGGAGCCATAGCATGAAAGTTACCAGCAGGTCTGCCAGGGCAGCTTCCTACAGCAGCCAGGCCCCTTCTCAGGTGCAGACCCACCTGAGAAGACAGGATCCCCAGCGGTCAGAGCCTGTGCACTGACTTCCACCTCGGGTCAGTCCTCTGAACTCCGGCTGATCTGCATTAACTTTATAGTCATATAATCTTTATTAACTTCTGCAAACTAGCCTCAAAGTTCATGACTTCTGCAGTTGCCACCTGAATCCTCACCTACCTAAATGTGCCCCAGGGATGGCAACTCAGTGTTAGAAGATGCCAAAGCAGATGACTAATACCTACGTGTCAAGAGAACAGCATGGAATTGATTTGTTGGTGGCTTTTTAACCGTGACTCAAATCTATGTTTTACATAATAAAGACATATATTTAAAGTTGTCTTTAACAGTAAATTTTCTGGATTAATTTTGTGAGAATAGGAAAGACAGAGAATGATTGCAAATTCCTTAGTTAATATCTATTGTATTTTAAGGTAAATGCCCTCAGTTTGTCATCCTTTGCCTAAGGGCGGAAGAAATGCTTATTTGGCTCTAGTGGATTCTTAGCAAGGGGTAGGCCATCCCAAAGAAGCATGGTACTCTCAAATTAAAAACACCCTCTTTTACTCTGGTAGATTGAAAAGGAATCTACCATATGTAACTCTCAAATGCAATATGCAATTTGAGATCCTTTAAAAAATGAGGGGACAACTAAGAAAGATTGAATATTAATTAGGTATTAGATGATACTAAGGAATTACTATTAATTTCCATTAGGTATAATAATGGGATTGGGGTTGTATTTTTAATGTCTTTATTTAATAGCTGTTAGAAGCAATCTAAATGTCCATCAACAGAGGAATGGATAAAGAAGTTGTGGGGTATATATATATATATATATATATGTGTATACATATGTAATGGAATAATAAATAATATATATATAATGGAATACTACTCAGCCATAACAAAGAATGAAATAATGCCATTTGCAGCAACATGGATGAACCTAGAGATCATCATACTCTTAGGCAGTTAGACTAGGAAAAAGGAGTCCAGAATGGCAGTGGCTAAAAGACAAGCAAAGGAAAAGCCCATGAAAATAGAACAAAGGAAGGTCCGAGGACTGGAGTGAGGAACTCAGGCAAAATAAATAGCACTCCTGGCTAGCCCAATTTACACAG
Organism: Bison bison bison; assembly: GCF_000754665.1. Taxonomy (NCBI): domain Eukaryota; kingdom Metazoa; phylum Chordata; class Mammalia; order Artiodactyla; family Bovidae; genus Bison; species Bison bison. The sequence continues at coordinate 1,885,385 of NW_011494682.1, forward strand.
GGCAGGCCCAGGGGGAGGGGAAAAAAACATATGAAAAGAGGAGCCAAAATTGGGCAGGGGAACTCTCTTCTCTTTGCATCTTTTGGGTCAGCAGCCCCTCACGCCTTCCAGAAAACATGTATTAATAGAAAAGTTGTAACGAATATACTCACAAGTTATATAGACAGTTCCTTTCCCAAAGATTATTATAAACTCGAATGTCCACATTTTTGTCCCTCATTTTAGACATAATAAATTAAAATGTATAGGAAGATTTCAACGTGTGTTTTCTTTTCCTTCACACCTTAATCCACAGGCTCTCATCCAAGGAGTACTGGAGTGACTTTATCATGCCCAGTAATTTCATCTTAGTCAAAACAAAACAAAGTTTATGGTATGTTTATGTTTCTTAATACAAGCATCAGCATTTTGAAATTTTTCCCCTCATTTGTGTTAAAGTTGCATGTTAAAAACGCAACAGGAACTTCCCGGGTGGCACAGTAGTAAAGAAAAATCCATTTGCCAAGCAGGAGACACAAGAGACACAGTTTTGATCCCTGGGCCGGGAAGATCCTGTGGAGTAGGAAATGGCAACCCACTCCAGTAGTCTTGCCTGAAAAATTCCACAGACAGAGGAGCCCGGCAGGCTATAGTCCATGGGGTTGCAAAGAGTCAGACAGGACTGAGCACACACACAAAATGCAACAAAACATCCATATATCTGTAGCAACAAACACTGAGGTGCAAAGAAACCTGTGACATTGACAAAACAGAACCACGGGCTGCACGAGATGCCTCTGCAAATTCCCTCCAGCTCCTCACTGAGTGCAAAGAACACAAGCGCAACGGGAAACAGCAATTACCAGCTGGGGTGGGGGGGTGCTGTTTGTATATTAAAACATAGTTTGCATCAAAGCTGAAGGTATGAAAGTCAGGGCTGCCTGTATGTACAAATGAATGATGTTCAAGCACAGGACAATGAGCATTCTTTGGGATCCTGGAAGAACAGAAAGTATCCAAAACCACCACAGTCCCTTCTATTGCTAGGCGAGGTACAGGGAGAAAGCGGAAGTATGTCCTGGTGACACAATATTCCTTTCTTGCCAAATACAGGGCACCTATTTTTTCCCAAAGAAATAATATTACATTTGTTGGTTAGGTTCCAAAGACAACTCACAAAAAACTATTTACTGCAAATGTGGCCAAATTATAGTAATAATAATAAAAGCTAATACAATAAGTGCATTGTATGAATAATTTAAAACCTAATACTAGTCCATGAAATAAGTGCTATTAATATCCCCATTTTACAGATGATGAAAGTGAGACATGAAGATGTAAGCAGTTGTCAAGGTTACATAATAATGGAATCCACATAGATTATCACCTAATAGTATTGAAATAATTAATAACTGTATAGTACTAAAGTCGGAGAAGGCAATGGCACCCCACTCCAGTACTCTTGCCTGGAAAATCCCATGGATGAGGAGTCTCATGGGCTGTAGTTCATGGGGTCGCTAAGAGTTGGACACGACGGAGTGACTTCACTTTCACTTTTCACTTTTATCCATTGGAGAAGGAAATGGCAACCCACTCCAGTGTTCTTGCCTGGAGAATCCCAGGGACCAGGGAGCCTGGTGGGCTGCCCTCTATGGGGGTCACACAGAGTCAGACACGACTGAAGCAACTTAGCAGTAGCAGCAGCAGTACCAAAGTAGTGTTTTAGGTACAGAATGGGTAAAATAGGTTTCAGTGGTGTTGAATGGAACCCCAAGCATCATTCTGGTATTATTTTCTATCAAAAAAATACATTTTGAGTTTCAAATAACCATATTCAATGATGGCATTCCAAAAATGAGTAGGAGGCAGTATGCATTTGGTTAGAAAGGGCATTAAACAAATAACTGAAACTAGAGGATAAATATCAGTGTTATCTTTAATAGATAATCACAAATAAATGAACTACAATCAGTTGAGACAAACCTACTCCAAGAAGAAATTACATACACATATTGTCTAAGGCAACTTTCTAAATTTGCTTTTCTCCTTATCCCAAAAATCAATTATCTGGATAAACACACGATAGCTAAAGACCAAAGTAAAACACCAGTCAGTTCTTAAAGACCTATTCAGTGTCATAACATTTCCTCTCTGGAGATCTGGGACTTGCTTGTGAACTTTTATCAACTTGAATCAATTTCACAAACCACTAGGTTAAAAGGAAGAATTATTTCTTCATCTAAATAGCAGAAGATAATTCCCTTCGCCAAGAAGAGTCTTAGAAGTAATGATGACTTTCTCTCCAATCTCCATTTGGAGATTTTACAGTCCTCCTGTAGCTTTTACAGTCCTTTTACAGTCCTCCCAGCTTACTAGCTGCAGCCAAGCTGAAAAGAGTCAAAAATAGTGCAAGTCAGACTGTCACTACTACATTCCAGCCTTGATGGAGACCTTCGTAAGTCTGCCTACCCGTGCTTACAGTTCTGTAAAACTAAGAGTCAACAGTAGGAAAGGCGAGCTAAGAGCAAGTGATGGTTAGCTGATCATGCCTAGCTGATCACTGCCTGTTTCTGTGACCTTCATCAGATCAGATCAGATCAGATCAGTCGCTCAGTCATGTCCGATTCTTCACGACCCCATGAATCGCAGCACGCCAGGCCTCCCTGTCCATCACCAACTCCCAGAGTTCACCCAGACTCACGTCCATCGAGTCAGTGATGCCATCCAGCCATCTCATCCTCTGTCGTCCCCTTCTCCTCCTGCCCCCAATCCCTCCCAGCATCAGAGTCTTTTCCAATGAGTCAACTCTTCGCATGAGATGGCCAAAGTACTGGAGTTTCAGCTTTAGCATCATTCCTTCCAAAGAAATCCCAGGGCTGAGCTCCTTCAGAATGGATTGGTTGGATCTCCTTGCAGTCCAAGGGACTCTCAAGAGTCTTCTCCAACACCACAGTTCAAAAGCATCAATTCTTCGGCGCTCAGCCTTCTTCACAGTCCAACTCTCACATCCATACATGACCACAGGAAAAACCATAGCCTTGACTAGACGAACCTTTGTTGGCAAAGTAATGTCTTTGCTTTTGAATATGCTATCTAGGTTGGTCATAACTTTCCTTCCAAGGAGTAAGCGTCTTTTAATTTCATGGCTGCAATCACCATCTGCAGTGATTTTGGAGCCCAAAAAAATAAAGTCTGACACTGTTTCCACTGTTTCCCCATCTATTTCCCATGAATTGATGGGACCAGATGCCATGATCTTAGTTTTTCTTAAAAAATGAAGTGACCTTCATAGAGACCTTCATTTTTGTTTACAATAGGCTTTGAAAGGCAAGCATATAATAAGCACCCATAGATTAAAAACTACCTGCTAACCTATACAGATGCCATTTTCTTAATAGCCAAATCATTTATCACTTCATCACACTATTGATTTGCACTGTTTTGTCATTGGCACTGATGGCCCGTACATTAGCAGAAACATTCACTCTCAGTCAGGATTAGCCTACTTAAGGGAAGAAACTTGGACATCTGGGCAAACTTAAAAGTGGTATTGTTTGTCCAGTTCTGGTTCCCCTGACCTTATTCCACACACACAATTTCTCTAAAATAAAAAAATTAGTCCAATTTAAAAATGAGGGATTTCTCTGGTGGTCCAGTGATTAAGAATCCGTCATCCAATGCAAGAGTTACGGGTTCAATCCCTGGTTGGAGAACTAAGATCACACATGCTGTGGGGCAACTAAGCTCACACATATGCACCAAAACGAAGACCCCGTACAGCCAAAAAAAAATTTTTTTAATGAGTGAAAGACCTAAACATTTTTCTAAAGAATAAATAAAAATAGCCAACAGGTACATTAGGAGATGCTCAAGATCACTAATTATTAGAGGAACACAAATCAAAAGCACAATGAGGTATCATTTCACACCTGCCAGAACGGCTGTCATCAAAAAGTTTACAAACAACAAAGACTGGCAAGGATAGAAAAAAAGGAAACAGTACATTCACTGTTGGTGGGAATGTAAAACGATGCAGCCACTACGGAAGTTCCTCAAAAAGCTAAAAATAGAACTACCGAACATATGATCCAATAATCCCACTCCTGAGTATAATCTACAGAAAATGAAAACACTAATCTGAAAAGATTCATGCACACCAGTGCTCATAGCAGCCTTATTTACAACAGCCAAGAACACAGCCTCAGTGTTCATTAACAGATGAATGTAACAAAAAAGATGTATGCATAATGGAATATTATTCAGCCATAAAAAGGATGGAATGAAATTCTGACATTTGCAACAGTATGGATGGTCCTGGAGGCTATAAATCTTAGTGGATAAGCCAGATAAAGATAAATACTATACATTATCACTTACATGTGGAATCTAAAGAATCAAACAAACGATTGACTATAACAAAACAGAAGCAGACTCACAGATACAGAGAACAAACTAGTGGTTACCAATGGGTAAAAGGAAGGAACAGGGGTAAAATATGGGTAGGGGATGTATGTGTAAAATAAATAATCTATAGGGACATATTGTACAGCCTAGGAAATAAGAGTCAATATTTTATAGCAACTTTATATGGAATATAATCTATAAAAATATTGAATCATTATGTTACATACTTAAAACTAATATTGTAAATCAACTATATTTCAATAAAGAAAATAATATTTTATGAATTAAAGTAATTCAAGTTATTAATTCTTTAAGTCTCAATTTTCTCATCTGAAAAATGGGTTTAGGAATAATACCTACCTTGTTCAATTGCAGGAAACTTACAAGATAATATAGACAAAAGCACCCTGGGAACTTCCCTGGCAGTCTAGTGGCTAAGACTCACTGCTCCCATTGCAGGGGCCCAGGTTTGATCCCTGGTCAGGGAACTAGATCCCACATGCCACAACTAATTTTGCATGCTGTAACTAAAGATCCCGCATGCTGCAACAAAAATCCCAGGTGTCACAGCTAAGACCTAGCACAGACTAAATAAGTAAATAACATTTTTTAAAAATCAAACAGTACAAAGGACAAATAATTTGTTTTTAAAAAGCACACTGCATGATAGGTGCTGGTCATAGATCTGCAGTCTACCCAGGCAGCTTGTTTTATTACACAGGAAGGTCCTTAACTTTCCCTAGACAGGCACAAGTTCATGAAGGTTACATTTGCTAACAACTAGCAGAGAGGGAATTCAAACCCAGCTCTGCCTGATTCCAATGCCCTCATGCCACACCTCCATCCCTGCATGGAACAGGAGGAATAAATAACCAGGCAGTTCTTCCAAAATCTCTTCAAACTTACGAGTCCCAGCTTGGGAGCCAGAAACAAGAGAGAGTTTCCCTCTTCTAAACCTTAAGTGACCCGCAGGGGCAGCAAGGGAAGAGGTCATCAGCCTGCACCCTCTTCACATGCCAGAGGTCACAACTGGTTGATAACACTCAGACGACTCACTGGAAAAGTGCCTGAGGACTGGAAATAAGCCAACGGAATATTTTTGAAAGGTGGTCACCCTGTGAAACACAGACTGGCTTGTGTAATTTTTCAGGCTTGGAAAATGTTGAAAATGATCCCAAATGCCAATTTTTAAACATCAGAGTAAAGGAAAAATTAAAAATAGAAGTGACAAGGGGATGTAGGTAAGAAAAGAAAGAAAAAAATGTGTTGCCGGGTCTTAACCAATATATAGCTTTGGTAGGAACTAATTTTCTAAGATTAATGATTTCCTAAAATAGAAATGACAGACTTGGTAGATGAGTAATAATAATTTTTCTTGTGTTACTAAAACTACTGACTCTCTATAATGCTAAGGAATTACCAATAATGATGATTACACGTACACTTAGTTCTCATCCATATAGATGGATCAGTTGTGGTCTTCATAACAAGGCCCACGTGCTAGAGTTACTCTAAGCTCCATTTTTCTTAGGAAGAAATCTAGTCTCAGAGCCATAAAGGGAAAGGCCCAAGAATGCAGACATTAAGAGAGGAAGAATGGAAATTCACACTCAGATCTGACTCGAAAACCAAGCCTCTCCCTTGTTAGCTTTGAAAGTGCCCAGCATAGGGTCCACTTCCTGTGTCCTCCCACCCTTTGTTGTTGTTACCATTCAGTCACTAAGTCATATCTGACTCTCTGCAACCCCATGGACTGCAGCACACCAGGGTCCCTTCACTATCTCCCAGAGTTTGTCAGATTCAAATCCAGTGAGTCAGTGGTGCTATCTAACCATCTCACTCTGCCACCCTGTTCTCCATTTGCTTTCAATCTTTCCCAGAATTAGGGTCTTTTCCAATGAATCAGCTCTTCACATCAGGTGGAGAAGGTATCAGAGCTTCAGCTTCAGCATCAGTCCTTCCAATGAAGACTCAGCATTCATTTCCTTTAGGACTGACTGGTTTGATCTCCTTGCTGTCCAAGGGACTCTCAAGAGTCTGACGAGGGAAAGATACAAGGTAGATGGAGACTCCTGGAGAAGCAGACCCAGAGCATCAGTGGAGGAGCATCATCTTTCCCTCAAGGACCCAGAAAATGATGCGAATATAGTGAAACTGAGAGCGCATATTGATTAATTTAAACGGGTGTCATTATGACGATAAGTTGTTTTGAAAGCACAGCTATTTGCACCGTGGACAGGGCCAGAATACAAAGTTCTTAGTAAACCAAAAAAAGCAGTAAGAAGCAAATTAATGAACTCCCCCACCCCCATAACTCCCTGCTAAAAAAAAACAAGTCCATCTTGTTTTAGTCTACAATCAACAGGACTGAGTGGAGCACAGCAGAATAAACACAAGGACTTCCAAATTTCTGTGATACCACCGTAATCGTCCAGGGTATTATTCTAGTGCTCAAAGAGTTCACACGGTTTATCTTCTCAATATGCTTAATAGCTAATAAGATAGGTTATTCTACTGAAATAGGTTAGAGATATAACAAAGAGTCGGACACGACTGAGAGACTGAACTGAACTGATAACAATTCAAACAAATGGAAGTTCTAAGCACAGGAAGGAATTACAGCAAAAGCAAAAATCGCAATTCAAGCTCCTAGCACAGAATTTATTTCACTGATAACACTGCCACTGTGTCAACCAGGAATCCTGATGGTTCCCAGCCAGTGCGCTAGGACCATGCTCCAGGTGGACTGAGATGTCCTTCCCCATTCCAGGCAGAGTCAGGCACAGACAGGGCCCCAGGCCAGTTACCTCCATCCACAAGATGTCTAGACTGCTCATCCAGAGTACTGTACAAATATTATTACTTACTAAGCATTCTATGACGTGACAAAGGTCAAAAGCATTAGCAAATGAATCCATCATTTCACCAACTTTTTGATCAGAAAATGTCAACAGCTTAGAAAGTCTAGAATGTCCCTAGAGAAGCATGAATAACCACTTCCCCCTTCATCCTGGTCCCTCCGCCATAGGGCCATTATTTTTCTAACAGCTGTTGGCCAGCGTCATCCCAGGCTGAGAATAACACACCATCTGAAGTACTGTATACAAGGCTGTGGAAACCAAGGTGGGAGGCCACAGCAGAAGGCACTTCTACATCCCTCAGGGCAGGCTCAGTGGATGCCAAAGGGGGAGCCCCATGTGGTTCAGTTCTGCACACAGACCATCCACAAACTGGACTGGGGTGCATCTGGGAGCCACATTAACAGATTGAGGCCTAAGTGAAGTTAGTCAGGCAGAGAAAGACACATATTATATGACAGTCACTTCTACATGGAATCTAAAAAATAATACAAATGAATTTATTCACAGAACAGAAATAGAGCCACAGACACAGGAAACAAACTTACGATTAACAAAGGGGAAAGGGAGGGAGGGAGGGATAAATTAGTTTTATGCAATTAACAGATACATACTAATACACGTAAAGTAGATAAACAAGGATTTACTATCAAAGCACAAATATATTCAACATCTTGTAGTAACCTATAATGAGAAAGATTCTGAAAATATATATATTTTGTGTATAACTGAATCTCTTTGTGAGAACACCTGAAACTAATAAAATACTGTAAATCAACTACATTTCAATTTTTAAAAAAGAAAGCAACCATGGAGGCGTTAGTGCTATGAAAGCATCAGGACGACACTGAAGAGGAGCAGCAGCCTGAGTGGGAGCAGAAGAGGTAGGTTTCCTTCTTACCTTTTCATCTTTCACTGTATCTAACAATACCCATTGTCAGGACAGCCTCAGAAATGACTGTTTTTAAAGAGCAATTGATGTGCGATGGAAACTCAGCCCTGCATGCTAAGATGAGCCTGTGTGGTAGCAAATGTGGCCCCTGCCGTCAAGCCCACCAGCTGGGCAGCAGCGCTCTTCTGCGTCTGCAAACCTCAAAGAACAGAAACCCCCCTACTCCTGCTTCACTGACTCCTCCTAACATGTCAAGAACTGCATTCACAGGCCAATTCTTTTTGAGACAAAATTCAGGATTACTGCTAGAGAATAAAAGAAGGTACAAATTACATGCCAGTTAGCAACAGTGCATGTAGAATGATCCCAGTCTGAGACATCATCATGTCTCACACTCCAATTTCATTAGAAAACTCTCCTCAGCATTAGAGGAGTTTGGGCCTCATGGCAATCACTCTGCTTGGCTCTCTGGTATCTATTTCATCCCAGTTTCTATAATGTGACCTGGCCTACCCAAAACTGCACCTGGCACCCTATTGACATGTGCACGCATACACATATACACACACACAGGCAACATCATTACCATTTTGGAATATAGGCCAACACTTCCTCATTCACCTGCTCTCAACCTCTGCCTCTCACTTTCATATTCCACAGTTCTCCAATCCCAATGTAACTCTGCCCTGGGGAGCCCAATTCTGGTCTTGGTGACTTCCTGGCTCTTCTCTCATTTCTGGTGAGACCCTTGGACCAGAGCAGGTCAGCACTGCTCCTCACCACCTGCTCTAAGCAAAGGCCACCCCACCTTCCACCCAGGCTCAGACCACTGGGCCTCTCCCTGCTGCTTTCCCAGCCAGACACAACGTTGTCTACATCCATTCCTTCTCCTGAGGATTAAACACAGTAGGAAGACTATATTAAAACTAACCCTGAACCTAACCAAGAAATCAAATCCAGTGCATAAAATACTAAGAAAGTACCAAAGTGTTCCAAATCAAAGAAGAATAGAAATATGGATCTCAAAATTTCAGGTGGGGATTAGACAATTTTGGAATGAGGCTTGGATTCACTATTTCAGATGGAAGACAGACTCTTTGAGGGCAGACACACTTGGACAAGCCAAGGTTGGAAGATTAATGCTGGCATAAAACTCAATATTCAAAAAACTAAGATCATGGCATCTGGTCCCATCACTTCATGGTTTTCCTTGGATGGCATCTAAGTTGTCTCTGTAAATGGCCCGTGAGACATCCTGGAGGTTGGCTGACTTCCTTGGTGACAAGGCACTTCAGTCATCACGTCCATGAAGCTGGCTGTAAGTCTGACAACCTCTGACTTCAGTTCAGTTCAGTTCAGTTGCTCAGTTGTGTCCAACTCTGTGACCCCATGAATCACAGCACGCCAGGCCTCCCTGTCCATCACCAACTCCCGGAGTTCACCCAAACTGATGTCCATCGAGTCAGTGATGCCATCTAGCCATCTCATCCTCTGTCGTCCCCTTCTCCTCCTGCCCTCAATCCCTCCCAGCATCAGTCTTTTCCAATGAGTCAACTCTTCGCATGAGGTGGCCAAAGTATTGGAGTCTCAGCTTCAGCATCAGTCCTTCCAATGAACACCCAGGACTGATCTCCTTTAGGATGGACTGGTTGGATCTCCTTGCAGTCCAAGGGACTCTCAAGAGTCTTCTCCAACACCACAGCTCAAAAGCATCAGTTCTTCAGTGCTCAGCTTTCTTCACAGTCCAACTCTCACATCTATACATGACCACTGGAAAAACCATAGCCTTGACTAGACAGACCCTTGTTGGCAAAGTAATATCTCTGCTTTTCAATATACTATCTAGGTTGGTCATAACTTTCCTTCCAAGGGTAACTCCAAACAAGCCTCTGCTATCTCTGCATCTGTTTCCTCAGCTTCACGAGACAAGGCTCACTTTCCACACAGCCTGAGGCCCTATGATGCTATGTGTGTTCTGAAAAGATCCACAAAACACTGTGAGCTCTTCACACACACAAATGGGATGGGGAGGGAAATGGGAGGGAGGCTCAGGATGGGGAACACGTGTACACCCATGGCTGATTCATGTCAATATATGGCAAAACCACTACAATACTGTAAAGTAATCAGCCTCCAATCAAAATAAATAAAATTTAAAAGAAAATTCAAGAGATAGTATCACCAATGTGTGTTTACTCCCAACCTATGCGGGTTTAGATTGCCAAATGTTCCACCTTCTTAGAAGAGAGATTTGGAAAGGCCCATCTGCCTGATGGGGGCAGGGGCCCAACTCTCCAGGTTTATGCCCACATTTATCAGGAAGTTGTGTTACACAAACCCACATGTTTTTAAAACTTCCAAATGCAGAGACGTTAAGGTCTGTGCTATTTTATGCCAGTATACTCTTAATAATTAGGACAGAAATATAAAAGGAATTTAAATAGAAAGTGTCTTTCTATCTCCCTGATAAAAGTACCTAGAGAATGGTGTAAACAATCATTCACAATTTTGACATTTTAATCTTGCAAATTGTTTGGTGTTTCAGAGGCAGTCTGTAAAAACTTTTGCATTTTAAATGAAACGGTAGTGACAGATCTAAATTCACTGTGGTATAAAAACATAGGAATATCACTATGCCTTTATCTTGTTAAAAACCTAATAAATTATAAATCCTTTTTAAATCACCAGCCAAAGCCCAAAATCTGTAGGCACAAGCAAGGGAAAAGACGGAAGGTGATTATGAAAAGATAAACTGTTTTATGAAGGTGCTTTTGTGGTAAAAGGGTATGATGCAGTCACTCTGGCATACAAAGATATTATTTGAAAGCGATCTAAAAACCACATGGATCTGCAAATGAATAAATGTTCCCAAGATAAATTACAAAGAAAAACATTCTGAATGTGACTTTGCTTTGTCGTATATTTAGTTGCAAGTCTCTTCAGACTTTTAAGACGATTCTTTGGAACTCTGATTATCCGACACTCTTTCTTTTTCACTTTTCGCCTTTGTTACTGCAACTGTACACCTAACAGTTCAGCTCACTTAACTTTTTATTGAAGATCTACTCTGTAGCAGTCCAAGTCAAGGACTAGTGACATAAAAAATAAATATTTATTATGAAAACTGATAAACATCTTTTTACTGTTAATAAATAAATAAAATACAGTCACTTCATAGAGGAGAGTCTAGTCAACTGAGACAGAAAGACTCATTACAGACAATTCTGCATAGCTTCAAACACCAAGAAATACACTTGTTCAAGATTAACAGATTCTTCATCCTTTCTGTCTACAAAGATAGCATTCCCGGGAGCAGGAAGAAAGCCTTCTCCTCAGTTGGGTTAATTTCCCTAAGCTTCTACTTGGGGAAAGAATGATGAGTGAAAGGAAGGAGGCAGAAAAAGTGAGATCACAAATAATACTTTTTTTATGAGAAATAACCCATAGGAAAATGTTTCCTGAAAAATTATAGTTATTTTAACATGGACACTACATTGACTACAAACTCAGCTAGCTCAAAAACACTTCAGCATTTCTTGCAATGGTAACTTTGAGTACACGGGTCATTCATTCTTTAGACACTGACTACATAAATGTCATGATTTCTCCTGAAACCAAATAATGGCTATTCAACAGCCAAAAAAAAAAAGATAACTATGCCCTTGCTTACTAGCAATATCAAGTCTGCAAACTGGAAGAAAAAAGCTGAGAGATATTCATCTCAAGTCAAATGTTTTTTGGTTATGACAAGAAAGTTACCCTAGACCCAAGTGAGGGTTTTCTGAGTACCATCTGCAATCCTCAAGAGATGGTACAAACAATCTGAAAAACTGATGCAGACATACTAGAACCCAAATTAATGAGGTTAGCTTGCTCTCACAGGCGTAAACAGGAAGGTGACTTCAAATGGAAGAGTCCAGATGATAATAAATGAAAGCAAATATTAATACCACAACAGGAAGGAAAACTATAATTGATAAATCATTAAATGAGATTACAAGATTTTAGTACAAAAAAAAGGAACCAAGTGTGCTTCCACACACTACAATACAACCCTTTTAATGTAATGTGATAAACTGTGTAATGTCAGATTTTATTTCCAATAATCTTTTTTTAATTCTAAAGATGTAATTAGCCAACAGTAAGAAGATATCTGTAATAGTAACCTTGATATATCAAATTATTTTAATTTCCCCAAGGAAGGAAGCCTTCCAAAAACTTCTTAAACCCAAATGTAAATGAAAGAGGAAAAAATAGTATTCAAGCACTAATTTTTCTACATAAAGGGGAAAAGGCCTTCATGCAGTTCTTAAAAATTCAAAGATGTTTAGAAGACCGTGAAATGATTCATAAAGGAGAATCTGAAGAAGTAAATTCTGCATCACTTTCCCACTTCCAGATCTTCCTTTACCACTGCAGAAAGATGAAAATTAAGTTTATTCACTAAATAGTCTGATCTCAACATCTGAAAATGCATTTCACCGTCTGTGGCCTTTGTTTAGTTTGTATGTGTGTATGAAATATTGGGAAATCATATTTAGATTTAAAATCGACAGCGATATGTACCTATACGTACAGTTTCCTTTAAGGTTTTGGAAGCATATCTAAATTTATCCTCACACATGGTTATAGATTCATTTTAATTTTTATAATTCTGAATTAAGAAGTTTAGAAATATTCGATTTGGAAGGCCCATGTGTCTAGACATATTAAATCAAACAAAACTCTCCAAGTGCCTTCACACTAGTGTCAATAACATAAAGCATCAACTCTCATTTATTCATGGGACGATTACAGCATTTGGAACATGGCCAACACCTCACTTCTTCTCATTGTCCTTTTGGCCTGCTATATCTTATCTATCTTATTGGCAGGCATCACTCCAAAAGTAGTAATAAGCTGGCAATTATTAAGTCCTTACCATGAGACAGGCACTGCTGTCAATATATACAAGAGCATATGATTTCCCACAACTGCTCTATGAGATCAGTACTCTTGCTATGCTTATTTTCCAGAAGAGGGGCTCAAGGAAGCTAATTCACTTGTCCACAGTCATAAACAGCAAAGCAAAATGACCAGTCTGATGCCAGAGACTGAATACTTAAGGAATTCAAGATTTGCCTCCAAGAGATAACCATGATAGAGGAAACGAAATCCAAATTGATCAATAGAGTAAGAAACCACCCTATCCCTCTGTGATATACATAATCAAAATGAATGTGCATTTCATGGGTGAAATGTTTCCAACTACTGATCATAATGAGATTCCTGGATTATCCATAGATTGTAACTCACATATTCAATCCCAGGCCCTCAGTTAATTGCAGGGTTCTGGTTTGACCTTTCTTATCTTCTTGAGTATTTGTCAAACACTGTACTCAGCCTTAAATTCATTTTTTTTTTAATTGCATAAAAATTTCCATCTTAGCCATTTTTAAGTCCACACAGTTCAGTAGTGTTAAATACATTTATGTTGTTGTGTAATAAATCTTCAGAACTTTCAGCCTTTGTCTTAGTCCCTTCAGGCTGTGGTAATACATTATCATGGAGGAGAAGCTTACAGATAATTGAAATGTACTATTTGCAGTTCTGGAGACCAGAAGTCTGAGATCAAGCCACCAGCACAGTCAGGTGTTACCCTCTTCCAGACTTCTCACTGTACATTCTCATGGCAGAAGGGGCTACTGAGCTGTGGGAATCTCTTACAAAAGCAGAAATCCCATTCACGCAGGCTTCATCCCTATGACCTAACCACCTCCTAAAGGCCACATCTACTAATACTATAATCTTTGAGAATTAAGATTACAACATATGAATTTAGAGGGGAACACACACATTCAGCCCACAGCAGTCCTAAATACGTTTGAGGTCCATTCTGTTGCACCATGTTACTCTTTATCAATGACCCATCTTTAAACTTCTGAGGTTGAACAAAATCTTCAATATTGAAGGCTTCTTTCTTTTTTTTTTTTTAGAAGGCTTCTTTCTAGATAAGCATATATAAGACTCTGACATTATATAAGTTAATGATTCTTTTGGAACCACAGACCTTTTGAAAATCTGATGAAACCTATAGTCAATATATCAAAATAAAATGGATATATGAGTATATAACTTAAATGGTGCTCTATTTTCATGAAGTTATTGAACCTCTGCCCCGCAAAAGCCAACTATGAACTCAAGTAAAGAACTCTAATTATCTGGCATTATTTTGCACTAGTATTTACCAATTCTCTTGCATTTGCATCATTCCTTTAAATATCAAGATTCCCCTAGGGAGTTGTAATCAAGATCTTATTTGTAAAATTTCCCATAAACATGATTTCATTTATAAAAATTAACCTATAAACTTCAGGAAAATAACTCCATTGCTTATAAAAAGAACCCCATGGGCAAAGAATTCCCTATTTCCCGTATGTACCACATATTCAGTGAGCAGGTTCCAACAAAAATGCTGTCAAAGCACCTGACATCTGAAAGTAACCTAAACCACAAAAATACAGTCGAAGCTGCCTTATTCTTATGGGCACACCTTCTTCGGCTCTGATAGGAAGAAAGCTCCATGACTGATTGTAGATAAACTGGACTCGATCACTACCTTTCCAAATTTAATGTGTTGTAGTTAAACAACCATGTTCAGTGGTTTTAATTGCATCATTGCACTTTCTGATGTTTCTGATACCATAAAAAGATTGGATTTTAGAGGTGAAACCTTAGAGCTGATAGTCTCTCATTTCCTTTCCACCCAGATCAGGGGGGAGTAGATAAACCTGAAAACTATAATGTTTTGTTATTTGTAGGGGATTAATAAGTAAACACTGTTAAGGGATACTAGTCCATATTAAACATTAAATATTTAGTATATGTCACCACTTTAACAACATGAATACTCTGGATGGACTCTTCCAAAAGCATATACATATACAGATTCTACATATAATATCTGGTGTGATCATGAGCCCCCACCTAAAGCCCAGCCCTCCAGATCTCAAAATAAAGAACCTATCTCTGCATTCAGCAGACAAGTGTGAGCAGACACTTATAAGAGTTCCAGAACTTCACCTCCTTGAAACCGACATGAAGAACTGAATTCTGCACTGCCTTTAAAGGTGTCCATTCTATGCAAAGAAACTCAACACTCATCAGAAACAGTCACCACAGCATTCTCTTCGTTATCTGGTCAGTTTCTCAAAACAGAAACAGTTTAGTTAACCCCTCTTAAAGGAAGGCTCTGGCTCTTTTCTATTTGGAAGGCTGAGAAGCTGAGGGATGGAGAGCCTCCTGCCTCTGCCACAGTGACTTCACACTGCATCCCTCCAGAGAGCTAATCAGTAGACATTCTGACGCTGGCAACACAAACAAGCCAAGAATTAGCCTGGCTAATGCAGGTGCTATCATCTGGTAGACTGAGGTCGCCACTGGAAGCCATCTTACCAGCACTGCTCAGCCACCCACCTCCTCAGGGCTCTTGCCATCCTGCACCTTCACTTAAGAGGCTGTCTTCTCAAAGTCCCTTTGAATTTTTTAAAAGCAGTGTTCAATTACACATTTTATTCTACACTAAATTAGCCTCTTATCCTCTTTCTTGTTCTCTAGTTTCTTAAAAGTTTGTCCTCTATATATCACACAGCTCAATTGTCTATAATATACTACTAAAACATACACCTATATATTCATTATTCCTCAGACTCCAAGGTTCAGTTTAAGTTACAAAAACTAGTGTTTGAAAGATTCGCTAATTTATTAAAACCATTTTTAGGGACTCTCCTGGCAGTCCAGTGGTTAAGATTCTGCACTTCCACTGCAGGGGGAATGGGTTTGAACCCTGGTTGGGGAATTAAGATCCCATATGCCACACATCAGGGCCAAAAATAAGTAAATTTTTTAAAAGACACAATTTGATTTAATGCTAAAAAAAGGTCTTCCAAATGTGACTTTTTTGCCACTTAGATTTACTGCCATTGTTCTACCAGGATTCCCAAATTCTGAATTTACCAGGTGAGTTTGAGACTATATTAATTTCAGAGACTAAATTTAACTAACTATTCCATTAAAAAAAAAATTGTATTCCAAAATGATAAGCAGGTAGAACTGAGATGAAAACAACTGGAACAATGGGAAGAAAAAGTTTTCAAGTACTCAATATCCTTGGTTACTTTTCCCATGATTCTCTGATTGAAAATCAGGACAGCATTTTAAAAGCTGGTCACCTTGGAAAGCACAGAAACCTCTAAAAATAAAAATCAACATTTACAGACTCTGCCATAATGGTTTCCGGGTAAACAGAAAGACATGCTTGCTATTTTACCCCCACATGGAGGTTGTGGTAATTAATTATTCAACATTTGGAAAGTGCTTTAGAGATAAGAAGCTAAGTGCTAAAAACCACCATCAATTTGCAGCAAACTGCACTTAAAGTGAACTCACCAGGTTTACTGTTGGAAACTGAACCATTAGTCTATGTCCATGATTTTTTTCTTTTTCTTTTTTTCTCATTTCATTTAGAACATTAGACCAAACAGCTGACACTCATATGCAACCTTCCTTTCCCTTTAGACAACCTTTGAGTGTCACTGAGTAAAAAACTAGTCCTTAAAATATATAAATTCCAATAATGTGGTTTCACTGGAATTCACAGTGAGATGCTTATTAAGTATCCTTCCTTCTCTGCCTTTTATTAAAGTAACAATATGAACAGTTAATTTATTAAAAATTTCATGTGTAAAGCTTTGAGAGTAATCAAAGTCTAGTTTAACATACTTATACTGTATTAGTGATCATTTAGGCAAACATTTAATGTTCATGACTATACTACATATATAAATTTAGATGAACAATCTAAGAATTGATTAACTTTGATTAATATTCTAATGAAGGCAAGAAGTCATTCTATTTAAATAAAAAAATTAGGTTTTGTTAAGAATTTTTCCTTATTTACAATATATTCTGGTTTTAATCTATTCATTTTAAAACCCAAAACAGTGGTCCAAGATTTAGGAATTATTTTTACCAAAATACAACTAAAACCTACATAAAAGCCAACCTGCCGTAATTCAAGACACATGTATCCCAATGTTCATTGCACACTATTTTTACAACAGTGAGGATATGGAAGCAATCTAAATGTCCACAGGCAGATGAATGGATAAAGAAGATGTGATACACATAAGTAATGGAATATTACTCACCCATAAAAAGGAACAGAACTGGATCATTTATAATGATGTGGGTGGACCTAGAGTCTGTTATACAGAGTGATGCAAGTCAGAAAGAGAAAAATAAATACCATATACTAATGCATATATATGACATCCAGAAAAATGGTACAGATGAACCTATTTGCAGGGCTGGAATAGAGACACGGAGGAATAGGGTGGAATAGGGTGGGAGAAGGGGCAGGTGGGACAAATTGGGAGGGTAATATTGACATACATACACTGCTGCTGCTGCTGCTGCTAAGTCACTTCAGTCGTGTCCGACTCTGTGCAACCCCATAGATGGCAGCCCACCAGGCTCCACCGTCCCTGGGATTCTCCAGGCAGGAACACTGGAGTGGGTTGCCATTTCCTTCTCCAATGCATGAAAGTGAAAAGTGAAGGTGAAGTCGCTCAGTCGTGTCGGACCCTCAGCAACCCCTTGGACTGCAGCTTTCTGGGCTCCTCGGTCCATGGGATTTTCCAGGCAGGAGTACTGGAGTGAGGTGCCATTGCCTTCTCTGACATACATACACTACCAGGTGTAAAACAGCTAGCTAGTGGGAAGCTGCTGCATAGCACAGGGAGCCTAGCTTAGTGTTCTGTGATGACCTAGAGGGATGCACAGGAGGCAGGGAGGAAGGCTCCAGATGAATGGGATATATGTATACATATAGCTGATTCACTTTGTTGTGACTCCCTTTGTTGGAATACCACATTGCAAAGTAATTACACTCCAATACTAAATTAAAAAAAAACAAAACCTGTGTTCATGCTAAAAATAAAAAAGAGGAATCATGAAGCAGTTTTTTTCAAGTAGTTTTTATTGGACTATAGTTGCTTCACCGGCTTTCCTGGTGGCTCAGACAGTAAAGAATCTGCCTGCAGTGCAGGAGACCCAGGTTCAATCCCTGGGATGGGAGGATCCCCTGGAGAAAGGACTAGCTACCCACTCCAGTATTCTTTCCTGGAGAATTCCATGGGCAGTGGAGCCTGGCAGGCTACAATCCACGGGGCCGCAAAGTGTCGCATACGACTGAGCGACTAACACACACATAATTGCTTCACAATGTTGTGTTAGTTTCTGCTCTACAGAAAAGTGAATCAGATATACATATACATATATCCCCTCTTTTTTGAACTTCCTTCCCATTTAGGTCACCCCAGAACACTGAATAGAGTTCCCTGTGCTCTACAGTATGTTCTCATTAGTTAACTATTTTATACATAGTAGCAATAGTGGGTATGTGTCAATCCTGATAAGACAGTAGCCGGCCACACTCTGCAAAGCCATCATGTGGTAATTGTGGTCACTCTGGGAGTAAAAATACAACATACAAGACACACTCATTCTTACCTATGTCCATTTTGGAAACAATTTTTAGCAGAATATTAATCTTTTTACTTCCTCTCTCTTACACAGTGGAAGATCATATATACAAATGTTGTAATTTCATGTTTTAGAGAATTAAAAGCTGTACTGACATAATCTTCTTGGATCTGAGACTTATTTCCATTACATCGAGCTCAATAACATTTCTCTAAAAAGAGGGTTTATGCATTGTAATCCCCAAAATGCACAGTTTTTAAAAAGTCATCTTTGGTTTTAGAAAGGGCTTATTATGAGATGAGTTTTTACCACTTTAAACATGAATACCTTCTACACATCTATCAGTCTTAAATCTTTTATCCATATTCTTCCTTCCCCAAAATTTCTCCCACCAAGAAAACAAAAAGAGCATGGATGTAAAATCTTAAATGTACTCAACACTCCTAACCTAATAGGGGGAAAAAAAAAGCCCTTCTGGTTGCTGAAGGAGATGTTCTTCGTGAGGCTCCTGGCTCACAGAACAAAACTAACTGTGGAATTCTGCATGGAACCCACAATACAGTGCTCAACCTCCAAATAAGGTAACACCAAAAGACAAATTTTCTCATTGACTCAGCTTGATACTTACTGTGTGTTCCATATAATCTTCAACTTCTATGGATCATTATGTAATAAAAAGGCAGACAAACGATTTTTCATGGTTCACGCCTAATATTGACATTTATTTTAAAGAAACTGAGAATACTTTCAAACACTTGCAAACTAGGGAAGAAAGTGAATCCAAGGAAGGCCTTTTTACAAAAAATTCCTTCAGAGGAAGTACCACAGTATTTCCTCCTCCACTCTGCCAGCTTTAATAAGATATGCCAACAGTGCACTACTGGTGCAAACAGAAGAAATGGGCACAGTTATGTCTTAAAGAAGTGTTTTGTGGCAGACATGATTAGCTATCTCTGTTTCATCGTTAACAGGGCAACTGGACAGTTCCTTAAAAATAAACAATTTACTTATAATATAATTGCCTGGGGTGTTGGGGTGGAGGGGAAGTAAGAAATTTCAGGCACAATGTTTTCCAGCCATACAAATATGAAGAAGATAGAAACTGTCCAAAGGAATTAGCTATGTTCCCAAGTGACTGAGAAATGAATTGGCAGACTGAGCCTCCATGAGAACATTATTTTGAATCAAAACCAAATTTCTAAAACACTCCAGGTGATCAGCTCTATATTTATGGAACTTAAATACAGGACTGTTGAAAAGAACGATTCTGAAATGTTTAAGAAATGAAGCAATTTAATTAAGTGGTAATGCTGTATTTACTGATTGTGTTGTAATGTTCAGATCCAGAACCAGAGTGACAGGAAAGACAAACAGCAAGACTCTGGTGATCTTCTGAGTGCCAGTGTGTGTACTCAGTCATGTCTGACTCTTTGCAACCCCAATGACTGTAGCCCACCAGGCTCCTCTGTCCATGGGATTCTCCAGGCAAGACTACTGGAGTGGGTCACAACCTCCTCCTCCAGGGAATCTTCCCAACCCAGGGACTGAACTCGTGTCTCTTACATTGACAGGCAAATTCCTTACCACTGAGCCACCTGCGAAGCCTGGTGACCTCCTGAGATGGACACTGTCACCTGGCCATGAACTGCCTTATCCAGCCACTCCCCAGCACAACAGCAGAGGCGAGTCCATGTCCCCTATACTCAGAAGGTCCTTACCTAAGTTACTTTGAGAAAGGCTAAAACTAACACACACACCTACCTAAAAATTTCATTCACTGTACGTCCAAATCCTTCAAATTTAATCATCAGGGATTATCTCCTTTGCTCCTTTCTTCCAGTAAAAATTAAAACTGCGAACACTACTAAGATACATACCACGTTAAATTATTTTTCTTACAAGGATATTGTCAGATTTTTTCCTCTTGCAAGGAAAATCAAGAAAAAAATTAATAAAGAGCATTATCTTTTAAACTCATATTGTACTAAAAAAACTATACTATAAGGGAAATGTAGAGCTGATAAAGTCACATATGATGATAATAACTAACACCTAAATCATTCTCACTGTGTGCTACAAACCCTTCTAAGCATTTCACATTTATTAACTCACTTAAGAGCCTCGGAATTAAAGGAGGGAGTTCAGATGAAGAGCTGGAGCACTAAGGATTTGGGGTCCAGGCTGCACTACCCAGATCTCCTCCTCACAGAGTAGGGGCTTCCCCAATGGGAATGTTGGGTAACTGATAATGCTCAGCTCAGTCTTACTCAGTCTCCTTATTCCAGAGTCACCTGAGCCAAGGTCAAGCCCTGTCCAAGGACAGCCCCCATCTCACGACTGGCTAACATGGGGTAGAAAGGCCTGGCTCCCTTACCTCGAGACAAGACAACTCTGAAGGGTCTGCTTGGCTCCGGAACTCCCAAGGGGATCAGCAGAGGCCTTGGCTGCCATCGTATTGACTTCACCTCCTCCTCCTGCCCCATCCAACTTCCTTCACTCCCTCACAGGTATTATATACCTCAGCACAAGCCCCAGTAAACATCCCGCCCAATCAGAACCTGCTTTCCAGGAACCTAGGACTCAAGTCCAGGCACTTTGGCTCCAGAGTCCATGCCCATAAACAGTACACTGAAATTCTGACGGTAAGGCAGATTCAGAAAACAAGCTCCATGGGTGTTTCCACAGGCCTCGGAACCTATAGGTACAAAGAGGTCTTGGCAACAAGAACCGAAATTTGCCACAGGACTGCTGGATCTCTGCAAGCTTCCCTCATTTCTGGGGTCTGTCAGCCGTGCTCACCATCAATCCTTTCATGACTGTCTACTCAGGCCTCTTCACTGAAGGCCACTGACTACTGGAGAATGCCACTGTTCTGCCCAGAATCCTCTCTCCTGGTCTCCTAATCCTCGAAACCTATGAGGAAGACACAGCCACCACCTCAGGCTCCATCACCCCAGAGCCCTACTCTGCTACCTGGTTGAAGCAGCCCTCCCTGGCCCATGCTTCTCAGACTCCCTCATGGAAATGGGTCCTTCCACTCTGTCTTACAGTCTCTCTCTCAATACAGCTAAGGCCTCGTTGTTAGGGCACAGTCCCCATCATGGCCCTCTCTGGTCTTTGCTTGTGGTCCAGTGTTCAGAACGCTGCACTTCTAATGCATGGGGTGTGGGTTCGATCTCCAGGTGGGGAACTAAGATTCCACATGCCATGTGGCACTGCCAAAGAAACCAAACCAAAACAACAACAAAAACTGTTCAACATGCTCAAACATGCTCAATTCATGAGAACACACACTTTGAGGGTCACTGCCCACCATGAAAGCAAAGAGCAAAACCCTTAATCCTTGTTCAGACATAGCTCAGACATCCTCTTTACAACATAAAAGATAAGCAAAAGAACGTCTAAATATTGTAAAGTAATTAGCCTCTAATTAAAATAAATAAATTTAAATTAAAAAAAATAAAGCACAGCAATATGAGAACACATATGTGGAGCAACAGCTCCACACAACTCCAGCCCAAAGAGCACTGCTGAACTGTATAAAGACCATGAGAAAATGAACAAAAGGGGAAATTATTTTCAATAGATTGCTAAGAAAGGAGATAAGTGTGTGCAATTCATTTTAGAATGATATACATCAGAAACATATTTTAAGACAATTTTAACTGGATGCTTACTTAGGTAAGCTTCAGTTATCAGAAAATTCAATGAAAGTGAATACTTCATACTGTAATGACGGTAGATAAATAGATCACTCCTGCAGTTTAAGCAGACAGAGCTTTATTTCCCAGAGATGGGCTTCCCAAAACATGACTTCCCCTCCCTTGATTCCACAGACTGGGATCCATGGTACCTTCAGGCATTCACACCCTACCATCACTGCTCCCTAAGTCGTCAGGGCTCTGTTAGATCCCATATCCCTTGATGCCCACCTTAGAACTGAACCCTTCACTGTCTAAGTAAGACTGAGAAGTTATACCACCAGCTCCTTATTCAAGCAGCCACCTGCTTAAAGCCTGGGCCTACTCGAGCCTGGTTTTTTCCGCCAATTCGGTTTCTATATAAAGGACATAGTATTATTCAAATCCTTATACTAGAGTCCTTCCATCACAGAAGCTAAGAGCTGTGGGTCAAACAGGAATACATGGCACTGGACTTCCCAAGCTATTTAATCTGTGGATATAATACGACATCTAGGGTATCCAACTCACTTATTTTTAAATCTACAAAATAAATTTCACTTAGTTAGGAAAGCAAACTCTTTTAGAGTAATGGAATTATCCCAAACGAACCCTGAACCAAAAGTGTTGGTTTTAATTACTCAGAAACACCCAATTTGATTTTCTCAGCCAGCAAGGTGTGGACTTGATTTAGAGAAATTTTACAAGGAGTGTTAAAGGATGCGATCATTTTATAGCTTCAAGTAAAACAATGCATTTACACTAGTACCTTCCGGTCAAGGTCAAGAGCTAAGATAAGACTGGATGAAGCAGGTAAACTTTATCAGAAATGTCATGTGAGGCCAGACCCACGATCCCCCAGACCACCCTTCAGTGACATCTGACACAGACATCAAAGAGCAAGAGACCGTTCTACAAAGTGGAAAGAGACTCACACAAAGGGTCCTGACAGAGCCGAGTCCAGACAGAAGACTGTCCAAAGAGACCTATAGATCAAACATAGCCATCCTTTCTTTTAAATTGTACAAATACTGCATCTACCTAAAGATTTATTCTGGGCCTCTCAAGAAGCCAGTTTCTCCTCCTGGGGTAAAATGTTGCTCACAGAAATACCTACTACATAAATTTAAACTCTTCTTTTATGTTAAACCTATGTCTCTCAGTTGTGTGGTCTCCCTAGCACTGCTGTCCTTGGATTTGCGGCAGAGAATTCACGACTTTCCTTAGACTTGGACTCAGATGAAGGTGAGGTCTCCTTTCAGACTTCACTGTTCAAGACTACAGCACTCATATCGATTTAAAGACACCCCCCTACTCTCATGATATGCAGTGTATTTCTCTAGACCTTTCCCAGGTATGTCTGTCTTGAGGTGCAAGAACAAACCTTTGAGGGAGCCATGTAGGAAAAATTCACAAGGTTCAGACACATGGATGAACACAGACATTCAGCATGAAAAGATCCCTATTAGGAGGTGATGTGTGTGTGTGTGTTAGTTACTCAGTCACGTCCAACTCTTTGTGATCCCATGAACCGTAGCCCATGAGGCTTCTCTGTCCATGGAGTTCTCCAGGCAAGAATACCAGAGTGGATAGCCATTCCCTTCTCCAGGGGATCTTCCTGACCCAGGGATCAAATCTAAGGCTCCAGCATTGGAGGCAGATTCTTTACCATCTGAGCTACCAGGGAAGTCCTAGGAGGTAATAACTGAACTCAAATATGTGCTCAAATGCAATATTTATCAATACACCAAAGAATAGTGAAATTCTTGAGATTTCACTGGAAATATCATTTACACATAATAAGTAAAACATCTGGGGCTTCACCAGTGATCTAGTGATAAAGAATCTGCCTTGCCATGCAAGGGACACAGGATCGATCCCTGGTGGGGGAATTAAGTTCCTACATGGCACAGAGCAACTGAATTCAAGTGCCTCAACTAAAGAGCCTATGAGTCACAACAAAAGATCCCACACAGCGCAACTAAGACCCAACACAGCAGAATAAACAAACAATAAAAATAAACACATGTTCTCTAATGTCTCAATATGTTGTGCATTAGCTTCTATTATAAGGCACACATACTATAAGGCAAATAATATACATCAAATAATACACAGATATATACAGTAATGATATTCTCTTATCTTTATATAAAGCCCAGTATTATCACAATGCCCTAAGAGCTGTACTATAAAGAAGTTTTACTTTCCCTCACTTTTATTTCTGTTACATCTTCCAAAGATTTTATGAGAACAACATCTGGATTTAAAACTCCTGGTTCAATACAGTATAAAAGAATGATTTGAGTGAGGCAAACACCAAATTCACAGACGTGGATACCTAAGTTAATGAATGACTCCCCCATCACCTACCACAGGAGGCACCCATTCAGGTTTGTCAAATGATACTCAGAAAGTATCTGGGCAACAAAGAACTTATGCGTTTGAACTGTGGTGTTGGAGAAGACTCTTGAGAGTCCCTTGGACTGCAAGGAGATCCAACCAGTCCATCCTAAAGGAAATCAGTCCTGAATATTCATTGGAAGGACGGATGCTGAAGCTGAAACTCTAATACTTCGGCCACCTGATATGAAGAACTGACTCACTGGAAAAGACTCTGATGCTGGGAAAGACTGAAGGCAGGAGGAAAAGGGGACAACAGAGGATGAGATGGTTGGATGGCATCACCGACTTGAAGGACATGACTTTGAGCAGGCTCCAGGAGTTGATGATGGACAGGGAAGCCTGGCATGCTGCAGTCCATGGGGTTGCAAAGAGTCGGACACGACTCAGTGACTGAACTGACCCCAAAGTACTAGGTGTACTTCATTTCAACGTGTTTTTTTTTTTTTTTAACAATACCTTCTATACATATTCTTCAGAGAAGGCATAAAAATTACAATTCCTTATAAACTTTTTTTTAGGTAAATGCCTCTTTAGAAATCTTAAAAGCAGTGCTCATTGGGGTAAGCTGGGTGAAAGCTAAGTAAAAACTGGACTATATTTTTCTAATTTCCTGTGAGCCTACAATTATTTCAAAACAAAAAGGTTTTTTTAAGTGCTAACAATTCATTTTTACTTTCAAGAAATTAATGCATAAAACTGCATCCAATTCAGAGACTAGATAAAATAGAGTCCTATCTAAATAAAAAGGTTAGATCATTTTTCCAAGGAACTATAAAATATAAAACATCACAAACTCTAATAACAAAAGTTTCATCCCCAAAGTTACTGGATTCCAAACTTCATGAAAACATATTTCACAAGAAATATTTGAAAGACCAAATAGCAATGATCAAAGCTATTGATACTACAGTGGAGGAATTTCTCTAGAAGAAATAGACTTCAGATTAAATTTGAGTGTAATGATTGGGCATCTCTGACTGGTCTGTCCAGATTTTTTAAGTGACTAATTATCATTCCACTAAGTAAGTATTTTCACTACAAAATATGCTATCCACTGTGAGGACCACGAAAGCTACTCTGACACAGTTCTCACAGTGAGGAGACAGAAAGTGTACGAAGACAACAGGAACACATATGAAACCAAAGGCAGTGCAGAACAGTAGGCAATAAAGGGATCAATTAGTGTACAATTCACTGCTGAACATTTTGGCAATAAAAAGTGTGAGTACTTGAATAATATTTTCTTCTGATGTTTCTAGACGGATGTTTTAGTTTCATATCTTAATGTACTTTTCAAGGGAAATTATCTGATCTCATTTATCTAAATCTTTTGAGACGCTTCCTATCCGCCTTCTCTCTTTTCCCTGGCAAAGCAGTTCAACTTGTAAAACTGCAAATGTGTGAACTGTGTGTTTCTTCTCAACCTGTTAACACTCAGCAATTTTCTAAAAGCGATTGTAATCAGTACGCTAGCCATCTCCTGCCACAAAGCCCTACTCTCTGCTAACATCAGGAGTGCTCATCTCACATTCCTAAGGACACGTCTCTAGAGGTCAAAGGAATGAAGGCATTTCTGCAGCAGCTCGAGGTGTGAGGCCTCGATGCAGCTGCAGTCGACATGCAACACTCGAGGGGAAGGTTCTAGGAGGGCAGCCATCCATACAAGGTCCAATCAAACTGCCCGGCTGAAGATCTCACTCCGTCCTCAGCTGAACTAACAAGTTTCACAAATAACACTTTCAGAACTTCATTCATGGTCAGTCTGGGGTAGAAAGTACCAAAGCCTGCCTTGTGTTAAAGACATTAAGAACCTCCAGGGACTTCCCTGGTGGCATAGTGGATAAGAACCCACCTGCCAATGCAGGGAACATGGGTTCGATCCCTGATCCTAGAAGATTTCACATGCTACAGAGCAACTAAGTCCCAGCACCACAACTACTGAGCCCGTGCGCCACCCTTACTTAAGCCTGCACACTCTAGAGCCTGCAAGCCACCACTAATGACTGATGCTTCAACTACAGAAGCCCCCTGCGCCCTAGAGCCTGCAAGTTGCCACTACTGAAGCGCATGAACCTAGAGCCTGTGCTCCGTAGCAAGAGAAGCCACCACAATGAGAAACACAAGCACAGCACCTAGAGAGTAGCTCCCGCTCTCTGCAACTAGAGAAAGCTCACATGCAGCAACAAAGACCCAGCACAGCCAAAAATAAATTTTTTAAATACATAATAAACAAACAAATATAGCACTGTGTACATGTCAAAAGAATTGGAAAAAAAAAAAAAGAATCTCTCCATCAGGCCATTAGAGACAACAGACTTCCACGCTGAAGAGCAGGAGAAATGGAAGAGCTACTCTCACTTCACTCTCATGGGACATCAGTTTAGATGTTATCATTGTCATGATCCTACTCTTTAAATAGTTGCTCTTCCCTAAATCCACAGCGTCAATGTCTTTTAAAAGTCACAAGTGCTGAGTAGACACAAAAGAGAGGAGCCTTGCATCTAGCATTTAACACAGCAATAACCAGACATGCTTGGGTGCTTTTTGTTTTTAAAAGACCCACTTTAACTTCTTACAGGAATGAAATCACCCAGAACAGAAGATGAGGCTTTCTGAAATTCACTATTTGTAAAATAGTAGTTTAACAAGGCAGACCATAATTACCCCTTGTATTTATTTCAATTTTCCATAGCATTATGTCTGTAACAAGAAAACAAAAGCTGTCTTGTTATTCCAGATGATTCCATTTTTCCAGTAAATCACCCTAAAGCAGCCACATTCGGGTCAAGCGCATATGAGGGATGCTACCTAAAATGTAAACGTCCTCATAAAATATAGACTAACTTATGTTATTCTGAAGCAATATGTATTATACACTCAGTACTCTGAGAACTGCAAAACAGTTTTACTTAAATGACAAAAGCCAACCAGCCAACACTACCACCACCAGCTCTCAAAAAAAAAGGAAAAGACTCAAATATGAGAAAAAAGAAAATTCAGCCTTTGGGTAAGAAAATCTAACTAGATTTACACATCAAATTCCAAGTTCCTTCTGCTGCAAGTCTGGTTTTGCAAAGGGATACCTTCTATTGTTTATCATGTAATTCTCCAAAATAAAGATCATGCAAATTCTCATTATATTTCATTTAAATATAAATATAGGCATTAAACTCCTTTTCAGGTGAAGAAATAAAGAGGGTCAGAAAGTCACACCAAAAGTTGAGAGTCAGACCTTTCAAAGGATTAGGAATCACTGCTTTACACGAGTTTATAAAGTATATGCTGCAAGTTTGCTTCTGACATTATAATCAACGTATCTGAGAATGATCTTATCCATGCTAAGCTGAAAGGGCTCTCTACAAGCTCCAGTTATCAGATTGTTCATCTTTAAATATTCAGTTTTTCACGAAACATGGTTACCAGGGTATCAGCACTGTAAAAAACCCACTACAAGATTTTAAATCTGAAAATTGTTGGCCAGCATTCTAATTATAGAAGCAAAAAATATTCAGTGCGTAAGCTCTGAGGGCTCACCCATAGGGTGAAGAGCACTTTAATCATTTTCGAGGGTTCTCCCGGTCCTGTGTGTGTTACTTGGGGGCATAAACTTGATATGAGCTATATAGTGAAACGGGTGATCTCAAGCTGCTGGCTATTAGACTCAATTTTTCAAGCTGATGTTTAATAAACCCTGTTCCCTGCTCAGCTTTAGCATAAAAAGTAAAAGTCCTAGAGAAAAAAAATGTAAAAACAGTGTGAAGCATGCAGAGTTAACAGTTCAAAAAGACTGCTTAAGTGTGTAGTTCATTCATTCAGCAAACAAGCATTTATTACTGTGTCAGGAACTGTTCTCACTTGTTGGCACAATTCAAGAGTAAGATATGTTTAGAACACAACAACAATAATGAAATAACTAAAATATGTTTGGCCATTTACAGTTTTGAAGAAAGCTTTAAAAATAACACCTCAATTGTCTTCCATAATAGCTCTAATGAATTCGGTTTTACAGCCATTTTAATAACAATGAAAAAATAAGAGATCTAGATGATTTTCTAAATTCTCTAAATCAAGTAACTTATAAGTAATAGAGCTGGGTCTCCAACTCATACCTTCCAAACGTACATTTCCATCAGTCGCTGGGCAGAACCACATTACAAGATGCTCTACTCTCATGGGAACCACAGAGGATATATTCTGTACGGTTCTGAACTGTGTTAAAGCTTTTAAGGAAAAAGTTTTACAGATCCAGACTAGGGTGTGTACAAGTTCAAATATTTCTATTCAAACAAGATACTACAAAAACTGTTTAGAAGCAACTAGGCCCAAGATGTTGCAAGATTCTACTTCTCCACAGACATGCTGAGTATCTGCTCATCTAATACATCAGCACATGCTAAAGGGCACACTCACAGGTGCCATGACAGTCCATAAAGGGCCAAAATGTGGGCTGTGGCCCAATTCCTGGAAATCCCCGCCCATTCCCCAAAATAGATGGAATCGCCTCCCACTTGTTAGCCTATAAAATTACCCAGTCCATAAAAACCAACAACCCCATACCTCCTGGGCTCTGGAGCCCCTCTCATCTTCTGAGATGGCCACATGCTCCCTATGGAACGTATATCTCTCTGAATAAACTCATTTTCACTTAAAAAAACTGCTCTAATCTCTTCACCCATTTATTTTAGTTATTATATAAAAACACTGGTGAAATGAGTCTGCCTGGTTAGCTGAGCTTTCTAGACAAATAAGGTAGGTTTACTCCACAAGTCCTAAAATGTTCCTTACTTGGGATAATATACTGGACAGAAACTCCTAAGCCAAAACCTTGAACTAGAACTTCACAGAAGAAAAACAAAGCCAATAAACATATTAAAAAATACAAAAGGTACTCCAGGAAATGCAAATTAAAACCACAATGTGATACCACTACATATCCACTGCTGCTGCTGCTGCTAAGTTGCATCAGTCGTGTCTGACTCTGTGCGACCCCATAGACGGCAGCCCACCAGGCTCCACCGTCCCTGGGATTCTCCAGGCAAGAACACTAGAGTGGGTTGCCATTTCGTTCTCTAATGCAGGAAAGTGAAAAGTGAAAGTGAAGTCGCTCAGTCTTGTCCGACTCTTAGCGACCCCATGGACTGCAGCCTACCAGGCTCCTCTGTCCATGGGATTTTCCAGGCAAGAGTACTGGAGTGGGGTGCCATTGCCTTCTCCGACATATCCACTAGAATGGCTAAAATTAAAAAGAGAGATAACAGTAGCTGTTTTTAAGGATATGCGGCCGCCAAAACTCTCATTAGATGCTGCTATCACTATCTACTAAGACTGGCTCAACAATTCAACTCATAACACACATCCCAAATTCCTACCCATACTAAAAGACATATGTAAGAATGCTCAGAGCACTGCTTTTCATAATAACCAAAAACTGGGGGAAAAAAACCTCAAATATCCATCAAGAGTGAAATGGATAAATAAATGTGGCCTTCTCATAAAATGAAACACGACAGTACAATGAGAAAAAACAAACTGTTGCAAAACGCAAAACAAGAATGAACCTCACACATATAACACTGAGCAAAAGAAGTGAGGCAAAAAGGATACAGAACATGTATTCTGGTAGAAAGTTCAATAACAGGTAAAAGTAACCTGCAGCCCCAGAAGGGACTTCAGGAGGGAAGCTACCCTTGGTGGGAGGAGAGTGGGGCTTCTGGCTGCTGACAGTGGCCTATGTCTTGGCCTTTGGTGCTGATGCCCAGGGCTCTATTCACTTAGGTAAATCACTGAACCGTTTACTTATCATTTAACGACACACATACTTTTCTATACCATAGTTTTCCCTGGTAGCTCAGTTGTAAAGAATCCGCTTGTCAATGCAATAGACTCAGGTTTAATCTCCAGGTCGGGAAGATCCCCTGGAGAAAGGAATGGCAACCCACTCCAGTATTCTTGCCTGGAGAATCTCACAGACAGAGGAGCCTGGCAGGTTGCAAAGAGTTGGACACTACTTAACAACTAAACAACAACATACTTTTCTATACACGTTATATTTCCATAAAAACTTAGACAGACAGGAAGAAGAGTAGGAGAAAAGAAAGAAAGAAAGGAGAAACGGAAGAGGGGAAAGGAAATGTATGAAGTGATGTTATCAGGACGGTGGAAAGAGTCCTCAACCACCAAGCTTCTTTTCATTCTCACGTCTCTTAGCTCTTAATCGATCTCTTCCTTGACTACCAAGCTGTTCTCGGGGACTTTTGAATGTTATCCATGCAGCTGCCAGTACCAGGCCATTTCTATCTTCCAATCTGTAGTTTACTATTTACCACAGGACTAGATATGTTATAATCAGTCACACTGCATGTGAACAGCCACTCATATGAGGGATCTCCTATGAGTAAAGTGAATCCTCTTTAATGTAGGTCTTTCTTTTTAACCTCTGTTTTGCCTGCTTAGAGGCTGTTTTGCTGACGAATATGCCAGATACAGGAGTTACCAAAAGATGGAGATGTTCCTGGGCTCTAGGGCTTTCCTGGTGGCTCAAATGTCTAGTAAAGAATCAGTCTGTAACCCAGCAGGAGGAGAAGGGGATGACAGAGGACAAGATGGTTGGATGACATCACTGACTCAATGCACATGAGTTTGAGCAAGCTCCAGGAGAAGGTGAAGGACACGGAAACCTGGAGTGCTTCCGCCCATGGGGTCACAAACAGCCAGACACAATTGAGCGACAGAACAACAACAATAACCCAGGAAACCCCAGTTTGATCCCTGGGTCAGGAAGATCGCCTGCAGAAGGGAATGGCAAACCACCAGTATTCTGGCCTGGAGAATTCCATGGACAAAGGAGCCTGGCGGCCTACAGCCCATGGGGTCGCAAAGAGTCAGACATGATTGAGCTACTAATACTAACACTTTCATTTTTTCACTGGGCTCTACCCATGAATACTAGGTCTCTAGGCTAAAGCTAGAATCAACCAACATAAAATTCCAGATCCCAGGAGTTTACTTACTTCCAAAGTAAGTATAAGAGAATATCACTAGTGAATACGTTTATAAAAAAGAAAAGAACTGCTAACTTCTTATCCAAGACATTATGAACAGCTTTGCTAACTATGTCATTCATAGAACATCCTATCAGTTTCAAAGAATATATTCCTTTCTCATTTTGTATTTTTACTAACTTTGATTTTTTAAATCCTCCCAAAAAGTATACTGCAACTTTTATTTAAAACTTCAAGGTTTCCAAAACAGAAACTCAAGTGCAACAGACAAAGTCTCTTTCTACACAGTAATCCACAATGTAAAAAAAAAAAAACCTGAAATACTACTTGTAAAATCCTTTTACATCTTAATTTATGTAACTTCTTTCTGTACTCATTCTCCATGAAAAATAAAAGTTAGCTCTCAAGACTGGAGCTAGAACTGGGGCACACAAACTGAAAAAAGTCACCCACGGGCACTGCTGCTGCTGTTGCGGCTGCTAAGTCACTTCAGTCGTGTCCGACTCTGTGCGACCCCATAGACGGCAGCCCACCAGGCTCCCTCATCCCTGGGATTCTCCAGGCAAGAACACTGGAGTGGCTTGCCATTTCCTTCTCCAATGCATGAAAGTGAAAAGTGAAAGTGAAGTCGCTCAGTCATGTCCGACCCTCAGCGACCCCATGGACTGCAGCCCACCAGGCTCCTCAGTCCATGGGATTTTCCAGGCAGGAGTACTGGAGTGGGGTGCCATTGCCTTCTCTGCACAGGCACTGCAGGTCCTGAAATAAAGAAGAGCTGGGTGTGTGCATCCACTACACAGAATGATAAACAAGGAGCAGAAACTCTCACCTTACATCAGATCAATGTTTATCTGCTTTAGTATCTTAAAAACTGTAACTAAAACAACACTCATTCGAGGACAGTCATTTCAGAAACAGGTATCAGTAGTTCAAAGATGAAATATTCATTCCCACCTCAACCAATAATTTTCCACTTAGTTTAAGAAAAGCATACAAAGTTCCCTGTGCCTTGGCTTCCTCATCTTTTAAACAAGCATGATAATCCCTTACATCTACTTAATTTGCAGAAAAAGATAATGCTTTGGCTTCTAGAAACAACTATAGGTGTACAGGGTTTCACCATGATGAGGTCTATCTCCATCTTTTCGAACATGTAACTTAATCCAAAGGCAAATAAGACCATATCATCGAGGGTGAAATTATGAACCTCATGAAGAAGATTGGAAGAAAAAGTTTTTTCTCTTCTTTGTCACAGCAGGTAAATAAATCCATCATATTTCATAGCTGGCTGTCCTTTTGATGCCCTGTTGGAAATGCCATTCCACTGCAGAGACTAGAGAAATGCAATAAAAGTCATTGCCACAAAATCATTATGACAGTCATAAATTCAGCTTTCAGATAAAATAATCAGCCACCTCTACAAATGAGGAGTACTCGTGCACCTGTGCATGTGCCGGTGTGTTGTGCGTAATGTACATCGGACAAAAGGCCTGAGTAAAATGGTAGGTTAGAAAAATCCATCTTCACTGCTGGAAAAATAACCAACAGTGTGCACTACAGGGGATATAAAATATCACATTAGTGTTAGAAGGACAGCAGCATATTTTCTACTTGTGACATAAATCAAACTCTTAGCTATTGGGAGAAAGGCAAACATGTACGTGAAATACAACTTAGCCCTGATCTTGTATGAACGAAACATTATTCTTTCCCTTCTTTCAAATTCCTACATTATGCAAAAAATCCCCGAAAGTAGCAAGATCTAGTTTTGTAAAGTCTTACGAACTTTATGTAAGTTTAGGATGTTCCTAAACTATGTGTTTTGCTCAATGGCCCTCCGCAACACACTAATTTCATAATTCACAGGTTGACCTCAGAAACTGCAGCCACAGTGAGAATCCAGATATGTGTTCCGCTCACAGCTTCCTCTGTCCCATCAAATCATGTACCCTGATTCTTTTCATTCAGCTATATAAAGGAAAAACTCCTTAAAACTTTCATCATTGCTACATTTTTCTCTTCTGAGTTTGTTCTTTCCACTCCCAGTCTTCATACCTATCAACTCCAGTCTCGGCTTTCATTCACATTAAAAACGAACACCAAAAACGCTCCAGGAAACAAGCAGATGATGTGTATTGGCACACTTAAGTAGCAGTGACTTCTCACAGGACTAACAACACTAGTCCTCGTGGACTGCAGCGCCCTCAGAGGCAGGCGGAGAAACCTGATTATCTACGTGATTCACCAACTAATGTGTATTTCCTTTCCTTAAGTGTTGTGTTTTCTTTAAGATGTAAGCCATGGCCAGACATCGATCTTGTTATCAGAACGAGGGATCAGAACCTGAAAATTATACTTGCCAGAGCTCAGTGAAAAATGAAATTACCACCAGAGTGTGCTGGAATTTGTCCCAAAGGTTACCCATTTCTATCACATTTTTTCTGTAAATATGATTCCCTGTAGTGCTTTCACACATGGGTGTAAACCCAAAATGTATTCTAATCCTTTAAAAGATGAAAATAATAACACGAATATTCCTACATTTAAAGTCCTTTTATGTTAACAAAATGAACTAAAAGAGATACACCACTATAAACAGTACATTATGGATATTTCATTGGCTGGCATGCCTTATATATGTTACTAAGGGTCATTCTGTAGAATGACCCCGAACCATTAAATGATACTCCAAATCTCATTTTGAGAACACCTTCTTGACGGTGTCTAAGGTGGACATGCCTAGAACTATCAAACTATCCCATCTTATCCCTCCCACACTCATACCCTGATAAATGCGCTTTGCCTCAAGAGTCCGTAAGAGTTCTACTTTCCTCTCTCTACGCATATATGTGGCAGGTTTTTGTCATCTTACCAGAGACGCTGAGATAAAGTAAAAACTATTGAATTTCAAGATGTAATAGCAAGGGAACAGAATCCTATCACTACATTTAACTTTAAAATGAAAGTAAAAGTTTTTTTCTCAGTTGTTAAAGCTATAAAAAAAGCAGCAGACATTTTCCTTTGACTGAAGCTATACCAATAACCTCAGTCTAAGTGCCATTATGACCATGAAAATCACTTAAATGCTAATGTGATAGATACAAGGAAGAGAGTTCTTAAGTCAGAAGCCTTTCAAAAGACATTATGTTGGCTATAAGAAGCTACTGGATACTGTTCTCATTGCTGTGAACAACCTATTCAAATCAACATGAAAAAATAAGCCCTCATGGGCAAAGTATGCTTAAATTTAATTCAGGTAATATTCAAACTCCAAGTCCCAGATACAAGGAAAAGGGGAAATATGGTACAAGGCAGTGTCTCTCAGGAAAGGAACCATTCCAGGATTTGAGACAACGTGTGTTTGGCACAACCCAGTGTTCACGATTTCCCATTAGCCCCAACTTTCTCCAGCACTGAAGTGAAATGGGAAAAGAAATGAGGAACATAAACCAAAACTGTTAAATAATCTTCATTGTCAAGTCTGGAAAGAGCTTGCTGAGGGCCAATTACGTTGTGAAGGTAAGGCCTTGAGAAGGAGTGAGGGGTGGGGGGGAAAACACGGAAGTTTTACAAGGAACTCTTCTGAAAAATGGTTTACCATGGTCGAACAGAGGTAGAATGGCTTCCTTCTCCATCTTTCCTATCAAGTTCGGGTTTTTTTGGTGTTGCGATTCTTTTGTTCTTTAATTAACTTCCCTTCTTGCGGGGCTTGCTGCAGTTTGCTGATGTAGTTCCCAACTGCTACCTTCCTTTGGCGACTCTTATTAACGGACTGGCAAAGGCTGGGTAAAATGCACTTAAGAAAGAAGAAATCACCTCCTCTTGCCAAGACGCACATGTGCCCAGTACCTGAGGAAGAGCTCCACTGTCGCCGGCCAAGAGAAATTCCAGTTTAACCTCCCCTTTCCAAATCAACAGCAAAGAAGCGTGTGTGTGTGTGCCACTTGCAGAGAATCTGCCTGACTCACCCCCGCTTTCGGCGTGCCAGGGAGAGATGTGAATGATCGGTCTCCCGGCTGATAGTGAAGTGGGGGTCGCGGTCCCGGTGGCACCGAAAGTCCCCTGCCCCCATCCTCCGGCCTCCCCCGCTAGTGTGTCTGGGGATGTCTCCCTCTCCGGCAGGTGCCCGGCCACGCTGGGGCCACCAAAGCTCACCCAGGCAGGAACACACGTGTCCTGCGCCGGAGCCCAGCCCCCGGGATACAGTGGCCCCACATTCCGGGCAGGGACGCCAGGTGAGCGCCGCGGAGGGGTGTCGGGGAGGGGGGCGGGCTTGACCATGCGGGTGCAGCAGGACCATCCAACGTCCCCCTCTAAACGCTAAGAAGAAAAAAGTACTTTTCTGCGGAATCTGCTTCCACACTCCGCCTGGCGCCCAGCCCCCGAAGATGCCCGGCCCGCAACTGACCTCTCTCTCTCACTCCCCGCGCGCGCCCAGGCCGCCCGCGCCCCCTCCAGGACCTGCCCCGAGCTGACCCTCCTTCCCCGGCCCTGGCCGGGTGCTCACCTCCTGGGGTCCGGCTTCCGTCGCTCGTCCAGTTTGGCGGTTGAGTGTGGGGCTGCAGCAACCGCTGCCGCCGCGCCTTCGCTGCCACCGCCGCTGCCGCCGCCTCCGAAACGCTGCCCGGCGCGCCGCCGGGGCTGGAAACCGGGAGCCCGCGGGATCCCGGGAGGCGCGGGCCCGGGGCGCGGCGGGGCCGAACCGCGGGAAGTTGTCGGCGCGAGGCGCGGGGCTCGAGCCACCCCCGCCCAAGTAGTCACAACTTAGCAGTCCGGGTGGGTGCGCGCTCCGGGGCGGAGGGAGGCGAGGACAGGGCGAGGGCGCGGGGGCGGGAGGGTCTCCGGAGCCGGCAGGACTGGACCCTGAAAGAGGGGAGAGAGCGAGCGCGGGGGCAGATGTCTACACGGCCCGCGTGGTGCCTGGCGGGTGAGTGTGTGAGAGCGCGGGGCGTCTACTCTACTTTGCCTTCTGCAGCTCCTGCATATTTATGGGGATCGCCGAGGTTCCTGCCGGTAACTACCACTGCAGCAGCGGCGCCCGGCCCGGACGCCCCTCG